>NC_136508.1:27549754-27589754 GCF_053919585.1 Euprymna scolopes | reverse complement strand
AGGTATTTAATTATTATAGTAAAAAAATAATTATATATATATATATATATATATATATATAATGTGTGTTCGTAATCAATAATCTAAATAACCACTCAACATTTTGATATAGTGTGTTAATCGTACCCATGCATGTTTTTATTTATCTAGTTTCATTAAAACATTATACTTGATTTTTATTTAATAAATTACAATTGTAACGATGTGACAGATTTTTTTAATTGGGGAAATTACACCGCCTGCCGGTGATTCACCAGGCACGTGACATCACTAAAAAAGAATTCTTGGCTTCGTTTTGTGTAAACCGAATCTGTAACTATATGGGCATATTAGAAATGTTTCATGAAATATAAAGTGGTAAAATTTAATCACGTGATTATTGAAAATGTTATCATATGATTTAAATTTAATTTAAATTAATCACACAAGGTTGAATTCCTTAACATTAATACACTAAGTTATAACAAGTTTCATTGTGAAATAACCACACGTATCCATATCTACTTACGTTATATTAGAAAATGAGCGACTCATGGATTTTATTTAATATTGATTTTTTGCGCTTTAAACAAATGGCAGAATCTGGCAGCTGAGTCCCAAACCAATATTAATCTGCTGAAAATATTGTAAAAAGTAATGTTTTGCATTTTGGTTACATTTGTTAGTTTGCAATTATTAATAATCTTCTCAAAAAATGAAAAAAAAAGACGAAATAAAACGAATGGTACTCGTGCAGATTTTGACTTCAATTTTCGGGAGTTTCCATCAATTATGGTTAGGGATGGCCCAGCAACCACTGGGTTAAAATAGCGTTATTCAAATGTTGAAACCCTAAATGGTCAATTTATTTTTTATCAAAATATATATTTTTAATACTTTCTTGTACGTTAATGTGAATTTTTGGTTTATTGTTAACATATGTTTACAAAAATATAATTAATAAATTCTCTTGAAAAAAGTCTTTGTTTGTACTTTAAGCGAAACATTCCGAGTTTGCATAAGAGGGATACATCTTTTCTGATCAAACATTCTGTTTGCAAAAAAATAAATTACTGCCAATATTTATATATAAAAAAAATTGTTCGTCAAAAAGAAATCACCTAAAAATTTCTGGTAAAATAAAGCACATCGTTTTTTTGAAAAGAACGAGTTTTTCTAAAAAAAAAATACAAAAAATAATGAAATTAAACAATACACGATGCGACTTTTCCTGATGAATACATGCATATTTATATATATATATATATATATATATATATATATATATATATATATATAATCTAAAGCTGAATGTGTGTGTGTGTGTGTGTGTGTGTGTGTGTCTGGTCACGAATAGGCTCCTATATGGTTGACTATTTTTTTAAAAAATGATTACATATAATGGTCGACGATGTATCATTACATAGGAATGCGTATTTTTGATCTCGCAGAACGGTGCTTCATTAAAATTGTGGGGGCCGAAATCGCGCCTAGTCCACACAGTATCGAAATATAAAATTTAAAAATTTAAAAGAAAAAAGGTTTACAAGTGTGTTTGATATAGATGTACGTAAGAATACTTTGATAAGTATGTTTTAACTTAAATATGGATGGTATAATGAAATTGTGAGGTTTGCATTCGCGTCTGGCCTCCATAGAATGGAAATAGCCAAAAAAATTCATAAAGACTTTTCATATCTATCTGCGTAAGTATACTTTGATAATTACTTTTCAGTTTGAAGAAATATGGTATAATAAAATTATGGGGTATTCCTTCGCGCCTGACCTCCATAGAATGGAAATATGTCACAAGGTTTAACAAGTGTTTTTTAATATAGATCCACAGAATATTGTGATAAGTGTTTCAGTGTGAACGGGTATGGTATAATAAATTATGGGGTTCATCTATTTTATTTTTACTTTCATCATATTTTGCTTTAGTTTTGATTCCTCCAAATTCAAAGCTATCTCTTTATAACCCTTTCTTTTCATAACCTATCATACTTTCATATATCAGAGTCCATATTATGTAGGCTGTTTCTGAACCCAGTCTACGACGGTGACTTTTGCTAGTATATATATATATATATATATATATATATATATATATATTCAGTATAGTTACAATAGTTATTTGTTATTTTCGATTTATTGCATTTTTATTTCTTACCGGTTTGTTTGTTTTAACTGTATCTGCGCCTGTTACCTTACTAGATGTAATCCAGTTAGTGCCGGTTGGGCCCAGGGCATAATTGACGAAACATCCCGAGGATCCGGGTCAAATTCTGCAAGACTACTCAAAGTATGTACGGCGTGTCTAATGTGGATATCGGTAGATAAATGCGTGCTTTTTCATCATTGTAGTGAGCACGGCCATCCGGAACGTTGATATTTAGTTTAGTAAACATTGTAACTAATTACCTTATTTGCCAATTTAAAAAAAACATTAAGAAATTTTATGTATCTAATTGTCATGTCACAATTATATCGGTCTTCTATGATTACACGAAAATATGAATTCGGCTATGTTTGTTTTGTTCACATGACATGTGAAGGAAACACAAAGCAAACAGCTATAATTTCTTAAAAAATCTATTTTCTTTAACAATTAATCTCCAACTCATCTTTTAGCGTTCGTTTTGGATATTTTCATTAATGTTGCATAGCAATTAAGTGGATACTATTAGTTTCACTCGGAAACAAATACTTCGATTTCGGAAGTTCGTTACAATAACAAAGACGCGCCAAAATGTTTACGAATATTCTCATGAATTATATTTAAAACAATATATTTTCAACATTTTTTCAAACCATTTCTTTTTTTTTAATTATCTTACTGCTTTTTTAAATTCTGTTATTCTTTCTTTCTTTCTGAATTACCATCGGCCTTCGACTTGCTTTGTTTGTTTTTAATATTTCATTTCAATTTTTCTATCTTTCACACAGAAAGAAAATCGGCTATTTTTTTTACTTTACGAAGTATTCCAGTGCGTTCCTACATACATGTCTGTAGTAAAATTAAACACTTATGTTTGCTCTCTGCCAATATCAAGAAGAACGGGAAGTAAACGTGAATTGAATGAATTAACGGATATACCATTTTTATTGAAGATATTGCACATCACAATTCGCTTGGCGTTTGCAATAAACATTAAAAAGATTCAGAATCAATTTTTCATATGTCTGATCTACACCGTGATTGCTTATCACATAGATAATTAGATATTGCGTGAAAAGTAAAAAATCGCTACATATGAACAGAAAATAGGTACCTCACAAACATAAAGAGATAAAGCCTATATTTTGTCTTTTCTTTCTCATGTATGTTCCATTTAAATAAACTAGGACATAGCAACGCGTTGCCGAGTAAAGCGAATACATACCCACACACACACGCGCACACACACGCGCACACACACACACACACACACACACACACATATATATATATATATATATAGTGAGTAAAAGGATTCATAATTTTTAATTAAAAATCAGTTTCAAAAAGAAAAACAAACACTCAATTGATTGTACGGTCGTTTCGGAGACGAGGTATTTATTGAAATAGACTTTCCTTTACAATAATTTGATGAAAAGATTTTTTTACAACAAACTCGCCTTATCAAGAGGCAGATATTTCTGTTTTCCACCCGCTTTTAAAGCTTGTAAGTACCTTACTCCATCCATTCATTGGAATGTTGTTAATATATATATATATATATATATATATATATATATATATATATATATATATATATGTGTGTGTGCGTGTGTATGTATATGTATGTATATATATATATATATTATTATTGCAGTAGAGTTCAGTTTCATAGAAGTGCATACAATTAAACAAAGTTTGTCTTCCACAAAATGTGTCTACAACGTGTGTCTACCAAATAAAAAATGTGAGAGAGGCTGACGTTTAGCTGACAGTTTAGGACCTATCAGATTGGCGACTCTCTTTTGCAGATTGTCTAGGAGCGAGAGATAAGTGGCAGATCCACCAGCCCAAATATGACAACAATACTCCATACATGGGCGAATTGTGTCCTCATAGAGGTATAGGATAGTTTCAGGCGTTAATAGCTTTCTAGTATGGTGAACATCCATTTTTGTCCCCATTCCACTACGGATCGGAAGTCTTCCTCTAATGTTTCTGCTATTTCTTTAGATATGTGTTCATTTGTTTTCTTGCCTTGTCTGTTTTAGAGCGTGGTGTCGTTAGCATATATACCCATCTCACAGACAATTTTATCAGGGACGTAATTTTTGAATATTAGGAATAACAGAGGTCCAAGCATAACCCCTGGGGCACTCGCGCATTTATATCATATTTATTGTTTATATGTACAACCGTCAAGGACAACTTGGATTATTCTCTAATCTACGAAGGATTTAATTATGTTATGTATTCTTCCAGTGATGTCGTTTCATCTGATTTTCTTGAGAAGACCCTCATGCCGCACCCTGTGGAAAGCCTTAGATATATCTGTAGCTACCGCCCTACCCTTCAGTCCAGTGACTGGTATATACGGTCTGAGATTACAATTAGGACATCTGCTGAACGGGCTTGCCTAAATCCATATTGTTGGTCATTCAGAAATTTAGCATATGTAAGGTGATGGACTAGAGCTTAGTAAATTGTGGTCTCAAATATTTCGGCGAAAAGTGGGAGGATGCTAATGGGGCGATAATTTACTGGTCAGTTCTTTCGCAAGAATTCTTGAAAACTGGTATTCCAGAAGCGGTTTTCCAGCAGGCAGTAAATCAAGATTAATTAAGGCATTTGCTGAAAAGTTTGGAGAGAACTGGAGCTGCTTCGGCAGCACACTTTTTTAATAGCACAGCTGGGATGAGATCGGGTTCACATGCTTTTGCAGTTCCAAGCTTTCTTATGATAGCATGCATCTGAGCAGGGGTGATGTTCAGATCGTCTAGTGTTGCGTCTGAATGCAAAGGAAAGTCAGTGAGGGGGTGGTTAGCAGAGTCGGAGGCACACCGTCTGGCAAGCATGTTAGCCTTCTCAGTTGCTGAGCAAACAACCTCATGATTGTTGGATAGTGGGAGAATTGTTGATTGCCCATTATTTACTACACTGTTGTAGATCTTCCAGAAGTCTTGGGTTCCTAATTTCTGTGCTTCGATGCGTTTTTTTTTTGGTGGTTTCAGTAAATTCTCTCTTAGTTGTCGCTATTTCTTTCTTACAGTTATTTCTGGCTTCTATGTACTTCTGTCGACCTATGGACCTCTATCGGTTAAATTTGCGGAACGCATGCTACCATTGCGTTATAGCAGCTGCACAAGTTGAAGTGAAACTTTGGGGAGAGTTGGATTTGCTATAGAATTTGCGTGTGGGAACATGTGCTTCAATTGTCGCTTTGAACTATTCAGTGGTCTCATTTGCGCAATGTTCAGTAAGAAGTGAAAAGATGTTTTTCCATGGAGCGTACCTGATGAGGTCCCTTCCCAGTCAGCCTTTTTATAATGTCTCGTTCTTTTGAGCAGTGGCTCTTCAGTTTAGGCTCTAGACTTTAGGGTGATTTCAACCATTACCACTGCATGATCGTTGTTCCCAAGAGGACTGTGGGCATTCGTTACAAAGTCATCGGGAACTGTGATCAGAAAGAGATCTAGAAGTGATGCATATTGTTCTTGCTGGTCTGGGAAACGGGTTGGAAACGTAAGCATCTGTGATAGGAAATGAGATAGAGAAGTCACGTGTTGTGGTACCAACTGCGTTTGTGTAAGTAGAAAATCCAAGCCAGTTGCTGTTGTGGACATTGAAGTCGCCAAATACATGAACTTGTGCGCTAGTCGAGGGAAAGTACTGTATCTATGCTGTCAGAGACTTTGTTTATTAGGGTACAGTCCTGAGACGAGGGAGAGCGGTAGAGAAAATAAAAGTAGCTAATGTTATGTAGCATGTAAAGTCTAAAGCGCATAAAGGCTTGATTGTCTGATTCTAGTTTTGTTTCTCTTATCAAGGGGAGGATGTTTCGAATGTAGACTTCAAGCCCATGCATATGTGTGTCAGAGTCCTAACGAAGAGTGGGAGGTATCCAGACATGTAAAAGTAGTTAGAGGGGACGGAGGAGTGTAGGTTAATCTCACTTAGTGCTAAGATATCCTGGGTGTTTGTCAGGAGAAATACTTCAACATCATTTAAATTTTTTCTAAGCCCACGGATGTTCGTAAATACCAGCATCAAAGGAGAAGGCAGGTTGCTGTTGTTGTTTGAGTTTTGGCCTGGTTTTAGCGTATTTTTTTTTAATTTACTGTGATTTTTATTTTTAAGAGTTACAGTGTCGGTAAGGAGTTCTAAGCAAGTGGCTATACAGAATACCAGACATTCAACACATGCATATCATCAGCTGTTCCTCCATCTGCTAGGGTGGTGGCCTCTGGATAGCCCTCCGGATGAGTGCAGGGTCCATTTCCATGCGCGACATGACACTAACAACATCCCGATATTATACAACTCTTGATAGATCAGCCGCTCTAAGCGCCACCAAAGAGTTAAGCACCTGTAGTACCAGTCGGGAACAGCAGCAAGGAACTGTCTATCCGGTACACTCAACCCATCAGATGACGGTCAACCAAATCTGCTTGCACAAGCATTAGAGTATTCAGCCACTCGCAAGTGCCCAGTTTAAGGGTTGCGATGCGTCGGGAGTGCGGGAAAACGGCATTCATTGCCCTAGTTAGGAAACAAGATCGACCATCGAGTATTTCTGTCGACTCCCAGTGGTTCGACCTCTACGCCTGGCTAATAAACAAAGTAGGAGTATGGAAGCCGGGCGATAGACAGTGCCTAGCTTCTCATTAAGCAGCTTAGGTTTGCAGACCGGTAATTTGTTTGAATCACCAGCTCAAGAAAGGTCGTGATCCAAGACTGGAGAGGTATTCCTCCCCTTAGGTTTAGCTTCAGAGTTTTCCTTCTCCTAGACGCATGACCTGGGAATATCTACGGGTCCATCATGTGTGTTTCTTTGTGTGGTGGAGCATTCCTAAAGGGTTTTTATCTTACATGTCTTGAACTCTTATTTTATAGCTCGTCTTTAGATTTTAGCGTTATAACCTGCTTGAGAGACAAGACTTTCTGTCTCGCCTGGCCCGAGGTCAAAAGTTAGGCCCGCATTTCCAGTTTACATACACATTCTGTTCTAGAAGTAAACACACACAGATATACATATATATATATATATATATATATATATATATATATATATATATATATACCCTAAGGGGTGGGTATACACGTTTGTTATCTTTCCGCGTACACATACGCACAGAAAGATAAATTATAAGTATAAAAACAAAATTAACATAAATATAAAATTCATGAAGACTACCGACTTCTGCACGCATAATTATACTTAAATATATGTACACAGATCCATACTATGATATATATATATATATATATATATATATATATATATATATATTACACACATTAATACATAATGTATATATATAGTTAAATACACATTTACACTATATGTAAACGCACACCCATATATATAATCTAGAGAGCTATCCATACACGCAGTTATATCTATACAGATACTTAACATAAACAGCCATATACCCTGCATATACTATCTCTATTATTATACTAATACTTATAAAACTGTTAATTAGGAACCTTAAAACCTGTAGATCTTAATCGAATACACCTTTCCATAAACCCTCTATATACACACAAAAGGGCATACACCCCCCCATATATATATATATCTTTATATATATATGTATATATATATATAACAATAAATATGAGATTCATATATATATATATATATATATATATCCTCGCACGTATACATGCATATATATATATATATATATATATATATATATATATATATATATATATATATATATATGAATACACATACACATACACCTGCGTATCTCTAACGCATAAATATACTGTCATAAAAGTACATACACAAAAACTTTATTTACTAAATATTAGGCGCCTTCTAGTTTCGGTAGTGCGGTAACCACATTATATGAAACAGCGTATTATTATGGTTTACATAGGCGTACATATACATACATACATAGATACATATATACATTGGTATACATGCGCATATAGTATCTGGTTATATATATACACTATTTTTACTCTCATATATGAGGCAGCCTATTTTCATAGTTCAGGTATATATATATATATATATATATATATATATATATATATATATATATATATATATATACAGAGAGAGAGAGAGAGAGAGAGAGAGAGATAGATAGATAGATAGATAAATAGATAGATATTCATACTTACACATACATAGATACACATCCATGCACGCTCACATATCCATGATACATCTAAAATAGATATAGATATGAACATTCTCAACATATCTCTTCTCATCAACATCCCATACGCATATCTACATTACACGCACTTAATCG
Organism: Euprymna scolopes; assembly: GCF_053919585.1. NCBI lineage: Eukaryota > Metazoa > Mollusca > Cephalopoda > Sepiida > Sepiolidae > Euprymna > Euprymna scolopes. The sequence continues at coordinate 27,581,339 of NC_136508.1, read as the reverse complement.
CATATTTATATTACACTATATTTTGCAAGTTATTTTCCACAATTCGTACTGTTTTATTTTATTAGATAAAACTTATAGTGAATGCAGCTTGAAGTGTAAAGGTCTATCAACCGATTAAACAACTATTGCGCCAATGTTTGTATAGATATATAACAATATATAGTAACAAATTCAGAGAATTTAGGTTATACAAAGGGAATAGAAAGGTTTATATATTGTTGTACTTACCTTTTTTTTTTAATTCCATGGCGTTTTACATAGAGATATACATAACGATACACACACCGTATATACATCTGCTTACATACGCATATATATATATATATATATATATATATATATATATATATATATATATATCAATTTATTTTTATTTCGGACTGTTATTCTCATCTTTATTAGTTGTTGTTTTTTTTATCTTTTATTGGTTTTGTTTATTCACAACGTTTCGGCCAACTATTCCTCTTGCCTTCATCAGGTGGTAACCGCGACCGATAGGAACTTCGAATCTCCTAACTGCATTCTCAGCCATCACTGCCATCTGCAGTTGTTGTCGTCTCACAACATTTTGGCCAGTTAACCTCTGGCACGCTTTGGGTGGGGTTGAAACCGCTATCTTCAGACAATGTTTATCTTGAACTGTAGAAATTCAACGTCTCTATCAAAGCGTGCCAGAAGTTAATTAGCCAAAAATGAATTCCAATTAAGGAATAATCTATTATATATATAAATCCGTAATCCTGTCTCTTTGTTTGTTTGTTCACAATTTGATTAATACATACAAAACTTCCTGCTGAAAACAGTTATCTATATAAATTTTATTTACTATAAGATTTTCTATATACATAAATAGCATCACGATCAATATATATACACTATATTGTAAGCCAATGTACATAATAGAACTAATCTAATTTGCATATTATATTAAAGAAAATCTTTTTAAATAATTCGCTCAATTAAAATGACTGATTATAGTACTTTAATTGATGTAATTGTTCTATTTAAGAGTATTATTTAAAGTTAATTTATTTAAATTATTTTAATTCAAGTTATTTTGTACTATTTGATAAACTGGCACGTTTTAAGTAATTTTCACTGATATTTCACTTCCGGTTATGAACGGATATAGTTTTTAACCAAATCGAGAGATATGGTGATAAAATGATTTGTTTTAATTATTTATTTTCTATAAAGGTAAAAGTTACAAATATTGATAACAAAATAAATAATTAGGCTAAGGATGATTTTATTTTTCGACGAAATATTTTAAATCGTAGCCTTCTATTAAAGTCTCGGCTATAAATGTCGATTCATTGTGAGGTGTGACCACGTTTACCAAAAGTTAGAATTTCTTTCCTACGGACGATTTTAAACTCATTTTTCAACTATCCACTTGACTGTCTGAATTTTATTATCGTTTCCATAATACTTTGAAAAAGAAACAAGGTAAAGTAATGCTTTTTATATCAGATATATTCCTATGCGTTTTTTTTTCACCTTTTTTTCTTCGATTTTCTTTTGAGAAAGATCTTATGTTTTCCTGTCTGGGTAATTGATTTAGTTGATAATATATATTTGTGTGGGGGAGTTTCGACGTAATTATGTTTTTTTCGGGGGGAACGGGGTGCCGCTTTATGTCTCAGCGTCACTCAAAGAAAAATAATTGCAGAAGTACAAAAATGCGGGTGTTTTTATCTGTTTAGTACTTCTGCAGTTTACGAACCGTGCTATTTTTTAGATATGATTTACAAGTGTAATTCAATTTTTGCCGTATCTTTTGTTTATTAAATTTTTATGTGAAAGTCCTTCCTTTATTAAAAATGGGGTACATTTTATATACACAACCAAGCATAGTTTATCCGAAAAAATCCTAATTTACATTTTTGGGAGCAACACAAACTGAAAACGGACCTGTACAGTTTTTTTTTCTACGTAATGTAGAACTTTCGTTTACATTTTTACCAGTGGTACAAGAAATGTCGTTTACCCAGAAGTGTTGGTTTCGATCCTGTAATTACATAAATATTAAAAGAATGTAAATTAGTATTGTGTAATACAAATATATCCGTAGCAAAGCTCGGGTAAATCGGCTAGTCTCTCTCTCTCTCTCTCTCTCTCTCTCTATATATATATATATATATATATATATATATATATATATATATATATATATATATACATATATAGAACATATACACACACATGCATGCATTATTTGGAGGTTCGCCTATCTATTTATTGCTCTTTTGGTTCAGATATACAATTATACAGACACCCATTCAGATTAATATTATTATAACTGCTTGAGAAAATCGAATATAAAGAGACTTATGTAACCAATCGTGTTGGATCATAATCACGACTTCACTCATCCTCTTTTGCGGGGGATTGTATGGGGGATAGTTGCTATTGTAGTTGTCTTCTTTTCATAAATTAGAGTAATTTAAGCACATGCATTCTGAAATGTTTGCTGGATATAGCAGTTTCTTGTTTAATATTTAATAGTTTGTTATCTCAAGTTTTTCTGATAAGCATAACTTACATGGTGCGTTTAATGAGTAGCAAGTACTGGCACTTCTAATAATCTTCCATTGTATCTTAGGCGTTTTATTTTCCCCTCAACTAGCTTCCAGTAGTATAACGATAACGAGGTGTCTTTTTCATACGTTTAATTATTCATCGAATGTGTACGCCCATAAAGTCTACTTTAAAATGTCATTCTGGTACTACATATATAGAAATATTTCATCGCTCGGGTTTCTCACTGGGAATATCTTCGCCTGGTATTCAATTGATTGGGTATGACATTCATTTTTATGGGGTATTCCTCGGGTTTTTGTCAGTTACATTTATTCACAGCTATGTTATCACTAATATTTATACTTTCACTATTTTTCATATTTAAGATTTTTCTATTGTGTTTGTTTATGATTCTTTCCAAGTTATCACCACAGCTATAAATTAATTTTAATGTATTTTTTATTAAAGATCTGATGTAACATTATTTGGCGAGAAATGATTGTTAATAAGTTGTAAAAATTTTGTACCAAGTTTTGTTTTCAGCATAATATTGAAGAGGGGTGTAAACCAGATTACTTTCCTATTACGGTTTCTAGATCTATTTGTGCTAGTATTAATGACTTTATATTTTATATCTATGTCCTTATACCCATTATTTTTAAGTACTGTATTATACATAGCTTTGCAGGCATTAAAAGTTATTTCATCGTATAAGTTGTTACTTATTCTGCTTTCAATAGATAACGGTATCTATTTAATAATAGAATGTGGCTGGTTAGATGGCGGGTGCGACGTTACTTTGGATCTTAATTTAAATACTTATAAACTTTTTATGAAAGAAAATGCTAACCCCATTTATTAGTAAAACGCTTGATGAATGTCTGAATACCGTGTATGTAAAATTTCAACTGTATAGAACCCAAATTAGCTGAATAGTTTGCTAGAGACCGAAAAGGACAAATATTTTTAACTTTGACCCCGCCAGCAATATTTTGTCCCCCCAAACGATTAGAAAGCTTGCCTTATGTCAGAATATATTTCATGTAAACTTTTGACTGTTTATACCACAAATACGCTGAGTATTTATGTAGAGACCGTAAAGATCAATTTTTTTTAAAATTTTGCCCGAATTCTTACCCATAACATTTATTGTTTTGAGCTCAAATAACATTAACATGTTTGACCCATTTCCAAAAAACCTACATATAAAATTTCAAGTTTCTAGACCGAGAATTGGCGAAGGAGTTTAAATGTAAGGAGAGAATAATTAAAGAATCGTATGCATAGAAGGAAAGCACTCCTTATAAACTGGGTGAGTGAAAATTACAAAATCTAAACATGTATGTATAGACGGACAAACGCTTTTTATTTAACTTTTAAATTCTAAAATTGATTTTAGTTTGTAAAATTGGATTTTAACTGAAATTTTGAATTATTTTATTATAGATTTTAAATTATTATATTACATTTTTTAAAAATCATACTTTATAAATGTAATTTACAACCTATTTGAATTTTAAAACTTCAGGCAAAATACAATAGTATGAGGTTTATATACTAAGGAAATCCCTTAGACTAGTATTCTTCCGACAAACCTTGAATGAGTTGAAATTTTTTAAACGCATTCCATATAATTAAATGGGACTTCAAGTTTTACTCAAGATGTAGATAAATTTTAAGTTTTAAAATTAGGAAAAACAAGTTTAATTAATGTTGGTTTTAATATTAAAGGCATTTAACATAATTTTTTTAAAATTCAATTACATTTAAAATTTTATATAATTTGATTTTAAAGTTAATCATCACCACCCGAGAAATAAAAAGGGTGGGTTCGCACAACGAGAGTTAAACCTGGACTCGTGAATTCGTGATGTATATATATTGTCACTTAAGGTTATAAAATAGATGAGTATTGGCTGAGGAGAGCGTGATATAGTTATCTAAAACGGTCCTAATTGTCTGGTTTGAAACCGACAGTACCAATGACTTGTCTCATCTAAAGACTTTCTGAAAACAATATATTTGGTCTCATCTAAAGACTTTCTGTATATATATATATATATATATATATATGTATATATATATAGTAAATTATAAAATATATATGGCGATTAAGCTACACTGAATATTCGGCGTTTCATCCACTTAAGGATTCCTCAGGCTTATGCGCGAATTCTGTGGTTGTTTATCGTTTTTATATGGTCCTCTTCTATTGAGGATTTAGTTAGCCAATCAGTGTAGCTTAATCGCCATATATATTTTATAAATTACTAACTAGCTCTACCTACATATTGAGCACTTTTGAAGTAAATACTTAAAGTTTACGCATAAAGCTATACTTTCGTATATTAATTTTATGTGAGCAAATGAAGTAGTTATATATATATATATATATATATATATATATGAAAAAATGAAATACCTCCCTTACAGAAATAAAGGAACTAGTACACTTATTGATCCGTGCTGAAATAATACAGTTATTATTTAAAAAAAACATCCTTAACATGGGGAGGGAGGGTGATTTGTACTTATTCTGTACTTATCCTTACAATTGAATAAAAAAAAAACATATAATAAAAACTTTAATTAAACTTGGAAATATGATTTAAAAAATACCACGGCTCAGTAAGTGCATTAACACCGAAATAAAATATTGAACTGATTGGTACCATTTTTTATAATTGGTTATGGGATTATGCCCGTTTATTGTATTTCAGAACTGATTACCTTTCGATATTCTGAGTTTTTCAAACGAATTTTAACTACTATGAGTTCAAGAATGCGATTTAGGTCCAGTATAGTTTTTAATAGAGATTTCTTGTAATTGTACAAATAATCCATGTGAAAAGGAGTGTGTAGGGTTAGGGTTAGGGATGTAGGGTTCGCTCATAAAAGCACAAAACTATTGGCATTAGATTAGGATTATTTTTTATTCTCTTTTTTATCGATTATTATTTCTAGTCAAGAATATATATTGAAGAACATGATTCTATATTACAAAATTAAAAGTAAAACTTTCGTTGGATCTATTGGAACATCACGTATAGATGCGGTTTGTAGGAATCGACTGCAATTTGAAAATCTTTTAAAACTTACAGGAAAAAGGTCTACTGACCTCGCTGCAGAATTATGGAATTAAAAACAAAAGATTCCAGTAAACGAGATTGGACTAAAAACGTTAATAATATGTTAGAATTTTAGGATCCATAAGTAGATAGTCCGGACAAAAAAAAAAAAAAAGAAACCAGTTTTTCAGCAAACGGAAATGTAATCATGCCGTATTTTTTTTTTTTTTACGGCCACAATTTCACTATTTATATGATTACACATATTTCTTCAATTTTGATTTAAGTCTGTTTTTCTGTTGTGATCATTCTCTCGGTTTATTCCGTTGGACTCCCTTTTACCGGACAAGAACTATTTTTTTTATATAGCGTTATCCCTTCTAATCAAATTCATACATATATTTATGGCATTGTTTAATTTTATTTGTTACGTATTTTTTATATATCTATGGAACCTTATCATCTATCTTTCGTGTTATAATGTTATTATTTTATTAATATTATATTTATTAATATTATTCGTAGTGGTTCTTACTGTTATTAAGATATTAGTATAATTACTATGACTAAAATAATGATTAATATTACTAATTCTATTGTTGTACTTCATTTCCCTGTTAGCATTTTTCTTTGTGTTTTTCTATTTTTTTACTCTTACCCCCATCTATATTTATCTCTCATAAGTAGAATATATACTAACTGCACCAAACTTGATTTATTATCAAATTTCGATATACCACCATGTTAACACTTGTCAGCGCTTCTTTCCATCAGTTTACCTTGTTTGTATGCCAATCCTTTACTTATTTATTCTTTCACACGTTTATTTTTTCTCTTTATGCTTAATTCATGCGTGTATAGATCGCAACGTAGCACACTCATTGGGTCATAATTGAGTGGCTTATTAATAAAGTAAATCCGATAAATAACACTCCTCTTCTATCTCCAATGCATACTACACCCCCTCTTTAACATAATTAGTAAAATAATTATGTAAGACTTGTAAATGCAAACTTGTCTACCCCATCCAATGTATACACGTTATACAAAATCTCCTAATATACCAAATGCTAGACGTCGCACCTTATTGTGCCATGCAGCATCTCCCTTTGCTTTCTAGGTCCTGTCGGTGGGGCATTAGACTACGTTGACTGCCCCCCCTGCAGAGAGTAAAAGTCCCTCAATGGGGGTCATGGATATGACCTTAAACTATATCCAGTGGTGAGGCCCCAGCTTGTGGGCTTTGGGGAGTGTGGAGCCACCCTTTAATTACCATTGCTCCCAGGTCCACTCTGACCCGGAGTGGTAGTACCGGTTAGGGTCCCAGCTTTGGGTTAAATAGAACCCGATGTGAAAAAAACAAATATATACTATTAAAAAATAATTTCTTCAAAATCTTTTGATTCGGGATTAAATAACCCGAAACGATTTGTATGCCGTGAATCAAAAACAACCAACCCTTTGCTTTCTAAGGAAAAAAAAATAGGCTTATAAAATATTGTATTGGTTTGTTTTAAAATGATTAATAAATTTAGAGTATATATTTTCTATACTAAATAGATTTATTTTATTACATCAGAATTATACTATATGGAAAATTCCACTTTATTCTTGGACACGCTTATGTATCTATATATGATTTTATAAAGACATGTTGATTCTTTTCCAATTATATTTAACCATATATTAATACGGATCCTTTCATTTTTTAATCTAGAATAAGAACTTGGAATTAACTTAAAAAGTAATTGCAAATTCTATCTCAATTTTGTTTTCTTTTAATGAATTGATAGATGCTATTTCTGCAGAGGTGTTTATGCAAAATAGATGCATCGATTGATATATTAATCAAATAGCTGAATTTTCGATAGGAAACAGGTGCTGTGAAAAATAAAGCATGTCAACGCACTAAAAGGAATAAATTACAAGATAGTCAACAACTTGAAATGCTGAATATCGACTTTTGGACATTCCCTCTAGTTTTATATATATATATATATATATATATATATATATATATATATATATATATATATATATTGGTTTCAACCCTCCCTTCGGCTCCATTTTTCAATTGTGTAACTTTTTTTTATTTTAATAGCTGCCGACGTAATCTCTTGACAAGGGTCGGACGAATGGTACCTCAATGTTCTTTTTTTATTTTTTTATTTTAGTCGAATATTCTTTTTACTGTTATAAGTGTCTATTTTTTCTCCCTGTTTCGATCTTCCCGAAAATTCTAATGACTCTACTACTGACTATATATATATACATATATTTATATATATATATATATATATATATATATATATATATATATATATATATATAAGTAACATATGATGAAAGGCAAAATAAAATAGATAACCCCCATAATTTATTACACCATACCTGTTCACACTGAAACACTTATCACAATATTCTGTGGATCTATATTAAAAAAACCTTGTTAAACTTTGTGACATATTTCCATTTTATGGAGGTCAAGCGCGAACGAACACCCCATAATTTTATTATACCATATTTCTTCAAACTGAGACATAATTATCAAAGTATACTTACGCAGATATATATGAAAAGTTTTTATTAAAGTTCGTGCCTATTTCCATTCTATGGAGGATAGGCGCAAACGCAGACCCCACAATTTTATTATACCATCCTTATTTAAGTTAAAACATACTTATCAAAGTATTATCATGTATATCTATATCAAAAACACTTGTAAATGTTTTTTTTTTATTTTTTTTATTTACATACTTTGTGGATCAGGCGCGAACGCAGACCCCACAATATTAATGAAACACCGTTCTGTCAGATCAAACATACCCATTCCTGTGTCTCGATACATCTTCTATCATTATATTTTATCAGTTTTGTTTAAATAGTCAACCATATAGGAGCCTATTCGTGACCAGGCACACACACACACACACACACAGACATTCAGCTTTATATTATAAAGATATATGACGGACCATGGATACTTACGAAGGTGTGACTGCGCGTAAAAGTTTTATGGTAGGAGGTGCGCAATCCCCACCGCATTTCTTGTGAGCCTCTTTTGTTGTGATAGTGTTGTGGGCGACTAGAAAACAAATGCCGAGATTAACTAAGAGCACATACAACGCCTAGAATTCCAAAATACCCACCCATCTTGTACTCACCAGGATCAACGTTGCTTAACTTCGGTGATCTGGCTTTTCTTACACGGTTCATCCTTCTTTTTTGTGTAGTGTTTTCTACTTTAGTTAATCCAATCAGTGATCTATATAATCATCTTTGCGGCCCGTCAGAATCTCTCTTCAGTCAACCTAACCTACTTTTCTCGCTTATATAGTTTACTTTTCTTTATTTTTATCCAATGCTCGTTCTTTCTTTAAGCCATTAAAAAGTTCTTATAGCTCTCAGAAAACAATTAATCAATTACTTCAATTTACTCAATTTCACTAATTAGATGAATTTAATTAATTAAAAATCGCTACGCATACCCTTCGTACCGACTCACCGTCTAACCTTTAGACGAATGCCAGTTGCTCTTTCATTATCGCCCGCAATCATTTGAACGAGAAGAAAATGATTGCTTAAATTTAAAATCAGTAGATTCTAATTTGAGTAGTTGTAGCTTTAACACACACATACATGTACATACGCGCACATACGCATACACACATACGATAATAAGCTTAAACTAGGATATACACAATTTTAATATTTCTATAAAAAACTTCACACAAGATGAACTATCCAAAAATCGAGCAAAGCTGATAAAAAAATAGAATATATGTATATAAGGAAAAAACAGAAATGTTATTATCCGACAAGTGTTACGAAAGCGAAAATTAAGAAATCCTTAATCCCTGGAGTTTCAAAGAATATGTCTTCTCGTCAGCGGAAAGATAATAGCACAATATCATGAGGAAATTCTATTTCAAGCATGAAATGTAATTACAATGTATGAATTCTCACATGTTTGCGTAAAAGAAAATAATGAAAATGAATAGCTAATGGGAGTAGACTTAGCAACGAAAACGTTCTAGAATATCAAATAGGTAGGTGAAGTTAATAGTGATTCGTAGGCTGTAATTTTATATTTGGTAATATCCAGATGCAAATTGAAGACAGGAAACTCGGTGAGGTAAGTTGAAATCCAAGGTTGAGAAGATCTAGAAATGATTTTAATGAATATATAGTTTTTTTTCAAAATCAAAGTCATTCTGAAATACGAAAAAGAAAATCAGAAGCCTCAATTACAATTAAAAACAACATTTTGTATGAAGGTTTTAGCCGAAATTAAGAAATGATAATACATCATATTATTTTCCCGCGTTGAATATGCGAGGGATTGAAGAAATACTGAAAAACATATTAAACTTACGATGGCCAACTCAGTCATACCAGATTTAGAATCAAAAAAAAAAATAAGGCCAGGCGTCAAAATAAAATAAACTTAATTTAAATGTAAATCAACTACATACGAATATATTATTGGCGTTTTTTTTTTCCTAAAATTGAAATAAAAGTGGTTTTCAAAAATAAATAAAGTTTATTTAGAGCATCCCATTACTAAGATTTTAAGAAGGATATTTAAAAAAAACACAGGAAAGTAAATAAAATTAAAAAATAAAATTTTAAAAAAATATTAAAAGCATATAAGTTCTAAATAGTGTAGCCGCGCTTAGTCAACAAATATTAATGGAAAGCATGTAAAAATAACATCTGAATACTTATTATTGCAAAAGATTTTATAAAAATGAATTTATTAATTGCAAAATCCGATGCTATTTAAAAACACTCGACAAACATTTAAATAGATATTATAGAATATAACCATGTAGAACTTTGTAGGAAAATATTATAAAAATAAAGTGACTAACTGGGGAATATTATTGTTATGCACAATCTAAGAACCCAACAGTAAAATAATAAACCTAATGGGGAATAGTATTGTTATGCACAAATACCAAAATAAGTTATAATAAAATAAAAGTAAGAATATTAATAATATGAAAATGCAAAAATAAAATAACAATGATAAAAGTTAAAAACTAATTATACAAAATTTAAATCGTAAAAGGTCACGACAAAAAATCAAAGAACCGAACAGTAAAATAATAAACGATAGATGTATTAAATTACTGATTTATTCTCAAAAACATGACTTATTACATAAATGTAAGTTAAAAAGAGATTTAAAGGTATACTAGCATTTACGCCCGGCGTTGCCTGGGTTTTTGGAGGGTTATGTTAAAAAAAAAAAAGCAGTCATTTTTTCTTTAATTCGATCTCTATGATGATCCCTTACATTTATTGTTTGAGGCTCAAATCATCTTATAAATTAACTCCATGTCCAACTAACCTCTATCTAAAATTTCAAGTGGTTAGATCCTAAATTGTGTGAGGAGTTTGGTAGAGTTCTCAAAGATTAAATCGTTGAACTTTGAATACTAAACAGCCAAATTTCTGTCCGGAAACGGATCAAAAAGATTTTTCCAAAACTCAGTACCCTGTATATCAAATTCAGAGTCTGTAGACTATAAATTAACAGAGGTATTGCGTAGGAAAAAGTATACAGATAGGCAGACAGACAGACACACAGACACATTCACTTTTATAGATATACTAGCATTTCAGCCCGGCGTTGCCCGGGTATTTAAATGTGTAACTTGAGCATAAAAAAAGCGGTCAATTTTTGAATTTGACCCTATTATGGTCCCTTAACACTTATTGTTTTGGGCTCCAATAAAGTTATTAAGTTAGATCCATGTTACAGGAACCTATATTTTAAATTTCAAGTGTTTAGATCCAAATTGTCGGGGGAGTTTGGTAGAGTTCTCAAAGGGTTAATCCTTCCACTGTGACCTCTTAACAGGCAAAATTATGGCTGAACACGGATTACAAACATTTATCCAAATCTCAGTGCCCTGGATATCAAATTTCGAGTCTCTAGACTAAAAATTGACAGTTATTACGTAGGAAATTGTACACAAACAGACATTACTACATAGAAACGTTCACTTTTATAGACTAAACAAAAATATATGCGTAGTAGTATGGGTGCCCGGCGTTGCCGGGGTATTTGGAGGTGTATTTTGAGCAGAAAAAAAAATGGTCATATTTTATTTTAATTCAATCCCTATTATGACCCCTTAACATTTATTGTTTAAGGCTCAAATCATCTTATAAATTAACTCCATGTCCAACTAACCTATATCTAAAATTCCAAGTGGTTAGACCCCAAATTTCAGAGGACTTTGGTGTGCAAATGAGACAACTGAATGGTTCAAAACTGCTATTGAAGCATATGTTCCCGCACGGAAATACTATAGCAAGCCCCACTCCCCCCAATGGTTTACTTCTGCTTGTGCAGCTGCCATTTGTCAAAGGCAGCATGCGTTCCGCAGATTCAACCGACATAAGTCCAGCTCAAATAAACAGAAGTTTATAGAAGCTAGAAATAATTGTAAGAGAGTGATAGACACAGCTAAGTCAGATTACTCTGAAACCACCAGAAAGCGCATCGAAGCACAGAAATTAGGAACCCGGGATTTTTGGAAAATCTACAACAGCGTAGTTAATAATGGACAGTCAATTATTCCCCCACTAACAAACAATCATGAGGTTGCTTGCACGGCAACTGACAAGGCTAATCTGCTTGCCAGTCGGTTTGCCTCAAACTCCACATTGAACTCGGTACACCACTCACTCCCTGATTTTCCTCTGCGAACAGACGCCACACTTGACGACTTGAAAATCACCCCTTCTCAGGTACATGCTATTATAAAAAACCTAGACACCTCTAAAGCATGTGGACCAGATCTCATCCCGGCTGTGCTATTAAAAAAATGCTTTGCCGAGGTTGCTCCAGTTCTGTCCAAACTTTACAATAAATGCCTTAACGAATCTTGTTTTCCCGACTGCTGGAAAACCGCCTCTGTGGTACCAGTCTTCAAGAATTCTGGTGAAAGAACTGACCCAGTAAATTATCGCCCCATTAGCCTCCTCCCGCTTTTCGCCAAAATATTTGAGTCCTTAGTTAATAAAGCCCTAGTCCAGCACCTAACAGCTGCTAAACTCTTGACTGACAAACAATATGGATTCAGGCAAGCCCGTTCAACAGCAGATATCTTAACTGTAGTTTCTGAACGTATATACCGTTCATTGGATAAAACAGGGGAGGGTAGAGCGGTGGCCCTTGATATATCTAAGGCTTTTGACAGGGTATGGCATGATGGTCTTCTAAGGAAAATTAGATCATATGGAATCACTGGAAGAATTCATAACGTAATTAAATCCTTCTTAAGTAATAGAAAAATCAAAGTTGTCCTCGACGGACGTACATCCAAACAATATGACATAAATGCGGGAGTGCCTCAGGGGTCTATCCTTGGACCTCTATTGTTCCTGATATTCATAAACGACCTCCCTGATAATATTGTTTCGGAGATGGGTATATTTGCCGATGACACCACTCTCTATAACAGATATGAGGGGAAAACAAATGAACACATATCCAAGAAAATGGCAGAAACACTAGAGGATGACCTCCAATCCGTAGTGGAATGGGGACAAAAATGGTTGGTCTCATTCAATGCTGCTAAGACTAAGCTTGTTTCCTTCAATAACTACAAGAAACCTTCTCTCCCACCAATAGCAATGGCCAAGAACACATTGCCTGAAAGTACTTCTTTTAAACTCCTCGGCCTAACGTTTACAGGGAATATGAACTGGAATAGATACATTGAGAGCATTGCCAAGGCTGCTGCAAGGAAGGTTGGCTCCCTCTACCGTGCTAGAAAACTTCTTACGCTTGCCAGTATCCTATACCTCTATAAGGCAACCATTCGCCCATGTATGGAGTACTGTTGTCACATCTGGGCTGGTGCATCTGCTGCTTGTCTCTCGCTCCTGGACAGGGTTCAAAAAAGAGTCGCAAACCTGATAGGTCCTGAACTGTCATCTGGGCTTCAACCTCTGTCCCATCGACGAGATGTTGCATCCCTCTGCCTGTTCTACAAATACTTTAATCGTGAATGCTCTGACGAACTGCAAACACTTGTACCTCCCCGACGTAACTACCCCCGACAAACCCGACAAGCTACTAAGTCTCATCCCTTTACAGTGGAGATCCCTAGGTGCAAGAAAGCCTTTTACTCCAATAGTTTCTTCCCCAGAACTGCGGGTCTTTGGAACTCCCTTCCGGGATTCTGCTTTCCCAACTGCAATGATATGCAGAAGTTCAAGTGTAATGTTAACAAACATCTTTCTACTCTTCTCCCTTCATAATGACCCCGCTAATTAATTCCCTAATAGTAGCCCCCTGCTTCAAAGTGGCACTGTGCCTTGTTTGGGGTGAAAATTGAATAAAAAAAAAAAAAAAAAAAAAAGATAAAATCGTTGAATTTTGACCCCTTAACAGCCAAATTTCTGGCCGGAACCGGACCCCAAAGATTTGTCCAAATCTCATGTATACCCTGTATATCACATTCAGAGTCTGTAGACTATAAATTGACAGAGTTATTGCGTAGGGAAAAGTATACAGATGGATAGACACACAGACACTTTCACTTTTATAGATATACTAGCATTTCAGTCCGGACTTGCCCGGGTATTTGTATGTGTATGTTAAGCATTAAAAAATGCGGTCAATTTTTTTAAAGTTTTACCCTTATTATGGTCCCTTAACACTTATTGATGTGGGCTTAAATTAAGTCATTAAGTTAGATCCATGTCTAATGAACTGGTTTTTTAAATTTCACGTGTTTAGAACCAAAATTTTCGGAGGAGTTTTGTAGAGTTCTCAAAGGGCAAATCGTTACACTTTGCCCTCTTAATAGCCAGAGTTCTTGCCGAACACGGATTACAAAGATTTTTCCAGATCTCAGTACCTTGTATATAATATTTCGAGTCTGTAATCAGACATTTGAATGTGTATGTTAAACAAAAATATATGCGTACTAAATTGGGTTCCCGGCATTGCCCGGGTATTTGGATGTGTATGCTGAGCAAAAAAAAAGCGGTCAATTTTTTTTAATTTGGCCCGTAGTATGACCTCTAAAAATCTATTGTTTTAGGCTCAAATCAAGAGTTCACGTTAGATCTGCGTCGAAGGAACCTATATATAAAATTTCAAGTGTTTAGACCTAACATTCTCGGAGGAGTTTGGTAGAGTTCTCAAATGTCAAATCATTGAACTTTAACCCCTTAATCGCCAAATTTCTAGCCGAAAACCGATCACATCGTTTTTCCCAAATCTCAGAACCCTGATTCTCAAATTTCGAATCAGTAGACTAAAAATTGACATAGTTATTGCGTAGGGAAATGTATACACACAGACAGACAGAGATACACAGACAAACAGATACACAGACGCGTTACCTTTTATAGATGTATATATATATATATATCTATATATATATATATATATATATATATATATAGAGAGAGAGAGAGAGATTAAACAAGAATATATAGGTATACATAAATATATATGGAAACAACTTTGTGTTTACTATAAACTTTTTACGCAAATATTATACAAGTATAAATCATTAGAATATCTGCATGATTATAATTACACGTGATAGTTAACTCTAGATGATCATCCCATAGGAAAACAGAAAAAAAAGTAATAGGGAATTAATTAAAATGAATGTTTAAAAGAATATCCAAATTAGCTAGATCTTTTGCAGATGCATGCAATTACAGGATCCATATATAAGAAAACTGTATTTTCTTTATAAATAAATAGAAAAGAGGAGTTTTAATATGAATATCAATGCACACAAAAGAAACAGGAATTTGTAGGAGTAGAGATAGATAAACTAGTTGCATGAAATTGAGACCAAAAATAATTAATTCAGTGTGAAAGTAAAGGAGGAAAAAAAGGATTTGAATTTATATGGATTCGAAGAAAGAGAAGGAACATTGGATGAAAAAATCGGAGAACGGTATATAGCTTTTAATATAAGTTATTAAGAAATGAAGGAAAAACCAACAGTACATACATATGTATATACCTATATACACACACAAATATATACATATATATATATATGTGGGTGTGTGTGTATAAGTGAACGTGTATGTGTGTGTGTCTGTGTACATTTCCCTACGCAATAACTCTGTCAATTTTTAGTCTACAGACTCGAAATTTGATATGGAGCGTGCTGAGATTTGGGAAAATCGATGTGATCGGTTTTGGGCCAGAAATTTGGTTATTAAGGTTTGACCTTTGAGAACGATTTGACCTTTGAGAACTCTACCAAACTCCTCCGATTATTTTGGGTCTACGCACTTGAAATTTTCGATATAGGTTCCTTGGACATGGATCTAACTTAATAACTTGATTTGAGCATAAAACAATAAATTTTAAGGGATCATAATACGGGTCAAAGTTAATAAAAATTGACCTCTGTGGTCTCTTCCAAATTACGCAGACAATTTCCGGTCTAAATATTTGAAATAATACAGAAAGGGTATTCAGAGATAGGGCAAGCTTTTTCATCAGTTTTGGTCGAAAATGTTTAGGTACCAATATATAAATGTATGTATGTATGTCTGTTTGCATGTCTGCCTTAAACTTTCAATAGCGGCGACTGATTTTACTAAGATCAGTATCGTTTTTAAGTTCGCCCTTTCATACGACAAATATCGAAACATTGGCTAAAAACGTTAATATCTTCACCTTAAACTAGGCACATTCTACAGCGGTGGGGGGAGTCACTGTTTTCGCCGATATTTTTTAAAGTTATCCTCTCCTTTAGATTGTCTAGCCTTAATTTAAGAAAAAAAATGTTGCTTCCGGTTTGGCAGTGGCCGTAAAAGCATAAACGTTAGGTTTTACCCCGTTCTTTTCCTCCTTTGCGGTACGGGTTTGAGCCTCCCTTTCTACTACCACTTTTCTTTTTTGCTCAAGATACACATCCAAACACCCGGGCAACCCCGGGCTGAGATGTTAGCATATATATATATATATATATATATATATATATATATATATATATATATATATATATATATATATATATATATATATATGCACACTTATATACATATAGATATACACATATGTTCAGATAATATTAAAGAGACTAGATCTGTGAAAATTCCACAGGGGACTCATACATATAAAATATATTGATATTGGCATTCTGTAGATGTGCAGTGCAAATAGAAGCGCTTATTGAAGCATTTTTTGTAAAAATTGCAAACGTATAAGCTAGCACGAACACGCGGCGAAGCCCGGTCGTAAATATGCTATAAATATGGATTAATTCTTGAGGATTCACAATATATTAGTATAGAGTTCATGTTCTGTCGATTTTTATATATTTTATATATTAAAAGGTTTCGATTACAAAATTAAAAATAATATATCCATATGATTAGCTTGAATCAAAACCGAAATATCAATAATTCCCCCCACTCTTTATCTGTGCCTAAACCTAAACGTAGATTCCATGAATAAAGCTTCTTTCTTAGAACTGCACGCCTGTGGAATTGTCTTCCGTTTTCCTTCTTTCCGGCTGACTACAATATGGATGTCTTCAAGTCTAAAGTAAATAAGTTCTTGATGAGCCGTTCCATATCAAATTTACCAAATTTTCATTACTAATAATTACTATATTGTCCAATTTCTACTGTACGCTCTTTAACCCTTATCCTTGAGTGGCCTCTGGGCCTTGATAATGTGGTGATGCCTATGTAATATATATATATATATATATATATATATATATATATATATATATATATATAAACTTCAGTTGCTTCAGCCTTATTCGAAACCGTAACCAAAACTCACGAAGAATTCTTGGAAAATTATCTATAAAAAAAAATTTCACCGATATTTTTGAAAGTCGCTCCCGCTTTTCGATTGTTTGGGCTTAAACCCACGTCAATTCCGCTCTGGCGTTGGGCGCAATAGCGAAGACACCATATTTTTTACGTTCTTTTCCTCCTTCAAGGTACAGGTTCGAGCCTCCCTCCCTACTACCACTGTTTTATATTTTTGCTCAACACAAATCTGAAACACCCAGCACCCAGCTATAATCGAAACCGAAACGAAGCGTATGAAGAATGTCTTTTTACTTAAGTCATATCGTACTCATTGTATTTGAATCTGTTCCCATATTTGCAATAGGAAATACTATCATTTCAACGGGAAATACTATCATTTCAACGGGAGATACTATCATTTCAACGGGAAATACTATCATTTCAACGGGAAATACTATCATTTCAACGGGAAATACTATCATTAATACTATCATTAATTATATCATTGATAATATTTCTATTCTTAGAAGAGGTCATTATCCTCACAGCTTCAGAAATGCAAAGTTAGCAAGATCTTTAGCCTGGAGTGTAACTCTTGATTTATCGAGCATTGCCATTTGATAAAAAATATTATTATTAGATTATTATTATTAATTATCAATTAAGAAAACATCATTAGCGTCACTGAGATGAGTGTTATAATAAATATTTGTATTCGCTGCAGATATAAAATTAATTAAACTAGTATCAGGTAGAAGACTGGGCAAATTCGTATTGCTAAAATTGTTGGGTGAAATTATATTATTGTAAATATTATTCCTGTTATTATAAGTATTCGGACAAACCTGGCTAATGAAATGAACTTGAATGTTAGTGTTAGAATGCAGGGGGGCCGATTGAGGATTCAGAGTTGAGCGTGAAAGAGTGAGTTTTTGTGGAAGTTCAGTTACTGTACAGTAATTAATGCAATCATTTGCTAGAGGACATTAAAATTTATTTTTTACAAGGTGTTAGATTTATAGTTAGTGGAATTGATTGGGCTGATTTAATTTTCCAAGGGTAAGGTGGGATTATAGTCTGTGGTATGTGTGGCATTGTCGAGTAGGAGATTATTATATTTTTATTAGAGTGCAACATTTGTTTGGGTGCTTACATGACTTTCTATAATCTTGATAAATGTCTCGAGTATATTTGTTTTGACGTTTGAGATGAAAACAGTGTTAAACCAAATGGTTTTCTTCCATCACACATTTGGAGGGGTTTGAACTGTCATTATAAAAGGGGTAGTTACGTACTATATGGATCGAGGTGTTTATTTAAATATTCCTCATATTATTGATTATAGCCGGTCTTTTAAAAGAACCACCTTCAGCACGGGTCATATTATGGGTAATCACAGGATTTTAAATGGAGTTGAAAGATTGTTCTGGCTCTATAATATTTTCTCAGTATTGCTTGAATTCTTAAGAGAATTATTTAAGAAAGAAGAACTAAGGTCGAACATTCTTTATTAGCCGAAATGTCTGTGACTCAACTAGATACTGGAGGCACTGTCGATTTTTAATAGAATTAGGATGGCTAGACATCTTATAAGCATAGAAAAGAGTAAAGTTGGTTGCATGGTATAGATAGAAAGTTTCAGAGATTATGTTGAGTGAAACCTCTAAAAAATTTGAAATTTTTGTCAGCTTCAAACATAACAGAAAGTGCATAATTGGAGATTAATTTATCCATCTCTTAATAGTGTATAGTATAATAATACCGTATAGGCCTTACTCCTGTGATAAAAAGAGACCCGCCCATATAAGATCCTCTTTGAAAGTATATATATATATATATATATATATATATATATATATATAATGGAAAATTATAATTTTAATATAATTTTAAAATTTCCAAATTTATTATGCGAAAAAGGTTATTAAGTAAAAATGTCCTAACGATATTGGGTTTCAAATTATGGATGTAAGACTCTAAGGGAAATCATAGTAATAATCTGGTTATAATTTCGCTGGTCAATTGATAATTTAAAAACGTAATATACGAGGCAATATAGAAACAATCTATAAATATATATGCGTATAGAATATAATCATATTAGAAAATAAGAACAGTAAAATCAAACGCAAAATATATTCAGTTAAAAGTTAAGTAGCAAGCAAGCCATCCAAATATATTAGCAGTGATTCGAATGAACTAGAGAAAATGACGATCATATGGACACATTAATAAGGCGCGTTTTAAAAGAATATTTTTGTTAAGAGCACAATATAACACTAATACTTAACGTTTACATGTAAACCCTGAATTCAATTATTCGTATAATCATAATCATAATTTGTAAAACCAAGTGGACGTTTACTACAATACATTATAAACAAAGTTATGGGGCAAACGCATGTGAAGATTACTTCTGGCTCGTTGTTGTTACCCCAGACTAGATTAAGGCAATTAATATATTTTATTGCGAGATAGGTGATATAACGCTTTTAACTTACAATAAAATATTCGAGTACGAAACATTTCTTGATCATAATTAAATCCAGGGTAATATTGGTTCTTGCTAATATGTATATATATATATATATATATATATATATATATATGTGTATATATATATATATATATATATGTATATATATATGTGGGATATAGTATCGTATATATATATATATATATATTTATCGTATATATATATGTGTGTGTGTGGGTGTATATTATAATATTGTATATATATAGTATAGTATATATATTATAATAATTTATGTATATAGTATATATACATAATATATATATATATATATATATATATACTATTGTATATATTTATATATTATATATATACAGAGAGAGAGAGAGAGGGTCTATGTAGTATAGTGTATATATATTTGAATATATATAGATATGTATATATATATAAACAATACTTGCTATATATATGTATATATATATGCATTTATGTATGTATGAATGCATGTATGTATCGCTGTGTTACCGCCTTTCAGTGCGGCTAGACTAGCACCTACCTTAATCCAGGCTTATAAACTTAATTTCTTAGGCGATAGTAAGCGCTTCTAATCGTTACGCTATTAGTCTGCTGCTATGCACTGCTATATATACAAATATATAAATGCAACCCTTGATAAATGTGGATAACATCATTAATGGAAACATATATAGCATTACTATATACATTCAATTGAAGTGCTTCGTACATATCAATGTAGCCCAGCATGCGTTTGGCATAGTTTTCCCTTACATCTGGATTCTAGCATCTCATCTCTTAGACTTTTCTCATAGATTTTCCATTTAAAATTTACTTTTATCCCTTACATTCATTCGTGTGAGACATCTATGATGATTTATGTCTTAACACAATCGAAAATGAAATACTTTTTTCAGTATTCGTTACTTTTTTGAAAAGCTGTTCTAACCATTAACGAACGTAATTCGAATTCTAAAGATTTAAGATTGCATTACGTTCACGTACTCACACCAGCGCATGTCATGTTACTCTTTTCTTTTCTTACTCTGTATATCTATATATTTATATGTGTGAGAGAAAGGTTATATTTTTAGTACTTCCTCGAGAAACACTAGAGTAAAAATATTAGGTAAATATTATTGCATAAAAATACTTACACAAACGACTAATGTACAGCAACCTTTGCATATCTGAAAAAGATATTCTCTTGTAATTCGTTTGTTAAACTGTTGTTTATGATCGGTAAATATACATCAGTACAAACCATGGAAATATTATATATAATTCGTGCTATGGCCGTACGATTACAATAAACATTATTTTGTGTGCTGCCACACATAATCTTTGCAGACGTCTCGTACATGCAATAAAATTTAAGGTATGAACATATTTATCTGACTAAGACTAAACACTTGAGATATAAAAGTAGTTTAAGATATGAGATGTATTTGGGTACTCCTGCAGTATTTTACCCACCGATTTCACGATCTTAGCCGAGCGTTGATCCACATCCGTCGGAAAACGCCGGAACATGGCGAGCGGTACGATACTCTATCAGCCAATCAGGGCGCTTCAAACGAACGCGCAGCAGACGAATAATTTTCATTGAAATTACACACATAGCGTTTCATTTCAGTTATTTTATTGTTCAAAGTAAAAATACACAGCCTTTCATTTCAGCTATTTAATTTAGCGATAAAAAAAAAAACGGGGCTGTTGGAAACATATTTATGCGAATTTATGTGGAGACAAAAATTTGGACACAACCCTTTTGTCTCCATAATAAATCAAATCGCGGAAGGCTACCCGGTTTGGGAAGGAGCTTCTTTCCACATCCTCTGAAAACCCTTTGCTCCCTACTTTGCCTCTACAGTCAGTAGAAAATCTTCCAGTCGGAACTAAAGATAAACAGTAATTGTTGCCCCCCCCCCTACAAACATTACTGAAAAAAAAAAAACATTGTTGTTACTGTTTAATAACGTTGTGTTAAAAACAAACAAACAAAACAAAAAACATTGAAGTGTTTGTTACTGTTGCTTACCCCCCCCAAAAAAAAAGCTATCGGAAAACAAAATGAACCAAAAAAAAATATATTCCACAAAATAAATTTATTTTACTTTAAAAAAACTTACGGTAAGTGTTTGTGATTTATTTTATCCAAATTTTTGTATTAATTTTATCCATTTTGTTGTGTGTGTGTAATATCCTTTCCTTGTAATGTTGTTGCTATTCACATACTTTTAGCGTTCTTCTTGCACCGTAGTTCCGAATTCTCGGCTTTCGTCGGCGTTAACGCCGAAAGCGTTCGTCAACGCTCGGCTAAGATCGTGAAATCGGTGGGTAAAATACTGCAGGAGTACCAATATTTTGCCTGAATATTTTTCAAAGTTCGTATTAGTTGGACTTAAAGGCCACTGCTCATCTTCAATTTTGATATACCTCTCCCCTCCTTTCCAATATAATACAACTTAAAATATGTATTTAACAATTATTCTTACCTAGGGGTCTTTGTCGCCACAGACACGATGCAGATGTAAAGTGACAGACTACATATGATTATGGTCTTTGTATATTTTAAGACATGACACAATTTCTTTTTATGATAAATCCGGATCCAATCTTTTTTTTTAATATAATGCTTCTATATGTTTTAGATGAAAATTGATAATTATTTGTTGCATTATTTGCATTGTTTCGACAACTATTTTCTTCTGTCTTGGTTTTTTTATAACGTTTCGGCCGATGTTCCCTCCGACTCTATTCAGCTGCATTCACACTGTATAGTATTTTTGAATGGAGAAAAATGTTTGGTTCTTTTGCTTCCCTCGCTACGAACATAGCTATTGGAAATTGAAAACATTAATAGCGACCAGTATATTTATCTAATTATTTTTTAATAAATCCGTGTCAATCCCGTTTATTTTCATATGATGTGATGAGAAAGCTTTGGTACGTTGTTTATGCAAAACAATGAATAAGATGGTTTAGCACCATCTAACATGGTCATAAGGCAATATAATGTCGAAAACGTAATATACATATTAAGAATATTAAGTATTAACATATTATAGTGGTAGCCTTCATTAACATGGGACATGTAGCAACTATACATTTATATATATATATATATATATATATATATATATATATGTATATTATATTCAAGTAAATAATATGAATCCACCTTGTAAGACGGTATGATAACATATCTTAACAATACTGGAAAAAAAAGACTGTCTAAATTTCTAAAAACTTATAAACCTTTCCAAGTACGCACAGGATCCATCCTATCAAACTTGTAGAATCTAAAAGGAGTACAACAAATAGAGAATGTTATCACCAACGCTCTTCAACATCAAAAGCAATAACTTCATTAGAACTCACTCCTAAAATCAATAGCATCCTATGTGTAGATGTTTTCTCAATAACTACTTATCGAAATACGTTCAGATCATTGGGAATAGAATTTAAATACAACTTTGATATAAGGTATAATCGCCCAACAAGAAGGAGTTTTAAATTATACGGAAATAAAAACAAAAAAAAACCTGCAAAAAATGTATTTATCTATTCTGAAAAAAAAAAACCGGTACTATAATTTCGAACCTTTAAAATTAGCTTTTATCAAAAACCTACAAAAAGCATATGAATCGTGTATCTGCTAGAGATATTCGGCATAAAATAACAAAGTGATTTGCAAGATGTAAGATCTGACAGGACAAACAAACTACCGATGAAATAAAAACAGCCAAAGCTATCAGAGATGTAATAATCTGATAGCAGTGTTTTGCTTCTGCATTTTATTTGAACTGATATTTCGTATATGAGTAATTTTGAAAAAAAGTTTAAAAAATGGGGAATATAATGTAGCAATTTCAGTGCAGTTAATTCCTCAAAAGGTCGAAACGGAAAAGAGAAGAAAATTTTATTGTTTACCATGTCACAAGCAAATCAATCCAAACCAGTGTAAATCGATATGAAACTCACATCGATTGAATTGAACACTAGGTTCATCTACAACACAGACCCCAAATATGTTCTTTTAAAAGAGATTTTGGCTTAATAAGGAAGTGTAAGGATTAACTTTAAACCAAAGTAAAATATCTTCGGGAAAAATATTTTTCCCCCAATATTTGAATAATTATCCTATAGAATGAGGACATTATGTGGGTAAATAACGTGGGATATTGTGTCGAATCTGTTGTTCAGTTTGTTGGTATAGGATCTAATAAAGTGATATTCTACACTGCGGGTTGAAAAAGATCAAGTGATTGCTGAGGAAATTCAATGGCAAGCGATGCATACATTACTGTAATGATAAAAAATATAACTGTTACATGGTAGGGCTGGCTTCTTCTCATATAAGTAATTATTCATACTAGATAAGTGAAAATAATATTAGGATAAGGCGAGAATCGAACCCAGTAAGCAAGTGTTAAAAATAATAATAGAAAATGAAATGTTAGAAATTAAGTCCATTGCTAATTATAATAGAACTAGTTAAATATTGTTTATGTCGGAAAAAAGAGTTGATTGTACATTCTTTTAGAAATATAAATATTAAATACGCCAGTTTAAAGAATAGACAATGCAAACTTAAAAATATCTTGTTTAGAAATAGGTTAGAATTAGAATTGAAGATTATTTTGTCTGTCAAAAGTGTGTTTGGACAAACATATGTAAAGTCACATGAAAATTAGTCACGTTTGAAAACTACACTGCTGATGCCATAAACAAAGAAGAGTTCTCAATATAGGGCTCTATAGGTTTAGAGTAAGAAGTCAGAATCAGTCAAGGGTTCATGAGGATCAGATATTTAAAGCAGGTCATACACGGTGATAGTCACTCGGAGAGTAGAACCCCTTAGAAGCCAAGGGAGGAATACTAGACCATGTAAATCAAGGTTTGAATTCCTGAGGTCACCGCTCGGAGGGATGAAGTATAAAGAAAACAGCTATATTGGTAACAGTTTGTCTCGTTGCGTCATTCCTTACAACAGAAAATGTAAGTGTCTTTATCATCATCTTATAATGCACTCTTGTTCAAATCTTTCAAGTATTATGTCTCCTTCCCTCTATATGTGCATAAAAATGTTGCTTTATATCAATATGAAACATCCAAGATATATATATATATATATATATATATATATATATATATATATATATAATATATATATAAAGCTGAATGCCTGTGTGTGCATGTGGGTGTGTATGTGTTTGTGTCTGGTCACGAATAGGCTCCTATATGGTTAACTTTTTTAAAAAAAACTGATTACATATAATGATAGATGTATTGAGACACAGGAATGGGTATGTTTGATCTGGCAGAACGGTGGTTGATTAAAATTGTGGGGTCCACATGATATGGACAAAAAAAATTAAAAAAAAAACGTGTACAAGTGGTTCTGATATAGATGTACATGAGAATATTTTGATAAGTATATTTTAACTTAAATAGGGAGTGTATAATATAATTGTGAGGTCTTAGTTCGCGCCTGGCCTCCATAGAATGGAAATAGTCACACACTTAAATAAATACTTTTCATATATATATCTGCGTAAGTATATTTTGATAATTTTGTTTCAGTTTGAGGAAATATGGTATAATAAAATTATGGGGTGTTCGTTCGCGCCTGACCGCATAGAATGGAAATATGTCACAAAGTTTAACAAGGTTTTTTTTAATATAGATCCACAAAATATTGTGATAAGTGTTTCAATTTGAACAGGGATGGTATAATAACTTATGGGGGTCATCTATTTTATTTTCACTTTCATCATATTTTGCTTTGGTATTGATACCTCCAAATTCGAAGCTATCTCTTTACAACCCTTCCTTTTCATAACCTATCATACTTTCATAAATCAGAGTCCATTTTCTGTAGGCTGTTTTTGAACCTAGTCAAGGACTGGTACTTTTGCTAGTATATATATATATATATATATATATATATATATATATATATATATATATATATATACATATATATATACATATATATATACATATATATATATATTTAATTCAATTCACAATTTTGTAGAACATATTCTTTTTTATTCCCTCATGAGAGTATATGTTACAGATGTGTTTCGTTTGCAATCTTTAAAAAATTATGTTATCTGGATTTTTAAATGTAGCTTACCCCTCGGGACAATTCTAGAGAGAAAAAACACATTCAATCATAATTTTTACATTCACAGACACTCAAATATATACCGCCGACTTCGGGGGTGTACTCGCGTTATATAATCAAGTCTTTTTTTTACATATGCATCACCACTTATCAAGGCCACGAATCAGCTCTAGGATAAGGGGTAAAGAGTGTACAGTAGACAATTAGACAATATAGTACTCGTTAGTAATGGAAATTCAGTAAATCTGTTTACTTATATGGAAGGGCTCATCAAAAATTTGTTTACTTTAGACAACCATATTTTTGTCAGCTGGAAAGCAGGAATATTGAAGACAATTCCGTAGACCTGCAGTTCTAATAAAGAAGCTTTGTTCATGGAATGTACGTTTAGGTTTAGGCACAGATAAAGAGTGGGAAAAGTTATTGATAGTGTTTTCTGCTACTCGGGTGTTTCTTGTGGAAATTTGGAAAGCGGGGGGAAAACCTGATCAGTATGCTCTGTATTTAAGAATTCAGGTGAAAAGTTATCTCCCTCTCAGTACAGACCAGGAAGTCCCCTGTGTGCCATTAGTAAGGTGCTGGAAACTACATTAAATAAAGAAGTAGTCACCACCTCAGCTGAAATAACCTTAGTGGCATGCAATATCGTTTCCGTTCTGAGAGATCTACAGCAGATGTGCTAACGGTTATATCGCATAGCATTAGTGAATCTCTTGACAAAAGCTTCCTCCCTAGGGCAATTGCTCTTAACATATGAAAGGGCATCGATAAGTTATAGCATAAACGCCTACTTCTCAAGATTGTTTCGCAATTATTAAATCGTTTCTCTCTGATAGTCCCATAAGAGTAGTGGTTGAGGGGCAGAAATCAGAGGCCAACAGTATTAATCTGGGTTCACTCGGAGGTAATTCGTGGGCTCAAATCTCTTTCTGATCTACATCAATGATCTAAAACACATTAAACCATTCGTTGACATCTATGCTGAGAGCACGACACTTTATGGCAACACATCAAAGGCCGTAGACGACAAACTTCTCTCTGATGCTCGCTCCTCTGATCTTGAGCGCGTGGTACAGTGGGAGAAGTGGTGGTAGGTTACTTTAAGGAGATCTAAAATTAAGCTCTTAGCTTTACAAGCTTCTGAGGTTGAACTTTACTCATGATCTGTAATTGAACACGTACATCAACGATGTTGCCAAGGTCGCTGGAAAAATGGTAGGATCCTTGTGCCGCTCCAGAAGATATCTCACAACTGATGCAATTCTCTATCTATATAAAAGTAAAGTGCGTTAAAGGATGGAGTACTGCTGCCACATCTGGGCAAGAGCTGCTAAAAAAAGCCTACCCTGCCTTGACAACGTACAAAATAGACTTCCTAAGTGGGGGATGCCCTTCTCTTTTCCCTGAGACCTCTCTCCCACAGAAGAGACGTTGCGAGCCTGTCTTTATTTTATCGTTATTTTATCTCGTGCCCGCCTGAGCTCCAATCTCTGCCCCTCGCCAATCTTTCACGAAAACACCCGTCTAGCTGAAACTACTGTCAATAATTTCCCCCAATCTTTATCTGTGCCTAAATGAATACGTAGATTCCACGAACAAAGCTTTCTTAGAAGTGCACGCCTGTGGAACTCTGTTTCTTGTGTCTGTTTCCCATCTGACTATAACTTGGATGTCCGCAAGTCCAACATAAACAAATCCCTGATAAACCGCCCCCCCCCTTAAGTGAGATACTTTATCAAATCTTCATGACGAACGATTACTACGATATTGCCCCATTAATTACTGTAAACGCAATAACCGTTATCCCTGAGTGGCTTCCGTGCCTTGATAATGATTACAACGATGTAATATATATATATATATATATATATATATATATATATATGTATATATATATATATATATATATATATATATATATTAAAGCGAAAATGTGTGTATGTATGTTTTTATGTATGTATCTATGTTTTTGTGCCCGCTAAAACTTTCGATAGACAGAACAAAAATTCACAAACTTGCTATCATATTGAAGCTCCATCTTTCGTTCGAATAATATAGAAAAATTGGCCAAAAACTTTTTTCGCCCCGATATCGACAATTGTCGACAAGGAGGGGGTCAACAAAACTGTCCTCTCGTGACGACGTGCGGTCCTATGCATGCGTCAGATGACGTCATGACCTGATTTACTTTAAATAGTTGAAAAACTGAGTAAATTTCATGTACATCGGGTCAGCTCAGTTGGTTAGCCCCTTGGTTACTTATCAAAACGTTTTGGGTTCGAATCGTGGTGTGAGATGTCTTTTTTTTTCGATTTTTTTAAATGTAAATATTGAACCAGTGTTATTCAAGCCATTTCTCACATAACGTTCGTTTTTCTGTTTTTTTTTTCTTCACTTATCAACCCCCGACACACACCCAAAAACCCCCGGGTATCCACCGATTTTTTAAAATTAAATATCGATACAGGCTTTATTAAACCATTTTTCACGTAAAGTTCGTTTTTCTGTTTTCTTTTCTATTCCTTACGTTAGTTTTTTGTGTTTTTTTTCGATGTTTTGATCACCCCAACCCCGCTTAAGTTTTAACGTTAGTTTTTATGTTTTCTTTTTTAACTTCGCTGATAAGAAACAAACCTGGCCATTGACCTTATTTGCTGAATAGCTTCCGTCGTCGTCGTCGTCGTCGTCGTCGTCGGCGGCGGCGGCGGCGGCGGCGTCTTCGTAATGCTCGACTAATTCCCTGCGCGCACCTGACAATTTGGTTCTTACTTAAATAAATTCAAACATCTTTCAGTAACTCATTCTGGTTGGCCGATTTTATTTTCAAACTTCGCCTCAGGGCTTCGGGCTCGATCCTACACCCCCCGGTTTCTTTTTTATTTAACACCACACGAACCTTCAAACACCTGGGCAACGCCGGGTAACCCTAATTATTTTGCATGAACCTTCGACAGAGATGGCGGACATTTTCTGTCCTATGTCTATCCTTGTAGCCATGCCACTAGTAAGGGTGCTGGAGGTAAACGTTTTTTCTGGGCTGACGTTATCCGCCTGATCGTCAGGGATCCGAACCTTGAATTAACCACTAAGAAGGTTGTCCTATCAGCAGGCGCAAATTACTGGGGCTGCTGTATTGCCATTTGGTGAATGGATTCTGGACCATGCAGTAGTTTCTCGTGGGACCACTCGATTCCATACTAGTGGGTAATTGTTACGGCTTTACCTTATGTTCTACAAAACAAAAATCTTCGTTACTTTTCTCTCTTTGTTTCCCATCTCTGTCCTGCTCTAAGCAAGTCTGACGACCTAGTCTACAAACTCCAAAATTCCATCATGACAAGTTTCAATAAAAAATACACGATCAAACCCGGATCTGAAACTTCCAATGTAGACCCCCACTACCATGTCTTCTTCTCCAACATCATGGGTCTACGTTCTAACCTTCCAGAGGTTGAAGCCCAATTACAGGAGACTAAACGAGACCTTTTATTTTTAAGCAAAACTGGAATTTGACAGACTATTTCTTTAAACGAGTTCGTAATTAAAGGATACTCTAACCTAACTTCCAAATCTGATGTCCCAGGTCGCCATGGGCATGGAATATGTGCCTATATAAAAGATGGCTTTCCATGTGGTAGGGGCATCTCCAGAGAAGATCCTAACTTACCCTATATGTGCTTCCGAGTAGCACTAGCTCACACTACGGCATTTATATTTACTCTCTATCGCCCCCATAACAGCGGAGTTACTATCTTTAAAAGCATATCTGAGAAAATTGACCAAATTCTATCATCATATCCTTCAGCTAACATTCACGTATGTGGAGACTTCAATGTTGACAATGTGGAATGGATGACCCACTCAAACAAGACCGATGACGAGGGGAGATTATGTCATGATTTCTCCATTGCTTATGACATCACTCAGATTATTCACGAACCCACCCGTGTGCCCGACAATGACGGCCAGTATGCAAGTCTCCTAGACCTTTTTATCACAACATGCCCTGAACTATCTTCAATTTCCGTTTTGTCTCCTCTTGGATCTTCCGACCACTCTGTTGTATCAATTAAGATAAAAATTAAATGTAATAAGTCTCCAGATGTACCTTTCCATCGTACAGTATATTGATACACTAAGGCTGACTGGGATAGCTTCTGTACATTTATATCGGATCTACCTCTGCGTTCCATGCTTAAAAAGGGTGTGGTCTCTATAGTATCAGACCTGACGGAGTGGTTAATTGTAGGTATAGACCGTTTCATGCATTCGAAAATGTTCCAGCAAAAACTTAACAGTAAGCCATGGTGCTCTCCAGCATGTGCTGCTGCCATTGTGCACAGAAATCACTTTTTCTATTGCTTCCAACGTAATAGATGTATGGAAACTAAAGCCGTTTTCAGGACTGCCAGCAACCATTGTAAGAAAGTAATAAAGAATGTAAGAGAGTTGTATGCTCAATACTTCAAGTCCAAAGTAGCTGAGCAGCAGCTTGGTTCCCACAAATTTTGGTAAATAGCAAACAGAATCCTGAACAGAAGTATGTGCTCTATCTCAACTATCATCAATGGACCTGAGGTAATCTCGTCAGCATCAGACAAAGCCAAACTCTTTGCCAAGAACTTTGCAGCTAATTCTACTCTTTGCGACGAAGGCCGCCAACTCCCAATATTTCCTCCTGTATCAGAAAACATGCAATGTGATATACATATACCTGTACGTGATGTTGCCAAGCTAATCAAAAACCTTGATTCCAGTAAAGCAACCGGCCCTGACGGTATTCCAATTATAGTACTCAAAATACTTCAACCAGAAATAGCACCGCAACTTACAAAACTGTTGAAACGTTTTCTTAAGGAGAATTGCTTCCCATCACCCTGGAAAATCTCATCAGTATGCCCTGTATTTAAGAATTCAGGTGATCGCTCATCTCCCTCTCAGTACAGGCCAATAAGTATCCTGTGCCTCATGAGTAAGTTGCTGGAATCTGTGTTAGAGAAGTAATCAACCATCTCAGCAAAAATAACCTTCTTAGTAACACACAATATGGTTTCCGTTCTGCTAGATCTACAGCAGATGTGCTTACAGTTATATCTCATAGGATTAGTTGATCTCTCGACAGAGGACACCTTTCTAGGGCAATTGCTCTGTACATATGAAAGGCCTTTGATAGGGTATGGCATAAAGGTTTACTTCACAAGATCTCCAGCTATGGTATAGCTGGAAATGCCTTCTCAATTATTAAATCATTTCTCTCTGATAGGTTCATAAGAGTAGTAGTTGATGGCCAAAAATCAGAAGCTCACAGTTTAAATGCTGGAGTACCTCAGGGGTTCATCCTGGGCCCAACTCTTCTCCTGATCTACATTAATGATATTCCAAATCACATCCTTAAATCATTCGTAGACATTTTTGCTGACGACACTACCATCTATGGTAGCATATCTAAGACAGTAAACGACCAAGTTCTCTCCGATTCTCTCTCCTCTGATCTTGATCACGTTGTACAATGGGGAAATGAGTGGCTGGTTACTTTTAATGCATCTAAAACCAAGCTTCTCTCTTTACATCAGCAACGTTCTGATCCAC
>NC_136508.1:27489754-27544754 GCF_053919585.1 Euprymna scolopes | reverse complement strand
TGGGAAAGAAAAATGTACTTAAAAAAAGATGATATGCCGAAAAAGAAAAAAAAAACAGTCGTAGATATGGATGAAAAAGAAACAATCGTAAAAACTAGTCGCAGAGTACAGTTCGGTATTTCATTGATAAATAAATTTTATTTTAAAAATGCAGACACAGCCACGAGTAAAAAAAAATTGGGGTCAGTCATTATTGTTAGAAAATTGCTTTTTCAAACTTGAAATTGTTGAATTATAACTGTCAACCAAAAGTCGCATGTCATTATAAAAGAGTGTGTGTGAATGCATATTGATTGCAAACGGCATTTTTGTTCATAGTTGAACTTTTCAGCTTTCCATGTGTTTTTTTTTTTTTTAAGAGATACTTTTATTAGCAGATTTTGTCGTTAATGTTGTTGATTGCAGAAAAAGAAAAAATAATTGAAAAAAGTTACAATTGGAACGTTTTTTGTTTAGATTCCTGTTAAATGTAATAATGTATTTTTGAAAATGCTCAATATGCCTGAACAAATATTTTAAATTGTTTTAAATGTAAGTATAGTGGGTTGTATTGTCGACATAAATTCAGGCCAGAAATAAGTAGACAAATTAAAATAAAATAAACAAGTTATAGGAAAATAACAATGAAACGATAATTGTGACAAATGGTTGGCCTAGAATTGAGTTAGAATTTTAGAGAGGAGACAATAGAAAATTATGTAAACGGGTATCTTTTTTATGTCCATGGCATTTTTCGCAAGAAGTTTAACTTGTCAGGTTAAAGCATTATATATGCCCCTGTTAGGAAAATATAGATGGGAACCTGCGATATTGTGTGCTTTTAACTCATGCTGCACATAACGACACAGAGCAGAATTATATGTCTCGGCACAATAAATTTAAAAAATCAGATGTTGTAGGATACAAGAATTCCAAAGGCCACAAGATTCAGTACCACGGGCAAATCACATATATTAATAAAAAGGGAGAAAAGTAAATATATACCGTAATAAGTAGTAAGAAAAGGTATAACCTTATATTGTTTTTAGAGATGTATAAATGCGGGACATCCCTGTTTTGGGATCTTTGACGCTTTGATAGAAGAAGCAAAAAAGAAAAACCACAGAAAGCTGAGCCATAGTAAGACTTCAATGCGCAAATAGGAATTTTGACGCTGAGTAATTTAGTTAAGGCTGATGTGTTCTGAGTCTTTGTCGATTTCCAAGTGTCCAATCAAGGAAATACGAGTGAATCAGTGTGATGAAAAGGGATATCATAATAGTTAGAAACCAGTCACAAAGTTTTAAGGTATGAGCTTTGATGTATGTCCCAAATGAAATAAAATAGTAAGAAAATGAGACAAAGCTCTAATTTGTAGAACAACAAGACAAAACAAAGGACCAGGACCGAGTTGGACGAAGAGTCGTCAAATTGGTGAAGTGGTAAAATGGGACCTCGGTTTATGGTATTAGGGTGGCTGGATGAAACAGCTGATATGGATCATAGTATGTACTACCCTACACCCAAAGGGAAATGCTAGGAAGATCAGAGAGAGAGAGAGAGAGAGAGAGAGAGAGAGAGAGAGAGAGAGATTCTTATCCAAATAAAATTATTATGGAGTCGGTTCGAAAAGGGCTGACTAAAGAAGATTATTATGGGGTCTGATCTTTTTTAACAAAGTGGTTGTACAGATATTGAAGAATTTAATAAGGCGTACATTTTTTGAAAAATAGGAAGAATAGGGGTGTTACAATGAAAAGGGCTGTCATCTTTCCATGTAAATAACAAGAATATTAGATTAGTAGAAATGAGATCAGGATAAGTCTAGTGTAGGTAAAGTTGAGAAATGGAATGTTAGAAATTAAGTCTATTAATTCTTTTAAAATATCAAATATGTCAGTAAAAGAACGAAGAATGCAAATTAAATTATATTGTTTACAAATAAGTTAGATTCGAATTGAGGATTCTTTTGTTTGTATAAAGTGTGTTTTGGACAAACATATGTACATCCACGTAAAATTCGTAACGTTTGAAAAACACACATCTGACGCCATAGACAAAGGGCATTTCTCTATATTATGGATTCGGATTTTAGTCAGAGAGGAAGTCAGTCAGAAATAGGGCAAGTAAATCAGCAAGAGAGCCAGAGAGTTGACTAGTTGATCACTCGGAAACGCAGAGAGAACATTAAGACTATGTAGATCCAAATTTTAATTTCTGACGTCCATCGACCAATCGATCAGTTGAATAACGAAGTCCTCATTATGTGTAACTGTTGTCTTGTGTCATCCTTCATTACAAAAAAGGTAATGTATTTATCATCTTATAACGAACTTTGTGTAACCCTTCGAAGATTATGTATCTCCTCTCGTATGTGTTAAAAACTGTGCATCATATAACCCTGTCTCTAATATGTGTTAAAAGAACTGTAATATAAATGTCTTCTTCCTTCGTCATCACTATCGTTACGTCTGTATTACATATATGTGTCCCAATATAAACTCCACGTCATATTTAAATATGTAGCCCTGCTATTCAACAGAAGGGGGTCGTAAGAATACGCTAAGTATGCGCATGGGAGTGGTTAGTTGGACCTTAACGGATAGTCGAGAAGTTTAAATAGGGGATAGGAGTATGGCGGTATTTGTGTGGGGGTGAATTTTAGGACATGAAAGCCGGTTGCCATTATCGTAAGGAATTTTTAGTAAATTTAAATACAAGCATTTCTGGATTGACTGGGTTAGTATTATTTATTCAATTATATAGTATGAATTATTTTGATTTGTGGAAAAGAACGGACGGGGGGGGGAGATATTTTAGGGTTCTTAATATTGGTTTTAGGTTTGAGGCCAGGTTAAGGGGGTGTAGTTTCTTTTCATTAACCGGTGGCTTTAAATTGATGAGAACAGAGTCTTGGTATAACTGGCGCTAACTGATAGGCGGTATTAAGTGTTCGACTTTGCAAAATGTGATTTTATTAGAGATAATTGTCTAAAAACATACGAATAAAAACATGTGCAGCTACAGCGTTAGCTTAATCTTGCCGGGTGGAGAGTGATTCGGCATGGGTTGCTGTATTACTGTTATTTAAACGTTATATATTCAGACAGTGTGCCAATCATTTATAGTAAAAGATTAAAGTATTTGTGGCGATGGCAGCGGGGAAAAATAAATAATACTAACCCAGTCAATCAAAAACTACTTATATTTAAATTCACTAAAAAATTCCTTACGATAATGGCAACCAACTTTCATTTTCGTTAAATTCTCCCCTACACGAATACTCCCATCTCCCATCTAAACCTCCGGACTATGCATTAAGGTGAATGTAACCACTCCTATGCGCATACTTAGGGTATTCTTTCGACCTCTTCCGCCCAGCTATCTTGTCGCTACTACTAAGTACACTCTGGCCTTCATTCGAGTTAAAAGCAGCTGAACGCGCTCTCAGCCGATCCTTTGGACAAAAATTATTGCACCCGGCCCAATTCTGCTACTTCAAATCTGCACTCAATATACGCAAAAACGAATAAAGACAAAAAATTATTCATACTGACTAAAGAACACCACGGAATCATATAGCAAGGAGTATACAAGACAAATGCGGAAATACCAATACCAACCTTGAAATTAACAAAATCCCACTCCTCTCATCATCTTTTTTAGGACAGAGGTAATTTCTGCTTTCTCCACATTTAAAAAAAAGCTCTCGTTGTTGAATTTGCAAATCTTTCTCACTACAAGTAAAAACACAATTCACCGAAACGCCACACAGGAGTAACCTTTTTCTCGTTTATAAACGAGTATATATGTATTTTGTTGTTTATCCATAAAACTGACACGTGTGCCGATTTATTGAACGTGCATTATATATATATATATATATATATATATTTATATATATATGTATATATTTATTTATATATATATAAAACGTGCCTTCATGAGTTGCACATGAGTCAGTTTTCTTGATAGTAAACCCATTAAAACTTAATCCTTTTGTAAGTCCACCTTTCCGGCTGCAATGCAAATTTTGTATCTTTTCAACAACTTACGGAAAGCCCAATGAATGTCCACTTGTGTAATCGTGTTAATGACCCTCGGCACCGTCTCTTTCATATCTTCAATTGTCCTATAACGACAGTCTTTAAGATATCGCTTGAGCTTTGAAAACAAACAAAAGTCACATGAATGAATGTTTGGACTATAGAACTTGTCTTGATTAATCTCTTCTTAAAAAATGGTTGTGCCAAAGTTGGAGCATGTTGCAACAATAAACGCGCACATTTTCAGTTCCCCATTTTCATTTCCGCATCTTCAGTTCCGCATCTTCAGTTCCCCATCTTCAGTTCCACATCCTCATTTGCCCACATTGACATAAACTCTGCACTTATTTTCTCTTCTAATCCACGACGTGTTTATCAATGAGATTATTTATTGGCTAATCAACTTTCGTTTCTTGACTTTCTTACTCCTCCCACATCTCTGATGATCTCTGAAAACCTCCTCGCATTAATTGAATATCTTATGCTACTCAACAAACGGATGTTCGATTCATGGAGGTAGCCCAAAAGCAGCATGAAAGATTAGTGGCATTTTCTCCTAAGTTTAAAACAATTGTATTTCATATTTTTCTTTTAAAGTGTCCTCACGTCCAAATGTAATTTATGAAATTTAGCATTCATGATGATTAGGATTTAGTATTGTATATTCTAATTCCTGCTGTAGATGTGCTTTTTAACTTAAAATCAAAAGAAAATTGGTCAGTTATCTCGTAATGCGATGAAGTCATGATCAAATAGGGAGACTCTGACAATCGGCGTTTTCGCAATGATTTTAGTGTTGCTTACTCACATGATGCACCCACAAACGCACACATACGCGCAAACATACACGCACACAGACATATGAAAACTCTTACAAGAAAATGCTTTAGATATGAAGCTGATCGTATTCATATGATGGATAGATTGCGTTCTGTTGAACACAAGAACTGACCACTTTAAATAAATAACAGTCACAGTAAAGCAATTTCGACTCAATAACACTGCGGGTTCAGCACATAATATGATTTATATAATTCTATTCTAATGAGAGTATTGTGACGGAAACTGATTAGATGTGAACATCGAACAGAACTGGTCGAAGTAAGCTGGCCGTTTTGTGCAACACCCTCAAATACTTGTGTGAGGTGTATCTTCTTTCCACAACAAAGAAACCAGTTTTAGGATGATACCATTTCCTCTTTATACAGGCGGTCTTCAAAAATATTATAGATATCGCTTACATACGAGTGTCCTAGTCATTAGGTGCAAATGTATGCACATCCAATTTTGCACCCAGATCAATAATAAAAAGAGATAAATTGAGACAATTATGTTCGTTGCATTTTGAAGTGTGGGGAAACTCAAGGAGAGCAAAAAGATCACTGAACGAATAACTGATATAAATCGTGCTCTGAAAGACAATAAAGTAGGTCTTCAAGCTGATACGTGAAAGGAATTGAAACTATATTCCATGGAATAGAGAAAAGCATGTTTTGGAACGTCGAATTGTCAACAGGAATGATATTGAGAATAATCGCGACATCCTGTCTTATGTCCTTTTGCGTTACAAAAGGAAAAATGAAATATGTCAGGATTTTAACTTTCTTTGTTTTTAGCTGCACTTTCATCATATGAAAAAGTAATTATTAATTCCTCCTCATGTGAACACATTTAAAAGTATGTATTCATGATACACAATTTATGTTTGGTAAATTCAATGCTCGTATAAGTAGTGAGAATCAATGTTGGAGGAACATCCACAGAAAATTGGCGAAATTATTTGGAACTGTCTTCTATTTTTGTCTCTTTTCAGTGATTTAAATCTTTTGCTCCGTAATGCAGTGGTTGAGATAAGCTAATGCCAAAAAGCCAGTCGGAAGCATCCGCGATCGAAACATTATAATCGAGTTAAATTTTAATTTAAAAGCATTGCTTAATATATATATATATATATATATATATATATATATATATGTGTGTGTGTGTGTGTGTCTGTTTATGTTTATATGTATGCATTTAATATATATATATATATATATACATATGCATATATACGTATGTATATATATATATACGTATATATATATATATATTTGTAGTCATTGACATACATTCCTGTTTCGTTGTATCACAACTTATCAGTGCCGCTAGATATATATATATATATATATATATATATATAGATAGATAGATAGATAGATATATAGATATATAGATACATATATGCATATATGCATATATATGTTTATTTGAGTTGTATGTTATTCAATAATAGTTCACTCTTTATTCGTGTTAATCCATGAATTCAGGAAACTCGATATAACTACAGAGCGTATACAAATAATAAGGGGAAAAGTCTATATTTTTCATATATCTTACCATTTATTTTTTTCGGCATCTTTAAATGTCTACTTATTGACAGCACATTCATGCCAACGTTTTAATATATTCCTCCAGTACTCATCAGTTAAATAGAACCTCAGCGACTTTTACAGAAATAAAAAGTAAATGGGCATGGTTATCAAAATCCAGGAAAAAAATCGTGAGCCTATTTTCGATTGGGTTTTAGCTTTAATGATGGGATCTTAGATTCTAATGTAGCATCACCGAAGCTATCTCACAATATCATTACAATATGGGTGTATTGTTATAATTAACACTAAAATATATTTTATAATACTTTATAAATTATTATATGTCTATTTTATTAGATAATAATTACAGAGGTCAAATTTAGAAAACATACACTTAGGTTATATTTATATGAAACTAATATTTACATTTATTGAATTCGTCTACGATTTAAAAATTGTTTAGTCAGATTTAATATTTGTTTAGTTATAACCTTATTTATAACATTAATTATTTCATTATGAAATTTTCTACGTTTCTGAAGACCTTTGTAATTGCCATTTACTTAAAGTAAATTTACTATTTATTTTCATGAGAGATGTCTTATTTTTTCGATACATTTGTATCTTTCTCAGTTCAAGGTATATTACTAAATATTCCAAATACACTATATCATCTCCCTTATTTATTATAATATCTTCCTCATATGCTTTATGTGTTTTGACTGTATTCATCAGATACTATTACTTTCTGATTAAATAATTACATTTAGTAATATATTTATTGTAACATTTATTAAATAAATTATTTGATATAAATAATATAATTAATAAGTACGAAATAAATTAATTGAATGGCTACATTTACAATCAATTGCAATGTAAATTAATCTATATATAACTATATATATATAAATATATATATATAGAGAGAGAGAAGAGAGAGAGACGAAATATAACTGCTTCCAAATATATACATATGTATATATATATATATATATACATATATATATATAGATAGATAGATAGATGAAATATAATTGTTTCTAAATATCTACATACCACTCCAATCAAACAATTTTGGCCGAACCACTGAGATAACGAACATTTAATGTATACTACTATTTTAAAGTTTAAAGCTGATATATTTATATACATATATATATATATATATACATATATATATACATATATATATAACAAAAAGGTTTTTAGTGTAATTAATAACGTAGGATTAGTGTTTAACGTTACGTTTATTTATTCACGAAAAAAAATAGTTTTTTTCCTAGAACTGTCCAGCTGTGAAACTCTGTGGATCTGGGCTGACTTCCAACTTACAATAAAAAAGTCGCCTGCCAGAAAATATTAATCCGAGTTTTACCTAGTGAATACTGTTTATTTATTTACACTTGTCCTCGGGTGTCCCTAGGGTCTTGATAAGTGGTGACTTTCAGAGTACTTCTCGCAGAACGTCAGGCGTGCGGTTTAAACTTTATGATAATAGCAAACGTTTAATGTTCGTTATCCCATGGGTTCGGCAGAAATTGCTCGATTGAGAGGCATTAAGATATTTGTTATTGTGATATATATATATATATATATATATATATATATATATATATATATATATATATATCGTAAAATAACATTTAATAGTGATTGACATACACAGTATTGCATACTACACATTTAATTCGACATCCTATGTGGAATCAACTAACAGAAACCACACCATCGAATTTAATAAATTTTTTTATAATGTTTAATAATTATTTGTATATTTTATTATCGCTTAGTTTTTACTGGTTATGGGGCATCGAAGCGAATGAAAGCAATATAACCGCCATCTCATACATTCAAACCCAGACATCTTTATTAGGTTCTAACCCTTTATTAAGAACATTTGTTTAGAACCTTCTTGCACTGTGTCGCCCGGGTTTATTTCTTAGGTAGTTTCTTTTTAGCATTATTTTTTTCATTTTGGTCCTTTAATTACGAAAGGACTGAGGTCTATTACACCGCAAATTCATATAATGAATAAGACATTGTTATTTCCTTTAGCTTTACCTTTTACTGAGCTAGGGTATTGTAGGAATACATACAGGCCTAATCCATACATATCTACAGCATATTTAATTCGCCTTGTGATTATGCCTTTTTTAGAACGAATACATTTCCAACATTCCCTCTAATCCTCCTACACAAATTACACCTCATTATTTATATCTAACTAACAAAATCGCAGTCAGATTGTTTTTTTTAAATTTTATTTAAAATTTTTGGCTATAGTATCTTTCATCTAATATCTAAATTATTTAGATTTGTTCATATTAAATTTTAAGAATATTTAATATCTTTTGAAGTGCATCAAATTTTATTAAATCCTTTCCGAATATGAATCACCCTCTACTTTATGTTCCCTTAATATTTCATTAAGGGATTTCATTTTATCTGTAGTTTTAATGGTCTATTTGTTTATTCCAATAATACTTTATGGCATACGTCTGGAGCATTACCAACATGAACGCCACAACACCAAAGACAGCCTGATCGTTTCCATCCGCCGAGTTACCTGAATTTATTTTCTCTACTAAAAGTTTAAAAATAAAGCCACAGTGTTGTTTTCTTTAGTACAGCAAATTTATTGTTCAATCTTGTATTCACCCTGCAGTCCGCTAGAACTGCAAAGTTTACGATGTTTTTTTTTTACCTGGTAATCATCACTTATCAAGGTCGGGAAGCCACTTGGGGATACGGGTTATTGCGTGTATAGAAAACAATGGGGTAATATCGTAGTCATCGTTGGTAATGGAGATATGATAAAGTATCTTACTTAAGGTTGCGGTTTATCAAGAAATATGTTCATTTTGGACTTGAAGAGATCCCAAGTTGTAATCATGTGGGAAACAGCAAACGGAACAGAGTTCCACAGCCGTATACTTCTAAGAAAGAAACTTTGTTCATGGAATCTACCTTTTGATTTAGGCACAGATAAGATCGGGGAAAATTACTGACAGTGGTTTCAATAAGGCGAGTGTTTTTCGTGAAATATTGCCGAAAGGGGGCAGAGATTGGAGCTCAGACGAGCACTTCCCAGGGAAATAACGATAAAACAAAGACAGGCTCGCAACGTCTCTTCTGTGGGAGAGAAGTTGAAGGGAAGAGAAAAGGGCATCCCCCACTAAGCAACGAAGCCTATTTTGTACTCTGTCAAGTCAGGATAGGCTGATTTTAGCAGCTCTTGCCCAGACGTGGCAGTAGTACTCCACTCTTAGACGTGCTTGGCGTTTATATAGATAGAGAATTACATCAGCATGGAGATAGCTACTGGAGCGGTAGAAGGATCCCACTATTTTCCAGCGATCTTAATAACAGACTTGATGTACGTGATCCATTTAGCATGTACGTTATTTATTTATTTTGTGTCACGATTACGTAAGAGTGACTGTCGTTCAATTGTTATGGACTTGTATTTCTTGTAATAAACAATTTTACCAGGTTTTCTTCATAAGTTTTGGTTTCGGTTTCGAATATACCTGATCGCACTTAGGCTATATGTTTCGTATAAAAAAATTACCAAGAATTGTTCATAAGATTTGTTTCGGTTTCGATTATAGCTTATGGCACTTAAGTCATCTAGTTTCATATATAATTTTACGAAGAATTCTTCATTAGTTTTGGCTTCTGTTTTAAATATAGCTGATTCAACTCCAGTAATCTACTTTTTATAAATGTTTTTACTAAGAATTCTTCATAAGTATTGGTTTCGATTTCGATTCAACCTGATGCACCCAAGTCATCTTGATATATATTTATTTTGAAATCGCAACTTCATAATATATAAGAATCGACAGAACATTCACTCTAAAATAATATATACGAAATCTGCCAGAATTAAAATATCATATTTAAGCGCACATTACGGCCGGGCTACGCCGGACGTCCCTGATCGCTTAGATAACTACTTTTGCAGTTTTAACAAAATCGCTATAATAGTATCAGAGCGAGTCCATTTATATTGAACTTCTACAGACTAGCAACATCAATATATTAAATATGAATGATTTCCGTGTGGAATTTCCAAAGGTCCCGTTATTATTTTTACATTTTTGTTGTTGTTGTTGTTGTTGTTATTATTATTATTATTATTATTATTATTATTATTATTATCTTACTTGATGTTATTCTATTTTATATTCTAGTTACATTGTAGATATACGTATCTTGATATCGATCTTATGCACAAGTATAAGGGTTAGAGTCGGCCAAACAGTGAAACAAAATCTATAAAATAAACATGATTTCAGATTAAATGCTTAAGAGGTAAATCATAAAATTCAGAACCTTAAGTACGAGTTTTAAAGCGATATTAGAGGAATACGACGGATTGCCGACACAAATGTCGAATAGACATAGAGTTAAATTTAAATTTCGTTTCGAAAAATGGGCATATGACGCGAAGAAGATGAGTAACCAACATTCTCATTATATGTGTTATCTGACTAGTTTACTATAAAAATATGAAAGTTAGTTTCGCTGTCGAAGACAATTGCTTAATGTTATAATGTAAATATCCCGCACTTTAATAAAACCTTAAATCTGCCAAATCTAGCTTATGTTCCTCATATGTATGAGTTAAAAATATTAAATAATCTGTTCGTTTAAGTACATGGATGAGACCATCATGGTTTAAGAGGATCAAATGATTAGAAAAAGCAAACCAACAACAATCCATGAGGATTAAGTGAAGAGATAGAAGCAGAAATGTAGAAAATCAACTAACGAAGTTAAAAGGATTTCGCACATACGTAGTTACATGTGAAACATTTCGATGCTTGCCAATTAAAATTAAGAAAATTATTAGGGAATTAAAAGTAAATGGAAATACAAAATACAAAAAGAATAAGTTCGCACAAAAATAGTCACATAAAGAATGTTCGTTAACAAAAAACTTACATTAATAGATTAACTATGTTTAACTGATGGATTTCCTCGATGGAAATCTGTATGGCTATAAGTTATTTTTATCTGGAGACCTAAATTTTTCTCGCAAAATCCATTTGCATCCTCCCTTTTCTGTATAATTAACCCCAAATACTCGTTAACTACATTTTTATAAAAAGAATATTATTTTGCGGCATTTTAGTTAATATTATTCTTGTTAAGGTTTTTGATTAGTAATTTAAGTTTCCAGTCGAAAATATAATATCAACAAAATAGCCTATGTATAAATGAAATGAGATAGATTCCAAGCATTATGTCTTGTATTAAATGACGAGCGGAAGTATAATTAGAATTTGTAGAATCTAATCAATGGTTGCTTTCTTTTACCCTCGACATATTTTACTTTAAATTTATGTTTTGTAATAATGGAAACAAAATTTCTTACATTTTAATTTAATTCTTTCTCGTTCATATAATTTGCTTTTTACTTACACATACATTCCCAGCTTTATATATTAAAAATAAATTATACGAATCAGATCTACAGGTGCAGAACAAATACGATACATTTTCATTGGATGCGGAAGAACGTGTTAAATTTAACAACGGTTGGTGCAATTAATTAAAAATGTGTATGCATTTAATTAAATGTGTTTATATGTATGCATTTAATTAAATTTGATTATATGTATGCCTTTCATTAAAACTGTTTATATGTATGCATTTCATTAAATTTGTTTATATGTATGTATATAATTAAAATGTTAATATGTATGTATTTAATTAATTTGTTTATATGTATGCATTTCATTAAATGTGTGTATATGTATGCATTTCATTACAATTGTTTTTATGTATGCATTTCATTATATTTGTTTATATGTATGCATTTAATTAAATTTGTTTATATGTATGCATTTAATTAAATTTGTTTATATGTATGCATTTAATTAAATTTGTTTATATGTATGCATTTAATTAAATTTGTTTATATGTATGCATTTAATTAATTTGATTATATGTATGCATTTAATTAAATTTGTTATATGTATTCATTTAATTAATTTGTTTATATGTTTGCATTTCATTAAATGTGTTTATATGTATGCATTTCATAAATTTGTTTATATGTATGCATTTAATTAATTTGTTTATATGTATGTATTTAATTACATTTGTTTATATGTATGCATTTAATTAAATGTGTTTATATGTATGCATTTAATTAATTTTGATTATATGTATGCCTTTCATTAAAACTGTTTATATGTATGCATTTAATCACATTTGTTTATATGTATGTATTCAATTACAAATGTTAATATGTATGTATTTAATTAATTTTTTTATATGTATGCATTTCATTAAAATTGTTTATATGTATGTATTAAATTAAATTAATTTATATATATGCATTTAATTAAAAATGTTTATATTTATGCATTTAATTAAATTTGTTTATATGTATGCATTTCATTAAAATTGTTTTTATGTAGGCATTTAAATATAGTTGTTTATATGTATGCATTTAATTAAATTTGTTTATATGTATGCATTTAATTAAATTTGTTTATATGTTTGCATTTCATTAAATGTGTTTATATGTATGCATTCAATTAAATTTGCGTATATGTATGCATTTAATTAAATTTGTTTATATGTATGCATTTTATTAAAATTGTTTATATGTATGCATTTAATTAATTTGTTTATATGTAACCATTTAATTAAAGTTGTTTATATATATGCACTTAATTAAACTTGCTTATATTAATGTATTTTATTAAAAATGTTTATATGTATGTATTTAATTAAATTTGTTTATATGTATGCATTTAATTAAATGTGTTTATATGTATGCATTTAA
Organism: Euprymna scolopes; assembly: GCF_053919585.1. NCBI lineage: Eukaryota > Metazoa > Mollusca > Cephalopoda > Sepiida > Sepiolidae > Euprymna > Euprymna scolopes. The sequence continues at coordinate 27,531,567 of NC_136508.1, read as the reverse complement.
TTAAATGTGTTATGTATGAATTTACTTAAATGTGTTTATATGTATGCATTTAATTAAATTTGTTTATTTGTATGTATTTAATCAAATTTGTTTACATGTATGCATTTCATTAAAATTGTTTATATGTATGCATTTAATTAAATTTGTTTATATGTATGCATTTAATTAAATTTGTTTATATGTATGCATTTAATTAAATTTGTTTATATGTATGCATTTCATTAAAATTGTTTATATGTATGCATTTAATTAAATTTGTTTATATGTATGCATTTAATTAAATGTGTTTATATGTATGCATTTAATTAAATTTGTTTATATGTATGCATTTAGTTACATTTGTTTATATGTATGCATTTAATTAATTTGTGTATATGTATACATTTCATTAAATTTGTTTATATGTATGCATTTAATTAAATTTGTTTATATGTATGCATTTAATTAAATGTGTTTATATGTATGCATTTAATTAATGTGTTTATATGTATGTATTTAATTAAATTTGTTTATATGTATGCATTTAATTAAATGTGTTTATATGTATGCATTTAATTAATTTTGATTATATGTATGCCTTTCATTAAAACTGTTTATATGTATGAATTTAATTAAATTTGTTTATATGTATGTATTCAATTAAAAATGTTTATATGTATGTATTTAATTAATTTGTTTATATGTATGCATTTCATTGAAATTGTTTATATGTATGTATTTAATTAAATTTGTTTATATATATGCATTTAATTAAAAATGTTTATATGTATGCATTTAATTAAATTTGTTTATATGTATGAATTTAATTAATTTGTTTATATGTATGCATTTAATTAAATGTGTTTATATGTATGCATTTCATTAAAATTGTTTTTATGTAGGCATTTCATTAAAATTGTTTTTATGTAGGCATTTCATTATATTTGTTTATATGTTTGCATTTCATTAAATGTTTTTATATGTATGCATTTAATTAAATCTGCTTATATGTATGCATTTAATTAAATTTTTTTATGTTTTCATGTCATTAAATGTGTTTATATGTATGCATTTAGTTAAAGTTGTTTATATGTATGCATTTAATTAAATTTGTTTATATATATGCATTTCATTGAAATTGTTTATATGTATGCATTTAATTAATTTGTTTGTATGTAGGCATTTAATTAAAGTTCTTAATATGTATGCATTTAATTAAACTTGCTTATATGTATGTATTTTATTAAAAATGTTTATATGTATGTATTTAATTAAATTTGTTTATATGTATGCATTTAATTAAATGTGTTTATATGTATGCATTTAATTAAATTTGTTTATATGTATGCATTTAATTAAATTTGTTTATATGTATGCATTTAATTAAAATTGTTTATATGTATGTATTTAATTCAATGTGTTTATATGTATGCATTTAATTTAAATTGTTTATATGTATGCATTTAATTAAATTGTTTATATATATGCATTTAATTAAATTTGTTTATATGTATGCATTTAATTAAATTTGTTTATATGTATGCATTTAATTAAATTTGTTAATATGTATGCATTTAATTAAATTTGTTTATATGTATGCATTTAATTTAAATTGTTTATATGTATGCATTTAATTAAATTTGTTTATATGTATGCCTTTATATAATTTTTTATAAGTATGCATTTAATTATCCTGAAATAAAACTTAATTCTACTTATATGAACACTAAACAGTTGTGTTCTACCATTCATAAAGGTTCGATAATTTAGGTGTGAGTTTATCTTATGCGTTTCCTTACACAAGCATATAAACATAGATGTATGCCTACATAGACTCCTTAAAGACAATGGAACTGCAAAAAGATCAAACGTATCCCGTCTTCCAAAAGAAGGTAATGAATTTGGCCTAAACTGAATAAATGCTACACAAATCTGACATAACGTCGGGACAGGTGGTGGCACTCTTGTAAAACATGTCGCAAACATGACAGAATTTAATGTGACTGCCTGAAGCAAAACATGACTTTGTCATGTATTTCATGATAAACCTGTCTCTACAAAGTCGTTCGTGCTGCACGGTTCTTCACTGTTGAATAAATTAGTAAAATTGAACTGAGGATAGACAAACTAAAATGGAATTTCGTAATAACTAGTGTTAAATGACATGCTTATATAATAAATATAATAAATATTTTCCTCTATGCATGATTGATTAAAATAAAAGGACTAAACAGTGCATTCTATTTCTAAAATATTGGTCATGATTATAAAAAAATAGTTTGTCTACTGAATTAATTTAATTGCGTGAATAAATAGTAAAGACGGTTAGTAAATTATACTTTATTCTATTAAAATAATGAAACAGTTATCATTAAAATTATTTTTAAAAGGAAAAAAATATTGCTCCCATTTTGAATTTTAAAAATATTTTGGAAGAATTTCATCTATAGATATACTTAAACTAAAAAATAAGAAATAAAACAGACATAACGTCTTAATTCACAATAAAAAAAATGCATCAAAATATGAAACCTTCCTCAACTACACACACAAATACACACAGACAAACACTCATACAAATATACATGTATGTATATATACATATATGTATATATATATTACCGTTTCATCTGCTTAGTTACGCATGTTTCAATTAATTATCGAATCATATCAACGATACAATAACTTCATAAGACATTACAGGCATAATTATTATGATTAAGAAAAATACATTAGAAAAAGGACAACACAAAATCTTTCTAATCTCACCTAATTAATAATACTTATTTTTATATTTTACTTTTATATTTATTTCTCCATCTTATACCCATTATATTATACAATTACTTAGCGAATGTTATTTCATATCATTTGTTATCATTATTATTATTATTATCATAATTTTGTTTTCATAGCTATTATTATTATTATTATTTCTATAATTATTTTATTATTATAATTATTATTATTATTATTATTATTATTATTATTATTATTATTATTTTCATTCATATTTTCAAATTGATATATCCTTTATATAAATTCCATTTATATCTTGCAATTTTATTAATTTACCAATTTTCTAGCGGACCATTTTTGTGGTCGATTCCTTTAATCCGTCCTTTAAATAGATAAATGCACTTAAGTTGCATGTAATTAAGCTTACTTTGAATGCTATGCTTTCTTTGAGAGGACGTATCTTTGTTTTTGTCAAACAACGTCCCCCCAAACCGCATGGATTCTTAACGTCTCAAACTCCATAGGAAATGTTTTCAACAACTACCAGCTATGTCTAACTCCAGTCCATAAGTTAGCGTAACAATATAAAGTGCTTGTCTCTCTCATTGTCTTTTATTTCTTATCGCTCTTTTTCTCTCCCCCTATATATGCCCTCCAATGTTTACCCATTTCAGGTCATTATTTTTCACCTTTTCTCCGTCTCCTACTCTCTTTCTATTCCTATCCATTATGGTTTCATATTTTAAACTCTCGATGGCACCTCTTACCACATTCCAATGTGTTTTAAAACTTAACCGCAGCTGATGTCGAATTGAATTTTCTTTTCTTTTTTGTGCTTTTTAAAATATATTTTTCTCATCCAAACTATTATTTCTGTAAAGTCTGATGGAATTATCGGATCGTTGATACGATTTGGTAATCAAAACACGTGCCATTAATCAGATAAAACGGTAATAATATATATATATATATATATGTATATATATATGCTCTGCAACAGTATTGAGAACTTTCTTGAGGTGTTTATTAATTTTCATGTATTCTATATATATATACACACACATATGTATATATATAAATATATATAAATATATATATATATGTGTGTGTGTGTGTGTGTGTGTGTGTGTGTGTGTGTGTGTGTGTGTGTATGGTAAAACTGATAATACGTAAAAACCTGAAGAGAGTGATCAATACTATTGCGGAGCAAATATGTGTTTATTTTTTATTAACGTTTTGGTTAAATATGTTTTGGATGTTGGACCATGTTTACGATCCAACAGCCTAGTCCGACCTTCCAGAGATGGTTATTAGTATTTGGAAGAAGTGTTTTAGAAGTAAGACGAGAAAAAAGAGGGGGTATGGGATAATAAGGGGGAGGGAGACGGCTATCGACAATATTTCGGTTTTGAAGGTTAAAATACATTAAATTGTATTGTGGGGGGGTAGCATATTCCGGTAGGCGTGGGCGGATATATATGGATATATGCAGGGATATTGGGAGAGAGAATGGTAAAGAAAAAAGAGTAAGGGTAAGGGGAGGATGGGGAAGAGTTTCAATTTTTAGGTTTTAAATTTTGTACTGATTTTTGCTTATTCAGCCAGGTATATGATGTAGATGAGAGAGAGAGAGAGAGAGAGAAAAGGGGGGAGATAACGGGTTTTTGTAGGTGTTATGTGTTTGACAAATACAAGGTTCCATTAAAAATTTTCGTTGTCGCTATAAGTCGACTTTTCATTTCAGTTGACAATGAGTTGTTTACTTAGTTAAGGATTAATACATCCGCTAGCGCACGCGCAAATACGCATACATATATTCACATACATATGTATATTTGTACAAATCCATATACAGACTCCGTTGAAGAGGGTTTGCCAGTTTACTTAAAATTAATCAAAATCATTACTTATCTGGATTTCACATGTACAATGGAGAACTGAACATGACTTTGAAAATTATTAACTATACTTGAAATGTACGTTTCGATGAGATTTTTACGGTAAATTATAATTGCTATGTACGCGGATGTCCTCAACATACAAAACATGTTTGCTTTTCGTCAAAGTAATAAAGTCAGTATTCTCACTTCTTTTTTTTTTTCTTCGGGGAACAATTACTGTTGTGATATTTTCAGATGCCTTCAATAGATGTACCAGCTTGTCATCCCCCTAAACATGTGAATGTCAATGTTTTATCTTCACATGTGTGCGACCCTGAAATGGTAGCCAGAGGAAACATATCGGCGTCTACTATATCTTGGTTAAAATTCGATTAGGATATTCAGACATTACTGCAAAAAATCAACATGACTTTCCTCCGTAGATTTATTCAAATCAAATGGCAATATCATACACCAGACTTAAATGTTTGGGTTCGATGAAGCTTTCTGCGAGCATACATTATGCTGCAGCGATGGTGTTTTCATTTAGTGAGTGTATATGTCGCATGACAGATTAAACACACCCAAAACGAAAAACTAACGAAAGGCAACAATTCAGGGTGACAATAGAAAACGGCTGAGGAACAACTTCAAAATGTCGCACGTATATTTTGTTTCTATCGTGTCTACTTGATAAGCCTTGATAAAAACAGATGTTTCTGGACAAATGCAAGCCCCAAATAGGGCATGTTTGCTGACTTTGCACACAATGAGGAACACAAGATGAAACAGATTATTCAAAAGCCAAACTGACGGGTGTATTACAAGAAGTTTGGACCCAGAAGTAATCTGAGGACCCAAAAAACAATTAACTAATCACGTTCATCTAATGTCGGTACATCATATCATATAGATATATTTTCCAGGTGTAATTTGTATAGCTTTATGCATGCTGCTATATGTTTGTCAATAACTTTGAAGCTGAGTGAAACTGAACGTTATAAAAAGATATTAAGTATATTTAATGCAATGTTGCTCCTATTTTGAAGGATTTATATTTAAACGTTTATGCAGCTAAATTATAGTTAATGTATTTTGTTTTTGATATATCTATCTATTTACTTAAACTACGGAAGTTTATAACTTATTTATTTGAATTTTATGAAACGAAATGTTTATTAGAGTATTATGTTGTTTCGCTATTGAATAAGAGAAAATGAGAAATGGAGTACAATGTCAAAGCAAAATAACAACTTTACATGACGAGAGCAAATTTGACAGATTTTATGTGAGGAATTTAAGTCTTTCATGATGGGAACGCTTTGGATGTAGACGTATATTCCATGAACAAAGCTTCTTTCTTATAGGTGAACACCTGTGGAACTCCCTTAAGTTTGCCTGTTTCCCACCTGACTAAAACTTGGATTTTTTCAAGTCCAACATAAACAAGTTCCTGATAAACCCCCCTAAGTAAGACACTTTATCAGATCTCCATTACTAACGATTACTACGATATTGCCCCATTGATTATTGTACACGCAATAACCCTTATCCCTGAGTGCTCTTCGGGCCTTGATATGTGGTTACTTCCATGTAAAGAAAAGACGAGATATAACACACAATCTTAATCAAGCGCATATTCTATAAGTCACACCAGGAGCAACAATTATGTGGATCCGTATCAAAATAAATGCTTCGCTTTTATACTCAATTAAATAGTTATCTTTTTTTAGTACCTTTTCTTCTATTCTAACATGATATTACTACTCTGCATATTTACGCTCATATATCATGCAAGCCGTGCCGTCCTCTTTATGACGAGTGACAATTTTTCGCCGCCAGCATTGAGCACACTAGAAGCGTTTTCATTGTTACACATGGAAAACCTAACATTTGTATGTTCCCCTCTTATTTTGAAAGAAATAAAAAAGAACATTCATATATCTTATTCGTCTATAATTACTTTCTTATTCCAATCGAAAATATTATCAAGTCTTTAAACTAAAATAAAACCAATTATGCAAGCGAAAGTTATTTCTATATCCAAATGCCAATTTTAATATTAAGGGGAGACCAATTATTTTCTCACGAAACAGATATCCTGAAATATCTAGTCATACCAGCCGAAACAATACATTCCTCAAACTGTTCGATATTAGTTATTTTCATTTCCTAGCCCACCGATTCCATACCATTTTTCTAGTCGAGATTCTCTTATCAATTCCTAAAAGAATTTTTAAATGCTATGTTGTCAGTCGATAAGGATATACGTCTAGGTATCAACTTATCTATAGTATTTCAATGGTTAAACGCACATAAGATTAAATAAGAAGGTATGTATCTGTACTGCAAAGTTGCTAATAAAGTTCTTTTAGTTTATAACTTTTAAATATCTCGGTTCTAACAAAAATCTATTCGCGGAAATAATAACCACAAGGAGAAACACATATTTGCCAGCACAAAGCATGTGTATTCATGACAGTAACTTAAAATCATGTATTCTGGTGGCGATGAAGTCGCTGAACGAATCGATGATTTAGGTTGTTTCAAGGAATTCGTAACACATTTCAAAACAAAACAAAATATTTCTCAATAACATTTTTGTTAACCTAATACACTCAGTGGGAATCACAGCAAGACACGCATTTTAATATAGTTTTGAAGTAACATTTTTTTTTAAATTCTCGTTGTGTTTTGCATTCTAGATACTTTCCATCTCACACTTGCATGTGAACCGACATTTGGAATGCACAATACGCTGAGTAGAAGATCATTTTTCCTATATATTTTTATATGTAATTACTTCCTATATATCGTAATATGTAATTAAAATAGACACATGACGTTGGTTTTTCGTCGCAATGATATTCATAATACAAGCCTAGTTTTTCTATTAGGAAGTTAGCAAAAGTCTCTTCCTACACATACCCAGTGATGGATATAAAAGGGTTATTAATTTGCATATTCTCTTGCTTCAAAATATTCATCAATTAATTATAATATCTCTATCGTTACTTATTCGGTGATTAGTTTCACACGCTCAGTACAATTTAAACATATTTCTTCATTGTGCATATATATATATATATATATATATATATATATATATATATATATATATATATATATATATATATACAGCAAAAAGAAAGGTCGCATTTGCAAGTTTTTCAACACTTGCAAATATAAGTTAAATTTAATGTAACTGTTTTAAAAAGCTATGCCAAATTTTAGTGGTCTTTTATACTTCTATAATTCTTCCTGTTCATATTTGACCTTTACTTTATCTAATATTCACGTCAATTAAAAAAAAACTTCAAATCCAGGAGGCAAAAAAGAAACCCCGCGCAATGGAAGATTGTTATTAAAATGAAACTTTAGGACATAAATACAATACAAATACAACAGGAACACAATGAACTAGGTAATATTTAGTAGCATAACCCATCTGCAATTTTACAGCCTGCAATCTTTTGGGAATTCATAGAATTAGACTGCAGCGATACTCTGGGGAAATGGTACCGCACTTTTCTATAATTTTTGTCCAAAGTTTTTCCAAAGTGAAATTTATTATTGCGTAGTTGTTGGTTGATGTAATTTCATATGTTTTCGGTAGGATTGAGGTCTGAAGAGTTTACAGGCCAATCCAAACACGGAATATTATGCTCTTCTAGGAACCTCTTGACATTGCCAACTGCGTGAATAGGAGCATTATCCTACATGAAGATGGGGTTATCATCCAAATTCCGGCCAAATAGGGTAGAAAATGCTCACTTAACATATTAATGTACTTGCTTAAATTAATACGACCTTGTAAGCGAACTATAGGCCCTGGACCATTTATACTAATGATGTCCCACACTAAAACAAAAACTCTACCACCTTACAGCGTTGGCACTTAGACCCTAGGGTGAAATTCTTCGTCCTACCATTGACGGACGTACTTTCTATCATCACTGCCTAGCCCATTGAACTTGTTTTCATTGTTAAAAAGCAGTTTTGTCCAGTATGAAGAGTCATGATATTCATTGCATCTGATGAAGTTCAGATAGCGCTTTCAGTTCTTTACAGGAATTATTTGCTTGCGTCTTGCAACATATCCTCGCAAATTGAATTCCTTTAATCTGTTTTTGTCAGAAGAAAGAGATCACTATTTTACAAGATTGTACTGTTGTTGGATTTGGGGAGCCGTTTCAAATCTGTTTCTAAGGCTACGGATCTTGATAGCATTGTTTTCCCTGTTAGAAGTAACTCTAATACGATCAAATTTAGGGGCACCACGAACACTGTAGGTGTTTTGGTGATTTGCACAGTCTTTCGTACAGTTTTCCCATCACATCTGAATCTGCGGCCGATTTCACGATTGTATACACAAGAAAGGTTGAGATTAATGAGTCTCTTTACATTACTAAGCGAAAGTCGTGGCATATGGGCTAAATGTTACGTTGTATAATGTGGAACGACAACACGATTAGAGATGTTTTGTTGCCTGCTAGTGGATATTTTAAACAAATTTAGGGGCGATAATTCAAGCTGGTTTTTAGCGAAATTTGTTGCTGCGGACATTCTTTTTCCTTAATTTGAAGTTATTTTTTAATTGACGTGGACCCAAGAATATTTCAATTAAATAAAAGGTGAAAGAAATGCGGTTGCATTTGTTTAAACAGTTACATTAATTTTAGCCTAAATTTGCATTTTTTTGAAAGAATTACATAAGCAGACTTTCCTTATATATATATATATATATATATAATTGTGAATCTCTCTTTCTCTCTCTCTCTCTTTCTCTCTGCAGAGCGACCTCTACTAAGGTCCGCTCGGATTTTAACTACAGAATTTAACCTAGATATATAGAGGATTTGGGTACGTGAAACAATTGGATCTGGTTTTAGTCTGTAACGTAACTGCTTGCATCAAACTAGATAAGAATTATTCTCGAAGTAATAAGTCAATAAAAACTGTTAAATCTGGCCATACTCAAATATAAAGTTTAGCTGTCAGCCTCTAGAGTTTTATCCATTTCATCGATTTGTTGTAAACTAAAACTGTATAGTTTTAGGCTGGAGCATCAAAGCTTTTGGTTTTACTTCCAACCGATGGAACTCAAGTATTTTCTTTTAAAAACCATTAAAATATATAATAATTACGAAGTACTACCCTATATGATAATTTATACACAATCTTTGTACATTTTAACATAATATCAATGCGTATTAAAACCGAAGTCATACTGTTGGGTCACTACTGTATATGAGGAACAATATAATAATCCATATTTTATATAGTAATAAAAACAGGAGTTAAAATACAATAGTAAATCTACATGAGTTATAATACAATAGTAAATCTACATGAGTTAAAATACAATAGTAAATCTACATGAGTTATAATACAATAGTAAATCTACATGAGTTATAATACAATAGTAAATCTACATGAGTTAAAATACAATAGTAAATCTACATGAGTTATAATACAATAGTAAATCTACAGGAGTTAAAATACAATAGTAAATCTACATGAGTTAAAATACAATAGTAAATCTACATGAGTTAAAATACAATAGTAAATCTACAGGAGTTATAATACAATAGTAACGTATATTTAAGGACCGGACATCGCCAGGTAATCTGCAAGATTATTTATGTTTTGTTTATCTAGTTTATTCATATTTAGAAGAGGCGAACTTTTAATGTACACATCTATTTCTATAATTATCTATTTCGCTACAATCGAATAAAGGAGTTCAGCTTGATGTGCCAAATTATCATCAAGAGACTGAAATTCGAGCAGCGTTTGAAAATTTATTTTGGCATACTGAGATAAAATATTTTATGAACGAGCATCATCACAAAATTAATCTTTCAACTTCCCACCTTTTTAAGGCGATTTAATCCCATTAGATTATGTTCTCTATGGATACGTAAGGGATCATGTGGACGCTAATAAGCCGGACACAATAGACCACATGAAAGCCAGTATTCGAGATATTATTACCGAAACAGCCTTATTTATTGCGTAGATATGTTTACATGCGAACTAGATTATGTTAACGATAAACGCGAGAATCGTGGACGTGATATATCGGAAATGTTATTAAAATAATTAATTCTAAACATTAATGTTTGAAATTAACCATCTATTTTTATCCTTTTGACAAGTTGCGTCTTACACGTGTTACATTACATGGCGAATATTTACCAAACGTATCTTTATATACATATATATTTGTTAGATAAAACCAGGGTTAAAAGTCGTAATTATCCATCTTTCTATATACATTCCTATCTATCTATGCATCTATCTATCTGTGTGTCTATCTATCTAGCAGTCTAGTAGTCACTGGAAAACATCAGTGACCTTGTCAGAAATATTGTTTTTCTAAAATTAGCTTCGCTGATAGTTACTTATGTAAATAGTTAAGTGCTATGTTACTAGATGAAGCTATAGAAATAAATAAAATAATATAGAAATAATATAGAAATAAAAAATAATAACTGATAAGTAATCTACGGCCCATTTAGAAATGTGACAGGAGGTCACATTAAAGTGAGATGTCCTTTAATGAGCTACGTCACTTGAACTGACAGGACAAAGACAACATATAATAATGAGAAAGGTATGGAATATGCTCTCGTATATTCTATTATCTAATATGAACGCCTAAGCAACGTATACATGTGTGTACGCCCGCGATATAACATAAATTCCTCGAAATATACATATTATTCCTATGGTTGAAAAGGATAAGTAATGTTAAGATAAAGTGAGATGTTTAAATATAAACATAAGAGAAAAATACAATAAGCCTTGCTTATTATAGAATATTATGAAACACACACACACACAAACACACACATGTATAGAGAAATAAAAAGGAGCAAACCGTATTATGTGTTCATCAACGTTTCGTCTTTATTTCGAGACTTCAAGAGGAAGTCTCGAAATAAAGACGAAACGTTGATGAACACATAATACGGTTTGTTCCTTTTTATTTCTCTATTTTGTCGGAATACTATTTCCATTATTTTGATCACACACACACACACATATATATATACATATATATATATATATATATATATATATATATATATATATATATGAAGAGGTGTCTTATTAAGTCTATCATTCACTGAAACACATGTACGCAATAAATCTTAATAGGTATGGAAAATATTTTTTTTTTCCTTTGGAATGTAATTCTAGTGTCTTTGAGCTTAATCACAATTGATATTTTATTAAATAATTCTTGAAAATATACATCATATGTGTGTACATTTTACAAACGTGTACATATATAAATTTACATATGCATATATATTTATATATATATATAAATTAATGCGGAAATATGATTATTCAATTATGTTACAGCTCTTATTTGTAACAATCATTTAATTTATGAAGCGTGATGTATTGGCATACTGTATAAAGATTAAATGACAATTTTTAAGATTTTTAGATGTTGACCATCTATCCATTTATTTCTTTACGTATGTTAAAATTGTTCATACAACATACTCAACAGACGAATGGTTAGATGGCTAACATCTTGAAATTTTTAATATAAACTTTTGATCATTTTTTGTTATATATATATATATAAAATGAACTCATTTTTTCGCGTCGGATTTTGACCTTAATAGGATTAAAAATCAAGATATTTCATGCAAATATAATATGCACAAACGGCAGAACAATATCTGAGGTGTGTTATAGGCTTATTATTTCTCAAATTCCTCGATAATCTTAGATTTCTATACTTTTTCTGCTGAGAAGTCACGGCCAAAATCGGTTAAGATCAATGGAAGTGGTAACATATTTTCTCTCTAATAAATTCCTCCTCCCCCTGCCGACACTTAACACCGTTTGGGGATCGTTCACAAGGAACAGTTGAGAAGAGAACACCGGTTTGGATTCGTAGTTCTTTCATGTGAAGTTATTTAAAATCACTAAACTAAGCTGCAGTGCTCTGTGGTGTAGTGGTTAGTGTGCTGGACAATTCACATTATATTTTCACGTTCGCGCCGACCTACCGTAGTCGTTTATTTTGTTTTTTTTTCCTGGAATGGACTTTTCTTAGGGGGCCGCACAGTAAACGTTGCAGATGTTTTTTGTTGTTGTTTTTTTTTTTCACACTTTATTTTCCTGCTTTTACTCATGACTCCGGGTTTGATCCTTCCTACTTACCTTACATAACATTTTTTAAAACTCCCCCCCCGTCCCGGAAACAAACACTGTGGCAACGCCGGGTACCCCCGCTAGTTATGTATAAATACATGTGTGTGTGTTTATGAAAACACGGGTTAATATTTGTTTCTTTTATGTTATGCTTGTGTAATCCAAGAGGAATGTGCATATATCTGAATAAATATTCTTAAAAAATTGAGATGAACAGCGTTACATGCACGTTGTCAAGTGCGACGGACATGTTATTCGATTTTCAAGTTGAAGATGAGAAGTGTTTTACGAGCTCTACTAAAATATGTTCAATGTCTACTCAATTTTAACTACCGATTTTGAATGCGTTCACACATTTCCGCTTAATCGCGAGTGGCCTCTTGGCCTTGATGTGTGGTAACTTCTCTCTAAAAAAACTAAAATATGAATAACACAAAAGAACCCTCCACATCACTGTTTTAATTCGTTCATCAAGGTTTCACACTTCAGGTTATAAGGTTCGGCTGTAGACAGTCCACTTTCTAGACAGGAAAGTGATTGAGCGTTTTTCGTATCCGTATGTTTGTTTATTAGTTTTGCCAGTATTATTTGTTTAATTAGCTCGATTCATCATGTAGCCGTCTCCCATTCTCTTGCGGCTGTCGGAACTACCAATTATAACGCCATTGATTCAATTATCTTGTGCAATTAACGTAGACGCTTTTCGCTATGGACACTGATAAGTTATGTCCGTCCTTTTCTGGTATTTTTTTAGTGTTTTAATTCAGCACCCTCTCCGAAGCCTTCAACTACTAATATCGAGGGTTGCGTTGGCTGAAATCATGCACGCAAGTGAACTCCGACCGACTACGATGGAAATTGGCATTTAGGATTTTCCCTACGTTATGATAAAGATTTAAGGAACATCTTGCTATTTATATGTTACCATGAAAAAAATAACTATTATTTCATTATTTCTTTTATTGAAGACTAGCGGGGGTATTATATATTGTAAAATTAATTATATTTATATAAAATTATAACAGAACAAACTTTAATAGTAATTTAATTATTTATGTAAAATATAGAACGTTAATTATATAGAGCTAATGTTAAGCGGTAATGAAAAATAAAAAAAAGTAAACGAATATGTACTCGCTTAACTAAATTAATCTAATATATCATATGCCTGTCTGTCTCCATTTATTCAAACTTTCTCTCTTTCAAAACTAAAAGTCACAGCGCAGCGCTAGGGGCCTAAAAATAATGGATTCTTAATAGACCGTTTTTGTATGAGTCTTTAGCAATTTAAAATCGTTTTTCATGGGTCCAAAATTGGAAACATTGAAAATATTTTATATTTTGTACATTCATTATACTTTATTTTTTATTTAGCAGTTTTAACACGAGCATATGCGTGTCACCTAATTACAGTGATAACGTTTCTAGCTTTGAATGCGACAACTTTGCCTTCGGTTTAGATTCTAGTTGATGCCACCCTAATACATTTTTTCTTTTGAAATCACAACTATATGATAATATTTACGAAATCAAGACAAATTAAAATGTCTTATTTAAACGCCCTTTACGACAAAATAAAGTCGGGCGCCCCGCCTGTTATTATAAAATAATTTCTGGTAAATATTATTAGGTTGGTGCAAATACAATATCGTTTTTTATCAAATAAATTATATATATATATATATATATATATGTGTGTGTGTGTGTGTGTGTGTGTGTGTGTGTGTGTAAAAAACCGACATTATTCTTGCACCAACTTATAATACTGATATATCGGCATTAAGTGTATAGCATGATATAATCTGTAATCGGAAATTATTTCCATGTATTGTAAAGATATATATATATATATATATATACATATATGTATATATATATATATATATATATGAATGGTTCATTTCATTACATAAATTAGTATGCGAAAATATAATTTTATGCATAAACTTTCAGTATTCACTACAACAGTGCTTAATACATATATAGAGTAATGTTGTAAAGTATGACAATATATATGGTCATTAATTCCTGCTCCCAAAAGCAGGAGAGGCGAGATTTATGCGGCGCTGAACTTCATTGCTGAGATCGCAGGATAATGAGAGATCGGAGCCAAGTTATATGAAGACGCTGATATTTATTAGAGTGACACCGCTTACGGTGAAGATGGGAGCATCAGCTTGAGAATTGTGAGGCTGGATTCCCTCTTTCTTGGTAGGCCTGTTCGGTGGAAGGTCTTGGAGACTACGTCAAGACATCGGTTAAGTTCGTTGGAGATATGGCGTGGGAATGCATAATCATCGGAATGCTGTAAGCCGGAGATGAGCTCTTCATAGGATATAGACTTGGCCTGAAAACTTTTCAGGTTGGTGAGGCTGCCATAAAGACGGTACTGGACAGCAACGGCATCAGATCATTGCTCAAAACCAAAGCGACGGCACAAAAAAAAACATGTTGAAAACGGCCGAAACTAAGACGCACCCTTGCTTCACACGGATATCCATGACGAAAGTGTCGGATGGATTCTGCACCTAGCATGGTAGCAAGAGCCCGGATTTGTGTGAAACAGCCCGAGGATCGACAAAAAAGTAAGAGGGCAACAAAACCTCCGGAGAATGTTCCATAACAGCTCACGGTTCACGGTGTCGCAGGCCTTGGTTAGATCTACGAAGGCTAAATAGAGATCACGATGCTGTTCAGGCCACTAATATTAGAAGGCAAAAGCAACTAAAATAATATCAGTGGTACTACGCTCTCGTCGGAAGCCACATTTTGGATTCTGGTACAAGATCGACAACAGTCATGTGTTCATGATCTTAGCCAATACTTTGCTTGCAACAGAAAGGAGAGATACTACGGCTGTTGCTACAGTCAACGCAGCCACTTTTACGTGTGTAGACGAGGATGGTGGTAGCATTCTCTCACTTCGTGGAGGACACTTTTATGACCAACAATTCAAGATGGAGACACAGTACGATGTCAGTTCCGTAGCATTTGCGGAATCTCAACGTGTAGGCTGTCGAGACCAGCTGATTTGTTGTTTTGTAGACTGTTGATGGCTTCCTCCACTTCGCTGATTGCTGGTATGTTGTTCAGGAGGAATGAATGGCAGGGTGTGGATGATCAACAATAAAGGGATAAGTAGCATTGATATTATTAAACATTTCCCGCAGGTGTTCAGCCCATCTTCCTAAGATTACATTTCCAACTGAATATCGTCCAATGTCTCATTGCCATTATTTCATGGTTTTGCCAACTTTAGCGTTTAAATCGCCCTACAGTATGATCTTATCGCTGTCTGGGGTGTTCCTCATGATAGCCGTGAAATTTTCATAGAAACGGCCCTTCACGTCTTTCTCATGCGAATCAAGCATGGGAGCAAATGCACTGATCAGGGTGACAAAATGAATTCTGGTCAGTGGAAGCCGTACGGTCTGTAGACGTTCATCGATGCCTGTTTGTGTCTCCGGTAGATGGCAAAGCAATCATAACCGAATGGCAAAGCCGACACTATAATGCGACTGCAATCCTCGAGGAGACCTTTCCGGAAAAAAGTGCTGCCCTCAACAATTCCCCCACCCAAAGTGACCTTCACCAGAAAACATTTTATTACTAAGTGCAGCGATGTCCATGCTATAGCAGGTGAGCTCTATGCCAATTAAAACAGAACCTGAAGGATTTTGACATTCCAGGTAACGACTGTCAGAGGTTGCTGTTTGCTATTCTTTATGTTTTGACCGCAATTAGGATGTTCCGGTTGATGCCGTTGTCGATGCTTGAAATGTTGGATGGACAGTGTTTAGGAACTCTTTTCCTGGTCCCTTCTTTATTTGGAAGTGAGCAGTGTGGTTCCTGAATAGGAATGCTTACTCATACTTAAACTTAAGTTCTGTACAAAATAATTTACCATTTTTCTAATGGTTACATATTATTTTCCGAGGGACCAGTCTCTCTAACAATGCCGATTTGGTACCTGTACTGTGCAGATAGCGAACGTTTCTAGCACACAAACAAACAGAGACACATAATATTTTCTTTGTATCATATGTACATATAATATATCATATATATGTATATATATATACACATATTGTATTGTTTGCTTACTCAAGTGTGTATAATTATAGTTTATTATTTGAATAAAACTATAGATGTATCCCTCATATACGCATTTACCGCGAACATTTCTGTCTTCATATTAAGTTTTCTAGCTGTCAATCGAACAATCGTATTAAAAATATAAACGTTAGTATTACATAAATTTAAAAAGATTGCAGTATTTTACGAAACTTTTGATATGGTTATCCCGTAAACTACCAAAAAATCGACGAGGAAAATACACGACAAAAGATTCATATTAAAGTCTATGTTAGGAAAAGTGAATTATGAATGTTCATTTTAAAACCGCACACATGAATCTCACTGGATTTACACGATAACAAAATCAGGCTAGTAAGAATACTGGGAAAATTATATATTTTTAAGATCAGTGTATTCGCCAACACGATTCTTGTTAGCTTCAAAATGTTTACCCGCGAGGTGAATTCTAGGTGGGTTGCTACCAATTTACTGGAAGTGAATCGAGACTGCACAGGTTAAGGGTAGACTGTTGAATCACAAACCACCTGGAGATATTCTCAAAGACAGTCGACAAAGTTGTTATCAATTAATGAACTGAAGCATAGCCTTTACTTATGAGACGAGAATTTGCTTCTGGGTAAATAGTGCGAACTTTAGACAATTATATTCCTCTTCAGTTCAATTAATACAGTCATGTGGAAAACATTCGTGAGGAGCTTTCTATCGAAAGTTGGTTTGAAGGGCCAGATTATTTGGTGACTAAACTGGATTGTTTAATATAAGTAATTTACGTTGGGAGAACGAAGGAAATGTTTAAAAATAGAACACATGTATACTATAAACTTGCATAATATTCGTTCCATAAAAGTTTCAGAGCGGTGAAACATATGTTGTGTACTTGTGTCGAATCACTACACAAAGTACGCAGGAGTAACAAGAATATATAGAATTAATTAATACATTCAATAATAAATTCATTCCATCATAACTTGAATGATCGGGACATGGTTCGTTGAGTGCCAAACAAGTAATTGTTCATTGTTGTGTCGAGTTCAATTATTTCGTGGTCTAGATGCACGGATGAGTTGCACAAACCTAAGAAATGCGTGTTTATAACTCCACCATACACATACAAACGCATGCACACACACACATATATATATATATACACAACACACACACACACACACATATATATATATGCGTGTGGGGGGGTGTATATTGTGTGTGTGCGTGTGTTACCTGCTTCTGTGGTACCAGTTAACAAAAACTCTGGCGAAAGAACTGGCACATTAAATTATCGTCCAATAAGCCTCATCCATCTTTTCGCCTAAATATATGTGTCCTTAATTAATCAAGATCTATTCCAACACTTTCCAACTGCTAAACTTCTATCTGACCAGGAATGGTGATTTAGGAAAGCCAGTTCTACCGCGGATATTCTAGTTGTAGTCTCTGAACGTTTATAGTAAGCGTTGGATAAGGCAGGGCATTAGCCCTAGACATATCTAAGGCTTTTGACAGAATATGACACAGTGGTCATGTCATGAACATAAAATCCTATGGTATTACTGGACAGATGCTTAGTATGATTCGATATTTCTATAATAAGAGAAGAATTCAGGTGGTCCTCGATGAGAATACGTCCAGAAAATGTCATGTAAATGCAAGTAAACCTCAGGGACCGATCATAGACCTTTATTATTTCTTATATTCATAAATGACTTACCGGATAAAATTTTCTCTGAGATAGGTATATTTGCCGACGACACCACGCTCTATAGCAGGCGCGTGGGGAAAACTAATGAGCACATATCTAAAATAATAGCGAGAACCCTAGAGGAATACGTCCAGTCCGTAGTAGAATGGGGTCAAAATGGATAGTAACGTTCAACGCTGCCAAGACAAAGCACGTTTCTTTATAATTACATGAAACCTTACCAACCAAGAATAGCTATGGCTTAAGGTACATTACTTGAAAGTACTTTGTTCAAGCTCCTGGTTTTACTTCACAGGAGACATGAGTTGGAATAGATACATCGAGATCATTGCCAAGAATATGAACTCTCTCTACTACGCTAGAAAGTTACTTACGCCCGAAAGTATCCTGTACCTCTACACAACCACCATTCCCCCATGTATGGAGTAGAGCTGTCACATTTGGGTTGGTTAATCTGCTAATAGTCTCTCCCTCCTGGACAGGGTCTAAGGGATAGTCAACAACCTGATAGGACCCGAACTTTCATCTAAGCTTCAGCCCCTGTCCCATCGACTAAATGTTGTATCCTTCTGCCTGTTTTATATTTAAATGATCTGACAAACAACAAGCTCTTGTACCATCACGACGAAAAAAGCCCCGACAAACTCGACAAGCAGCGAAGTCCCACCCCTACACAGTAGAGACCTCTAGATGTAGGAAAACCTTCTACTCTGATAGCTTCTTCTACAGAACTTCTAGACATCGGAGTTCTCTTCCGGTTTCCTGTTACCCCAACTGTACTGACATGCAGAAGTTCACGTCTAATCTGAAGAGTGTATGCTTTTATCGCTTACACTTAAGAAGGAAGAGTTTAACAAAGAACTTATCCGGTACGACACAGGTAATTTCCGAATTCAAAACAAAGGTCCTCGTATGGGACAAGATTCACAGGAAGAATGACATTATGCTTCATCAATCAAGACAATACAAGTGCAGTCTCCGGAAAAATTGAAATAAAATTTAGATCCCATTTTTAACAAAGATAAATATATTAAGTATAATATGACAACGTTATAGGTTGTTGTAGGAATTATGGTGGGACTTATTAATTTAGTTTTATACGAAATCTCTGCCTTTGTCTAATACGTAAACATATTAATTAGATTTTATAGTAGCGAAACATAGAGTACATTTTGTGAAAACATGTCTGTGAAAATTGATTAGGTTAGCTGCAGCAAAGTACGCGCCAACATTATGTCGTGTATTTGCAATGTTCTATGCCGTATCAGTCCATAGGTACACCTGTCGCCGTCAGAAAGCAATTACACTTTTCTCAGAGTTACAGTACATAATTTTCAAACGAACTCAGTAAACAATTGTCTGTCCACAGGACAACTATATATACGATTTTTGAAACAATGATGTATCCAAATGTTAATTGCACCTCACAGTATGTATTTGTCTTGACATTGTATATCGAAAACTCTTCTAATATACTTTTTCATCCAGCTGTTCTGGAGTAATTAATAACATACATGCGCGCACAAAAATATTCTGATACATTTAGTGGGAATGAAGGTAGTTTCCAATCTTCTTGATAAACTTAGTGTTCTAGATTTAAAATATCTAATATTCGATTATCTATGTAGCTCATTTAAAGATTACGTGTCAGCATAAGGAATAAGTCCCTTGATTTTTGGGAACTTCGACTGAATTTAAATGAAACAAATTGGAATATAAATATATATATATATATATATA
Organism: Euprymna scolopes; assembly: GCF_053919585.1. NCBI lineage: Eukaryota > Metazoa > Mollusca > Cephalopoda > Sepiida > Sepiolidae > Euprymna > Euprymna scolopes. The sequence continues at coordinate 27,511,248 of NC_136508.1, read as the reverse complement.
TATATATATATGTATTTATAATATATATATATGTATATTAAAATATATATATGTATATATATAATATATAATAAATAAATATATATATATATATATATATATATGTATATGTATATATTGATGTTTCCGTGGAAAAATATTTTATTTCCTTATAATATAAACACTTCCTTATTAAAGAAACTCAATGTAATAATAGAACAATATAGGAAATAATTCAGAACGATTATATTCGAAAGTTCATTTTGTTGACTATCTTATAATTAACTCCTTTAATTTAGTTTACATTTATTGTCAATAATTGTAAATGCCAACTGAATTAAACGAATACATTATAAGATGGTCAACATAATTACCTTGGAAATATAGATTTTTGTCATTTATTCATTATATCTATATGCATATATATATATATATATATATATATATATATATATATTTATATATATATATATGCATATGCACGTATATATACATATATGCACATAAACGTACGTATATGTATACATATACATATATACGTATATATGCATATATACATATATAAGTATATATGCATTAGTATGTATATGTTTATATATGTATATATAGATATAAACTTATATACATATATGCATATATATATATATATCTGTATATTCGTGTGTGTTCTTAGATGATTAAAAATGAACATTTACACTCATACATCATTATCAATACATACACTTATATATACACCCACATTCTTTAATTTTGAAGGAGGACATTTAAAATAAGTTATCAGTATTCTTGTAACTCACTGGTATATAACTTTCTTGTAATTATTGAAGAAATAATGTTTAGTCTTTACAGCATTCTATGTTACCATCCAGTTACATTCTGTATTAAACTACAGACTGGATGTCTTCCTATAAGTTTTTTGCTATTTGCTAAATATGTGTGTATTATTGTTTCGCTAAAGTCCGTTATAGAGTGTTGTATTATCAAAAAGAATCGTGTCACGGAGGGTAGCATGAAGGTAAACGAGTCGACGAGTTTGGCACAGTGCATGTATATTTGTTTTGTCGTGAAATAATTAAGCAGAACATTCTGGCATGAGGTAGATAATTCAATGCCGAATTTAAAAGACACAATACAGAACTAACCAAGATTCCCCCACCGCCGCCACCCAACATACGCTTAAAATATCGGCAGGAAAACAGACTGACTGACTAGCAGCCCCTTCTTTTTACGCTATGAACTCAAGAACTAAGGCACTTTTCTATCCGTAACTTTTCAAGTCTACTAACATCTGTGGATTGCAAACTTTTTGTTTTATTTTTTACTTATTCCAGCTTAATATTTGTCTCGTTGTCTTTCATTTATCTTTTTTTCCTAACCTTTTTTGTCAACCAGTACTTTTTTCGTATATTTAACACAAGAAAACATTTCCAAATTATACCCGCATATTATTTGAACTCAAAAATACGCGACTTCTTATTCTCCCTTATGCGTGCATTGTTTTAGCTAGTCTACACTTAAATACATTATTATAATGATAATATTACTTCTTAACCAGTTTTTAAACGAGTTAAAAACGCAGACTTTCCCATTTTATAAAAGTTCCATTATAGCATACTTATTATGGGGTGGAGCTTAAATGCTCAAACATTCTAGCTCAGCAAAAAGTATCCATACATTAACATGGGAGGGGATACTATCTCCAAGTAATATCCCAAACTGACAATTGGGCAACGGAATTATAAAGTAGATATAAATAAGTCCTTCTCACCTTTTTTGATGGAGAGAAGATAATGCAAATGTATGTGTTATCGGCAGCTTCAGTAACTCTCGCTTCTCCTTTTGTGTCCTTCAGTCCTCATTTCAAATGAGTGATTTTTCTAACAAAGGGTGAAGGAAAACTGTTTTCCAGATCGGTAGTATTTTGTAAACATTAGTATTATTTTTCTATGTCTATCCTTGTGGTCATGTCACTAGTAAGGGTGCTGGAAGTACACGTTTCATCTGAGCTGACGTTACCCGCCTGATAGTCAGGGACCTAAACCTTGGATTAACCACATAGGAGACTGTCCTATCAGCAGGTGAAAAGGACCGGGGCTCCTGTATTGACATTTGGTACATGGATTCTGTACCATAGAGTAGTTTCGGGTAGGGCCTCTCGATGCCATACTAGTGGGTGATTGTTACGGCTTTACCTTATCATGTACTACAAAATAAAAATTCTTGTCTTTTTCTCGCTTACTTTACCTCTCTGTCCTGCTTCACCCAAGTCTACCGACCTATTCTACAAATCCCAAAACCTCAAGATAAAAAATCTCAACAACAGAAAAAACACTAATAAACCTAGAACCCCATCCTCCAACGAAGATCCCTACTACCATGTCTCCTTCTCAACATAAGGGGTCTACGTTCCAACCTTCCAGAGGTTGAAACAAAATTACAGGAGACGAAACCGGACATATTCTTTCTACATGAAACTGGCATAGGGCCAACCACTTCCCTAGACGAATTCATAATTAAAGGATACTCTAACTTAGCATCAAAATCTGACCCCCAAGATCGCCATAGGCATGAAATATGTGCCTATATTTAAGATGGCTTTTCATGTGGTAGGGGTATCTCCAGATAAGACCCTAATTTACCTTATATGTGCTTCCGAGTGGCGCTAGCTTACACCACTGCATTTATATTTGCCCTCTATCGCCATCACAAAAGTGGGGTTACTATCCTTAAGAGCATATCTGAGAAAATTGAGCACATCCTATCTGCTCATCCTTCGGCTAACATTAACATTTGCGGTGACTTCAATGCCCATAATGTGGAATGGCTGACCCGCTTAAATAAGACCAATGACGAGGGGAGGTTCTGTCATGTTTTTTTCCACTGCCTATGAGCGCACTCAGATTTTTCACGAACCCACCTATGTGCCCGATAATTCCGGTCAGTATGCAAGCCTTCTAGACCTCTTCCTCACAATATCCCGTGAGCTATGTTCATGTTCCATTCTATCTCCTCGGGGATCCTCCGACCACTCCGTTTTAGCAGTATAATAAACATGAAATGTAATAAGTCTTCAGACGTACATCTCCACCGTACTGTATATCGATACTCTATGACTGACTGGGATAGCTTCCGTAAATTCATATCTGACTTACCTCTGCATTCCATGTTTAAAAGGATGTGCCCTCTATAGTGTCAGGTATTTTAGGCATAAACCGATTCATACCATCCAAAAAATTCCAACAAATCCTAACAGCCAATTCTCAAGAATGTGTTGCTACCATCGCGCACAGAAATCACTATTTCCATCGCTACCAACGTAATAGATTTACTAAGACTAAAGATGCGTTCAGGACTGCCAGGAACCGCTGTAAAAGAGTAATAAAAAATGCAAGAGAGACATATCCTCAGTCCGTTTAATCCAAAGTAGCTGAGCAGCGACTTGGTTCCCGCCAGTTTTGGCACATAGCAACCAGGATCGTGCAAAGAAGCCATCATCAATGGACCTGAGGTCATCTCGTCAGCATCAGACGAGGCCAAACTATTTGCCAAGAAATTCTACCCCATGCAACGAAGGGCATCAACTCCCGTATTTCCTGCTATAACAGACAACACGCTAGGCAACATACAAATATCTGTGCGTGAGGTCGCAAAGCTAATCAACAACCTTGATTCCAGTAAAGCAACTGGCCCTGGCGGCATTCTAATCATAGTATTGAAAAAGCTCCAACCAGAGCTTGCCACCATACTTACAAAACTGTTGCCTTTAGGAGAAGTGCTTTGCAACACCCTGAAAAACCTCATCAGTATGGCGTGTATATGAGAATTCAAGTGAAAAGTCATCTCCCTCTCAGAACAGACCAATAAGTCTCCTGTGTGTCATGAGAAAGTTTTTGGAATCCATATTAAATAAAGAAGTAGTCAACAACCTCAGCAGAAGCAGCCTTCTTAGTGACATGCAATATGTTTTCCGCTCCGCTAGATCTACAGCAGGTGTGCTAACGGTTATATCTCATAGGATTAGTGAATCTCTTGACAAAGGCTTTCTTTTCAGGGCAATTGCTCTTGACATATTGAAGGCCGTCGATAAGGTATGGCATAAGGGTCTACTTAACAAGATTTCCAGCTACGGTATCATTCGTAATGTTTTCTCTATCATTAATTAATTTCTCTCCAAGAGGTTCATAGAGTAGTGGTTGATGGCCAGAAATAAGAGGCCCGAAGTATTAATGCTGAAGTCCCTCAGGGGTCCATGCTGGACCCAACTCTCTTCCTGATCTACATCAATGATCTCCCAAAACACATAATTAAATCATTCGTTCACATCTATGCTGATAACACGACCATCTATTGTAACACATCAAAGGCCGTAAATGACAAGGTTTTCTTAAATGCTCTCCCTTCTAATCTTGAGTGGGTGGTACATTTGGGGAAGAGATGGCTGGTTACTTTTAATGCATATAAAACCAAGCTTTTATCTTTACATGATCAACGCTCTGATCCCTTTCTGGCATCAATTGAAATGGATGGCTCTCGTCTTGGGGAGGCTCCATGTTTTGACAAGCTTTTGGGTTTGACGTTTGCTCCTGATCTGAAATGAAACACGTACATCAGGTCTGTTGCCAAGGACGCTGCGAAAATGGTGGGATCGTTCTACCGCTCCAGAAGATATCTCCGTACTGATCCAATTCTCTATCTGTATAAAAGCCAAGTACGTCAAAGGATGGCGTACTGCTGCCACATCTGGGCAGGAGATGCTAAAAAAAGCCTAGCCTGTCTTGACAGAGTACAAAATAGACTCCGTAGCTAAGTGGGGGATGCTTTTTCTCTTCCCTGTAGCCTCTCTTCCACAGAAGAGACGTTGCGAGCTTGTCGTTATTTATTGTATCGTTATTTCCATGGGAAGTGCTCATCTGAGCTCCAATTTCTCGCCCCCCCCTCGCCAATCTTTCACGAGAAACACGCGTCTGGCTGAAACTAGAGTCAATAATTTCCCCACTCTTTATCTTTTTCTAAATCCATGAGCAGTCCTTCTTTTTCAAGAGGGCACGACTGTAGAACTCTCTTCCGTTTGCCTGTTTCCTACCTGACTTGGATGTCTTCAAGTCCAACGTAAAAAAATCCTGACAAACCTCCCTCTTAAATAAGACACTCTATCAAATCTCCAATACTAATGATTACTACAATACTATCTCATTGATTACTGTACACGCAATAACCCTTATCCTTCAGTGACGTCTGGGCCTTAAAAAGTCGTTACCTCCATGTAAAAGAATAACCTAGGTTTTCCTTTATAAAAGAAATATGTAGTTATGTGAAGAGTTCCTCCATTAATAGAATGTAATTTTAAAAATTTAAACATGTATTTATTAAAAATTCACAAAACACCATCGTGTCGAATTATATAACTTTTTTTTAATATATCAAGGGTCTGTGCCTATGCCTCCTACGTCATATGCAGTGCGTCTTCTACATGCAAGAAAATACACTTAGGATATCTGCTTGTATAATGCTATATTCTGGGTCGGAAAGAAGTTTATTTTGTATGAGATGGTTGAATAGTGCTAGATTGTTTAAAAACATAAGATTCATTCGAGGTGAAGAAGGCGGTTAACATGATGATAATTGAGTGGGTCAGTTATATCGCCATAATTCTTGAAAACAGAAGTAAATTTCGAACAGTCAGGAAATTAGGTAAGGAATTTGGTGAAGACCGGTTCCCTCTCGGCCAGCATGATAGCGAATCAACAGGATTCCGAGGTGTATAGATTTGTAATGGCATGGCTAACTTTGGAAGAGGTGATTATCAAACCAGTATCTCTCCGCAACGGGGAATTTGGGAAAGAGCTTTTTGTTGATTCTAAATTGAAATTGGAAGCAAACCCTCGAGTAAGCAGGTTAGCAAAAACGTCAGCTATGTTGGATTAGGATAAGGAAATTGTTGAGTGCCAATTTTGTACTTCGTTTTTATAAATTTCCCAAAAATCGCGAGTTCCGAATTTCTGCGATTCAATGAATATTCTGATAACTTAAGTATGCCTTTTCTCGCTGATTCATTCTTGCAATCACGTCTAGCTTCCATATTTTCATTTATTTGTGCAGAAATATAGTGAAAATATTTAGGATTTATGTTGTCGTTGGACATTGGCACATTAAGACTGAGAGGAGAAGGCAAACTAATTAAGTACGAACTAATAATACTTACCTAAAAAATCTATACATATATAAGTTGCATAGATGACATCACAGACATTGCTAATTGATATCATCGAATAATACTTAAACGACATGATACTGAAACAATCGACGCGAAGATATATTACTGTACATATGCGCAAAAAATGGAATATGGTGAACAATACAATCGAATATAGTAAACCACTTACTTTGTAGAAGAATGTATTGGAAGAATATTCGAAATTTTACAATATTATCAAACAAAAGTAAAATATGCATAGGATTCGATAAAAATCGATATATATATATATATATATATATATATATATATATATATATACAGTCCTGGTCAAAATCATATAACCACCTAAGAAAGTAAGCGTTTACGCTTCATATCGAACTTTTTAATCAAACAAATGGTTGAAACCATTGCCAAAAGGGAAAATATGATGGAAAAAGAATGAAGTCTCATTTTCGAAACCTTAACACTGATCTAATAATTCTTTAAAAAAAAACAAAAAAACATTTTCACCTGGTCAAAATGATAAGACCACTCACTGATAATTTATCTAACAGAAGGCAATTATAAATTACTAAAAAGGGTCTCAGTATTTAGTATAGCCTCCATTATTACAGATTACTTCAAAAATTCTCTTCGGCATGCTTGCAACTAAGTTTTTTTATCAGTTGCGAAGGAATTTTATCCCACGTACTTAAACTGAATCAGAAAGTGTCTTTATAAAATCATACTGGGTTCCATGATTTAACACCTTTTTTGCCATCTATTCACCAAGAATTACAATGAGATTGAAGTCCGGAGAACATGCTGGATCATCTAACAATTCTATATTATTTGATGAAAAGTATTCTCGTGCTTGTCGGGAAGTGTGTATCGCAGCGTTGTCTTGCTGGAAAATCCAATTTCTTCCACACCGACGTGGACCTTCAGTCCTGATAAATGCATTTTCAAGCATTGAAATATAATTCAATGATGTTTGCCGACCTTTCACTACTTGCAACTTTTGGGTCCCAGCTGACGGGAAAGCACCCCAGATCTTTAAAGACTCTCCCCCACTATGCCGAGTTGAAAATTTTTATCATGCCAATAGTGTTGAAATCAATCTGGACCATCTAGATTTAACTTTTTCTTATCGGAGAAAATTACATTTTCTCACTTCTCTTCATCCCAAGTCTGGTATTTAGCGGCATATTTAAGTCCGTAAGTGTTGTGCTGTTCAAGAAGACGTGGTTTCCGCAGTCGCTTTAAATGATTGAAACCCTTCATTTTCAGATGTCTTCTGATAGTTTTAGGACTACATTCTGCTTCTGTTTTGGCTTTTCAATCGACTTGAGCTCATACTGGAGTTTTTTTAAACTCCTTCTGATACGGCGATCCAGTGATGGGGTAATTTTTTTTTTGGTTTGCCTGGACTCTTTTTTGCCCATATTGATCTGGAGTTCTTTAAAATAATTGTGATGACCGTTTTGCTACGATTCACTTCGATTGCAATGGATCTATGGGAGAGTCCACCCCTATTAAGCTCAAAGATCCTCCCTCTCTCAAACTCTTATAATGGTTTCCCTTTTGCCATTTATAATTTAGTAAGATGTTTTATCCACTAACAAGTTGCTTTTAGTAACATAGAAATCTTTTCGTATTCATTTTTTTCAAAACTAGCCGATTTTATTAAAGTGGTCTTATCATGTTAAAATGTTTGTCATTAAAAAAATATTATTAGATCAAGGTAAAGGTTTCGAAAAGTATATTCCATTTTTTTTCCATCATATTTTCCCTTTTGGCAATGGTTTCAACCATTTGTGTGACTAAATATTCGATATTATGCGTAAACGCTTACTTTCTTAAGTGGTCTTAAAATTTTGACTAGTACTGTATATATGAAAATGGAAGACAAAATAATAAAATTTCAATTTTCGCTCAAATAATTATTAACGTGAATAAATGTATCAAAATGGAAACATATAGTCACACGGAATAATCAATATAATTTCATATTTAATTAATGCTATCCTAATTTCTCAGCTTGGAATAAACCAGCAGTGGTAGCATTTACAAGAGCTCTATCAGAAACACTCTCTTTATTGTTCCACTGAAATCAGTCATTTCTGTACGTGTTATATTGTAGATTCTGACTTTAACAGTATAAAACATTTTTGAGAAAAATAAACTAAAATATACAATATCCTGATTGAGTCTTACTTTATTAGTCGTACATCTCAGGTTAAAAAGGTCAAATGCGATTATTGCAGGTTAAAAAGGTTTTCAAACGGGTGACATTTTGCTTTAAAATTGATGTGAAAACTCTGTATAAAAATAAAAAATGGAATCTCTTTTTTGGTAGCATCGTTCTCATAAATTGCTATGAAAATGTATATTCATTTTTGTAATAGTGTGTGAAATGAATTTGTATTAATTTCGACGAGCAACGGTTTGGCACCAAAGAATAAAGTCAGGGAAACATCTGAAAGTACAAACGAAAAAAGCATTGCTTTCGAAGAGGTACATAACTTTTTTTTTTACTTGAGAGTAATTATATGCACATCTAAGAAAGTTAACGACCAAGTTCTCTCCGCGACTCTCTCGTCTGATCTTGAGCACGTGGTACAATGGGGAAAGGAGTTGTTTGTTACTTTTAATGCATCTAAAACCAATCTTTTCTCTTTACATCATCGCACTCTGATCCCCATCTGGCATCAAATGAAATGAATGGCTCTCGTCTTCAGGATGCCTCAAGTTTTTACAAGCTTCTGGGCTTGACCGTTACTCCTGATCTTAAATGGAACACGTACATCAAAGCTCTTGCCAAGGCCGCTGGAAAAATGGTCGGATCTTTCTATTGATCCAGTAGATATCTCACTCCTGATGCAAATCACTATCAATATAAGAGCCAGGTACGTCTAAGGATGGAATATTGTTGCCACATCTGGGCAGAAGCTGCTAGAATGGACTTGTTCTGCCTTGATAGAGGTCAAAATAGACTTCGTAGCCTCGTAGGAGATGTCCTTTTCTCTTCCCTGCAACCTCAATCTCACAGAAGAAATGTCGAGAGTTTGTCTCTGACGTATCGTTATTTTCATGGAAACCGTTCGACTGAGCTTCAGTCTATGGTCCCCCCTCGCCAAACTTTCAGAAGAAACACTCGTCTAGCTGAAAACACTATCAATATTTGCCCCCACTCTTTATCTGTGCCTAAACCTAAACGTAGATTACATGAACATAGCTTCTTTCTTGGAACTGCACGCCTGTGGAATTGTCTTCGCTTTTCCTGCTTTCAGGCTGACTACAATATGGTTGCCTTCAAGTCTAACGTAAACATGTTCTTGATGAGCCGTTCCATATAAGTTAACAAATATTCCGAATTGATTACTATATTGTCTAATTTATACTGTACAATCATTAACCCTTATCGTCGAGTGGCCTCTTGCCCTTGGTAATGTGGTGATCCCTCTGTAAAAAATTAGAAGAGAAATTGAGGATTAGGCTTATGAGGACTGGAGGGATAAATGGAAGATTTCTTTTAAAATATTACTATTATTTGTATTGGATTATGTAAGACAATATTATTTTCTGAGTATTTAATAGTAATTAATAATATATCTTATTTTGGTCAGTATTATATTTAAAAAGACAATGGACACTATTTTTAAATGCTCATGAACTTATATGGACTTATATTTCTAGCGTGTTATAGGTTTTTACCTAAAATAATATATCTGCGTTATCCAGAAAAATATCAACTTGATACAACATTTTTGCTTATTCAATATATTTCTCATATATTCGAATTTTCTAGTGTTAAATAATAGCAACATTTTTCCAGTAAAGTTAGGAATAAGAAAATAACTACATTTAAAAAAATCTTGTATGCAAATATTAAAAAATGGCTTCTGCAACGTTAAAAATAATCGACAAATTAACTGATTAGAAATATTGATATTTTAATAAAGCCATATTATGAAAATTAAATATTGAATATTTATAGGAAAACAGATTATAAATCTAAACTGAATCTTACGATTTTCATATAAGGTTACGATGCATGCCCGTTATTTACTTCAATAAATTATTGTTTTTGCGTTAGGAAAAAAACTTATAGTTCAGAGAAATGTTAAAAACTTCTCGAGAGTTTAGAAAAATATAAATGGAAAGCATATTTCATTAGGAAAAATCTACAGCTAATCGGTATCAAGACATAGTATATATTGGAATGAAAATCTATTAATATATGCCAGGATTTGTTTAAATGTCTAATATTTGAAGTATGCAAAGAACGCGCTAACAAAGACCGTGAACCACGGACTCCAAATAAAAAAATAAATCCACACCGAAATGTATGTTCAGAAAAAAATGAATAAGAACTTCCAGAATGGTCTACTTCCGTAAGTTTTGTTGAGTTGTTAGTGTTTTGAGACGCCGGCAAGATATCACTTGCAGTAATTTAGTAGTGTTGACTGTTTATTTATCTGACCGTGTTACTTTGAAATAATGTAAACATTAGTTAACCAGATTTCTATGTGTGGGTTTCAATGTATTTGTGTCCGAGTATCATATTTCCCAAACCAAATACCGAAAAGAAGCAGACGAGAAAGTGTTTTAAGCGTCGTAAGAATTGTAGTGATTATCGGGATAATGAGTCTTTTTATAGCTAGAAAATCAATTGTGAATTGTCTAGGGCATTAGTCACATTGTATTTGGGGGGGATGCAGCTGGTTGGCTCTAAGGGCTATTTGTTGCCGTTGGGTTATTAGATTGAATTTTCTATTTTATCCGAATTGCCATATACCCACTTTCAGTTTGTTTTTCTATGTATGTCTGTTGTTCGATATAGCTTCAAAGGTTTTCGGATCTATATTGGACCATTTTTAGAGATTTCCTCAGCTGTTCTTTGAATCGAAATAGCGGGCGGTCTTGGGGTCGATTTCCTGCATTTAGTTGACTGAAAAGCACTTGTTTCAGCAATCTAGTGTCCTCTATGCAAGCCACATGGTCAAACCATTTCAGTCGGTGTTTCATGATTAAGGTCGATGCTGGCCACGTTGGCTCTATCGAAGACATGTTGGTCACATATTCGTCCCATTTAATCCTCATGGTGGTCCGCAGTTTTTCTGATGGAACTGTTAAAGTTTTATTAGGCCTTTACTGCAAATAGTCCATGTCTCAGACGCATATAATAGGATGAAGAAACTATACCGCTGTATACCATCACCTTTGTCCAGTAGGTTAAATACTTGTTCTTGAAGACCCTGACGGACAGTGTTCCAGAAGCGGTGTAGTCTACATGTAGTCTGGTTTCAATTTCATTCGAGAAGTTAGCTTGAGTGGAAAGAATTCTGCCCACGTACGGGTAGTGCTCAACGAATTCTAGTGTGGTTCCATTGATGGTGATGTTTAAGTGTAGCACATCTTCCCCTGGCGGTGGTTGGGCATGTATTTTTGTATTAGTCTTGTTAACTGTTAGGTAAAAGCTCCAGTATGCGACGTGAAAATTGTCCGCAGACTGCTAAAGTTCATTTGGGTCTTGGGCCACGGCGGTGTTATCGTTTGCGTATTGCAGTTCTATCACATTAATAGTGTTGTGTATTCGTCTTGATTTTCATCTGGCGAGTTTGTAAATTTCTCCATCAAACTTGACCCTGATATTTACCCGGGGATTGTTTTGAGGATCTCCGAATATCATGGCGAGAGATAGAGTGGGAACAGTTTTGGTGCCAGCCCAAAGCCCTGTATAATCCCCCAAGTGATCGAGAAAGGTTCTGATAGGTTGCTTTGTTGAATCAATTTAGTTGACATCCTGTCCTGTAGGGCGTTGGTCCTATTTAAACATTGTTCAGGGAGTCTAAACCGACCTGCAACTGACCACATCGGAATACTGATCTACGCTTTCTGAAGGTCGTATATTATTGGAAATATGGGGTTTCGTTTTTCTTTGTATTTTTCCTGAAGTTGCCGGGCACAGAAAATCATATCAGATGTTCCTCTCGATGGACGAAACAAAACTAGGGTTCAGGCAGGATATCTTTAGCTTTGTACTGTAGTCGCTTTAAAAGTATATGAGACATGATATTCCCTGTCTCCTTTTCTAAGGATAGTAACAAGGAGAGCATATTTCGGGTGACTGGGGACCGGTTTTTCCTACCATGCTTTAATATGAGAGAATGGAAGCGTGTCTTCACAAAGAGACCTCCCTATATTGTAAGACCCGGTAGCTTTAACTTAGCGCATTTGTTTTAGTGCTACACTAAACCCCTTCAAGGTATGCGGAAGGGGTATCCATAAGTAGGGTTGAAGCTGTAGCACGTCCCTAAGGAAGACCTGATCAACTGAGTAGTCTCTATTGAGTAGGGTGTTTAAGTGTTAAATCCATATGTTCTGCATTTCTGTTTCCTCTGCCAGGGTGGTGTTGGTTGCTGACATGAGAATCTCTTCAGCAATGCATTTTAGTACAAAGATTTTCTTAGGACTGACAAAAAAGTTTCGAAGGTCCCTTTTGTCTGCGACGATTTGTAGGTCTTTGGCAGTTTGTTGCCACCACTTGTTTTATATTTCCCGACGCCTGGATTGCTATAAATTCTTTCTTTGAGTATTCTTCACTCTTTTGTGGTGTGATTTGGATCTTGTTGATAGGCTATTTAAGCTTTGTTTTTTATCGATAAGTGTCTTTACCTTTTCATCGTTTTCGTGGAACAAATTCTGGTGTTCTCTATTTGATAGCCAAATGTTATCCATGCAGCATCGTTGAAGGCATTTTGGATGTTGGGCCATTCCGTGTCGAGCGATGGACTGGTTCTGTTAGACTGCGGTGCAGAAAGCGCGTAGTGTTTTTGATCTTTAAGTCTATCTGTGTCATATTTGTGTTGGGTTTTATTTTTCGTTTTTTTACGTGTTTTTTTTTAATTTTCAATTTAAATTTTGTTATTGAGAGCCGGTGATCTCTCCAACGATCGTAAGCTTCCAGCATGCTATTTTTGCTATAAACTTCGTATTTATGTTGTTTTCTTACCATGGCATAGTCCACGATATGCCAGAGTTTTGATCTCGCGTGTTCCCAGGTGACGTTCATGCGGGGTGGCAGTTTGAATTCGGTGTTTGTGATGAAGAGCTCCTGTTTAGAAGGGAGGCGTAGGAGGAGAAAGCCATTGACATTACGGTTTCTTACTCCTCGTATGCCTATGATGTTACGCCAGACATCGCATCTTTTGCCACTCGTGCGTTAAAATCCCTTTGCCCCCTACTGATATCTGGGCGATGGCATTATCCAGCAGTTGTAAGAAGGCCCCTTTGACATGGTCTTTTGCGTCAGTGCTGGGACATATACTGACATATACGTGATGAGCTGATTTCTTAGACTTAGTATCATTATCCTTTCACTTATGGAATTTTGTGTTATTTTCTGGTATTTTACTACTCGGCCCTTGATAGCAGAGCAAACAACATGGAAGCGGTGTTCTTACGATGTTTTACCCTTCCAGAAGACAATGTATCCTAATACAATTTCAGATATCTGACCTTCACAAGGTAATCTTGTCTCGCTTAGACACACTGCAGAGCGCCAATTTTGGGGGTCATGGGTGTTTCTTCATAAAGGAACCTTGTGTCTAACTTGTCTGCACTTGTGGGGTGAAGATGAGTTAAGCAGATGCTTGTGATTTTGAAAATGTTCTGGTATTACTCAAACTGTTTAAACGGTGTCTTAAGGAGAATTTCTTCCCATCACCCTGAAAAATCTCATCAGTATGCCCTGTATTTAAGAAATTAGGTGAACGGTTATCTCCCTCTCAGTACAGGCCAATGAGTTTCAATTGCGTCATGAGTAAGTTGCTGGAATCTGTGTTAAATAGAGAAATAATCTACCATTTCAGTAAAAATAACCTTCTTAGTGATACGCAATATGGTTTTCCTTCTGCTAGATCTACAGCAGATGTGCTTACAGTCATGTCTCATAGGATTAGCGAATCTCTCGATGGAGATCCTTTTTGGGGCAATTGCCATTGACATATGGAAGCCCTTTGATAGGGTATGGCATAAAAGTTTACTTCACAAGATATTCAGTTATGGTATAGCTGAAAATATCTTCTCAATAATTTAATCATTTCTCTATGATAGGTTGATAAGAGTAGTAGTTGATGAGCAGGAACAAGACGCTCACTGTATTAATTCTGAACTTCCTCATTGGCCAATCATGGACCCAACACTCTTCCTGATCTACATTACTGATCTCTCAAATCACACCCTTTCATCATTCGTAAACATTTATTCTGATGACACTACTATCTATTGTAGCACATTAAGACCGTAAACGACCAAGTTCTCTCCGATTTTCTCTGACTTTGAGCATGTGGTACAATCGAAAGAGTGGCTGGTTACTTTTAATGCATCTAAACCCAAGCTTTTACTTTATATCATCAACGCTCTGATCCCCATTTAATTGAAATGAATGGCTCTCGTCTTGGAGAAGCCTCATGTTTTTACAAGCTTCTGGGCTTGCCATTTACTCCTGATCTGAAATGAAACACGTACATCAAATCTATTTCCAACGCCGCTAGAAAAATGGTGGTGTTCCTCTATCGATCAAGTAGTTATCTCACTGCTGATAGAATCCTCTATCTATGCAAGAGCCAGGTACGTTCAAGGTTGCCACATCTTAGCAGACGCTGCTAGAAAGGAATTGTTCTGCCTTGATATAGTTCAAAATAGACTTCATAGCCTCGTAGATGTATACAAAAACAAGACAATGTTTAAACGTTATGAATGTAGTTCCCTCTCGCTCCCTCTCTTTCTCTATTTCTCTATTTCACTCCTCTTCTCTCTCTTCTTCATTGAAAGAGAGAATTAAATATAATTCGATTGTTTTATAACAGTTGAAGCTTGCATTCTGGGGCCAGCGGATGAGACATAGCATGCGTCTGGTTTCAACTATTTATAAAAATGTGGTATTCGTTGTAAAATCTTAAATAAATTATATTTTTATAAAAATGCATTTGTTCGCTATTTTTGAATACCTGTTAAATTCCCGCATCCCATTTATTCCGACTATGGTAAGATACCTATAACGAAACAATGAAGACAAGGATCGACCCGTGTATAGCCGACGACATCTCCACCCGTTGTGTTGCTGTTTCCATGTGCCTATTATTTGATATCCTTTATTCCTTAGGGGAGCTGCTTGCGTTCTCACGACGTTTCTCAACCACGTAACTCTCCACGGGAAAGGATAGTGTCATAAAGAGATGTCAGATCGATGTTGATCCGTGCAAGTTCTCTAGAGACGTGCTCTTTTTCTCTTTATGCGCTCAATATCTCTTGAATTCATGAGTTTGCGCACATTCCAAGCAATCACTTTGAAGTGCGATTTACATATATTATGATTTTTTTCGGCTGTACTTACGGTGCGCAGAAACACTATGAGTTTGAGATGTGAGGCCACCGATTTATAGGCCAAATTTATAGGTCCCTTTCCAGTTAGGAGGAGAAGCGGTGCTTCTGGAAACGCCTGCTGCGTCGCAGGTGCAGAAGCGCGTTCTTGTGTGAGCACACGGTACAGAAGTAGCGGTCATCACACGCCTGCCGCCAGCGTGCAAGTCCGGGCTGCGCTTGTAGCTACATCAAGTTTCCCCTACCACAATTCCCCATCGCTACTGCTCGTTACTATGAGAAACGGCTATAGGGAAATCTAAGGAAAAGACAGTAAAGGTTGCAGTATTTTGACTTAAGGCCGTTGGAGTTGTGACGTGCATCCAGGAGATAAGCGCCCGCGTGTTTGCGTGTTGTGTGGGTACGTGGGAGAGACGGATGAGGGGAAAAAGACTTACCTCGAGACCAGCTCAGCGTTACCGACCAAAAATAGAAAAGAAAGACCAAGATGCCGGCCGCCGTCTTTTGTAAAGTATGATGTCTCGCAAAGTCACACGAATTCTCGGAATATGCAAATTTAGCCGGCCTAGAACGACGATAAAAGCGGGTGAGGGGAAAGACGTGGGGCAGTGACGATTGAGTTGGCTGGGGAATCGTGTGGCTGTTGCTTCTTGTGCCGTGTTGAGGATATCTTACCGTGTTAAAGAGAGAGTCGGGCGCCATCTTGACTTTTTCCTTACACTTTTTCCTTACAAGCTATTCCGGCCATTTAGCCTCTAGGACTATGACCGAGTCGAAATTTGACTTAAAGATCATACCCGAGTTTGACGGGTCCATGTCCATCGTCGACTGGGTTGAAAGGGTCGAGCTGACGTGCGACCTTTGTGAGGTGAAAAGGGTACACACTGTGATTCCCCTGAGATTGGCTGGGGGTGCCTTGAGTGTATATCAGCAACTCAGTGCTGCCGAAAAGGGAGATGTCACCGCAATTAAAGCTGCGCTGTACAAGGCATTTGCCATGGATCCTTGTACGGCCTATGAAAAATTTGCTTCCCGAAAACTTCTACCGGAGGAAAGCGTGGACGTTTTCTTCGCTGAGTTAAAGAAACTCGCAGTTCTGTTCGGTGGAGGGGTGTCGGAGCGGACGCTCGCGTACGCGTTTGTGGCGGGCCTTCCCACTCGGGTGAAGCAGCTACTGAGAGCCTCAACCAGCGTTTCAACAACGACCATGGAACACTTGATGGAACGTGCTCGAGCCAT
Organism: Euprymna scolopes; assembly: GCF_053919585.1. Lineage (NCBI taxonomy): Eukaryota > Metazoa > Mollusca > Cephalopoda > Sepiida > Sepiolidae > Euprymna > Euprymna scolopes. Next base: position 27,494,465 of record NC_136508.1, on the reverse strand, counting down.
CATCAAAGATGAGGAGGACCTGGGAGAACCAGTTGTGATGGCGACACAGACAGGCCAGATTGACACTCGGGAGATTCCGAATCAGAACCCTGCAAGCAATGGGAAATGTTTTCGCTGCGGCCGACGCGGACATTTTGCAAGGAATTGCTCCAACAGGGGGCGTGTGCGCTGTTTTAAGTGTGGCGGTTTGGGGCATCTAGCCCAAAACTGTGCGGGAAACGTATCAGGGGAGAGGACGTCAGCGCCGCCCTGCTCCCCGAGCAAAATTTGAACAAGGCGCAACCAGTAATGACCGTCTACGTAAACAGGATACCCTGCTCAGCACTTCTCGACTCAGGCTGTTCGCATACTATAGTGAGCACCAGGCTGTGTCCAAGTTGGACTAAGAGGAAGATCAAAGTCACCACGATAGGAGGCGAGACCCAGACATGCTGTGGAGCTGGAACTTTCAAGATCTACACGGACACCGGTGCAGCCACTAAGACCAATGTGCTCGTGACCCAAGGAAATCTCCTGGGGTTTGACCTGTTGCTCGGATACGATGCCATCAAGGCGCTGGGGGGAGTCGCAATTCATCGGGATGGAAAGGTGCGATTCTTAGAGGCCCCAGTGTGTGCAGCGCTCCATATCGATCGGCCGGATTTTACAGTGGACTACGACTCGCGCAAGAGGGCCTGGATTGCATCTTGGAAGTGGACCGAGGGAATGGCACCGACTAAACTCAAGAATGGGGTTGCAGAGTACCCTATATCCAGTGAGGCCCGAGCAGAATACGAAAGGGAACAAAAGGCGTGGATCCAAGATGGCTGGTTAATCCCCTACCCTGAGGACAAGCTTGGGCCTCCGAAGGGTCTAATACCCTTGATGACAGTAGTCCAGCTCGGCGTTACCGACCAAAAATAGAAAAGAAAGACCAAGATGGCGGCCGCCGTCTTTTGTAAAGTATGATGTCTCGCAAAGTCACACGAATTCTCGGAATATGCAAATTTAGCCGGCCTAGAATGACGATAAAAGCGGGTGAGGGGAAAGACGTGGGGCAGTAACGATTGAGTTGGCTGGGGAATCGTGTGGCTGTTGCTTCGTGTGCCGTGTTGAGGATATCTTACCGTGTTAAAGAGAGAGTCGGGCGCCATCTTGAATTTTTCCTTACACTTTTTCCTTACAGGAGTGATATTATAATGGGTAGGTAACACATTGCTAAGGTAAATCCCAGGTACTATGGTCCAAGGCTTTCTTCCCGCGGCCCCCAATGTGTGACGTGCTGGATTCTAGTGCAGGGTGGCATCAGTCTGTCGAGTACTTTGAAACACGTCTCGCCTTACAGCCAGACCGACTGGGATGGTTTTGCTTCGAGGTGTCCTTCTGCTAGACTTTGCCTAACGAGGCAAACTCTACAAAGCAGCAGGGTTTGATTATAAAGCCAGCCATTCAGTAACTTACATGTATTCTGTAAAGCAACAGCGGATCACAAGAAAGTAGAATGCAGACAGTTAGAAGACTGATGCTATAGATTATATAGCCACAAATATAGCTTAACTATCTATTACACATGCTCTCTATCACTCGTTCACAGATTTCTATACAAGAATAACAAATTCTATAGAGTTTACTAGACTTTATTCTGTACTTGTATAAACCCAAGCACATCAGAGAGTAGCAGTGTTCGAATGTCTCCCTGAGTTTACCATGCGTAAATTACCCAAGCAAACTACACACAAAATATTACACAATAAATATAAATTGGCATCAGACATTGAACGTATGTATTTACGACTATACCTTTTTGTGAATATGCTGCATATTTTTTTTTTACATAAACGTCACTACTTATCAAGGTCGATAGGCCACTCAAGGATAAGGGTTAAAAAGTGTAGAGTAGTCAAAAGGACAATATAGTAAACGATAGTAATGGAAGTTCGGTAAATTTGTTAACTTAAGTGGAACGGATCATCAGAAATGTGTTCATGTTGGACTTGAAGACAACCATATTATAGAAAGCTGGAAAGCAGTAAAACGGAAGACAATTCCACAGGCGTTCAGTTCTAAGAAAGAAGCATTGATCATGGAATCTATGTTTAGGTTTAGGTACAGATAAAGAGTGGGGAAAATTATTGCTAATGTTTTCAGCTAGTCTAGTGTTTCTTGTGAAAGTCTGGCGAGGGGGGACCATAGATTGAAGCTCAGTTGAACACTTTCCATGAAAATAACGATAAAGAAGAGACAAACTCGCAACATCTCTTCTGTGAGATAGAGGTTGCAGCGAAGAGAAAAGGGCATCTCCCACCAGGCCACGGCGTCTATTTTGAACCCTATCAAGGCAGGACAAGTTTTTTCTAGCAGCTCCTGCCAATATGTGGCAACAGTACTCCATCCTTGGACGTATCTGGCTCTTATATAGATAGAGAATTGCATCAGCAGTGAGATATCTACTGGATCGATAGAAGGATCCGACCATTTTTCCAGCGGCCTTGACAACAGATTTGATGTATGTATTTCATTTAAGATCAGGAGTAAAGGTCAAGCCCAGGATCCTGTCAAAACCTGAGGCCTCCTGAAGACGAGAGCTATTCATTTTAACTGATTCCAGATGGGGATCAGAACGTTGATGCATATATTAGGATTTATATGAATTCTTTCTACTATGACAAACACGGTAATTTTAAAATAAAACTATTTACTAGATAGTCCTAACGTTCCGTAAGTCTGTTGCCAATGTGACTTTTTGTTTTGCTGTTTAGTCCTGCTGACTAATATATATATATATATATATATATATATATATATATATATATATATATATATATATATATATATATTTAGATAGATATGTTTAGATTTAATTTTTTTATATTTAGATATATATGTTTAGATTTAATTTTTAGTAATACGATTACATACGTATGAGTTAAACGTCATTACTCTTTCATCAGCTAACCTAAACTTCCGATGTGCATAGGAAATATAATCATTTATGAATATATAAAAAAACGTCAGACTTTAAAATTTAGGTCAGGATATAGCGTAAAAATAATAATATTATGTCGAAAGTAATGAAAGCAACAATTGAATGTGCCAAAAATTGCGTGTGGTATATACTACGAGACCTGCATTCCTTCTTTTCGCAAGGATAGTTTGCCTTACATCCAAAATAGCAATATCGTATATCAGTTCAAATTCCAGTGCGATGCTGGTTATGTTCGGCGAACATCCTTGCATCTTTTGACTCGTATAAACCAGCATGTTCCATCGAAGATAAGACAAGAGAGGATGGGGTCTGGTAGTGTCCCTCCTTCTGCAGCCTTGGACTCTGCTATTGGCCAGCATTTGCTTGACAAACCGAGCTGTTCCGATAGATATAAAATTGAATGGTTCGAGGTGCTACATAGAGCGGACTCCAGAAACCATTTAAAGATTTTGGAGTCTGTCTCTATTGCGGTGCGGAAACATTCTTTGTGCCGACAGAAAGAAATATCTAACGCATTGTTTCTCTTTGGGGAACTGTGCATCTTTTCTCCCGTCCCCCCTTGTTGTGCTATTATTTTAATCGTTTTCTAAACGTTAATAAATTTTATTTTCGTGTCCCCGTAAATTTTGGCGCATTCAATAGTTCCCCATCAGAACTCTTTACTTTCGACATAGTATTATTATTTTTACGCTATCGATTTTCTCCTGATGAGATGATAGCTGAAAGAGCTCTTGAGAGACTTCCGGCCATTATATTTAAAACTTTATTTAAATTCCGTACCTCTAAACATTTATATATATATATATATATATATATATATATATATATATATATATATATATATATATATATACTAGCAAAAGTACACGTCAGTTACTGGGTTCAAAAACAGCCTACAGAAACGGACTATGATTTATGAAAGTATGATAGGTTATGAAAAGGGACGCTTTTAAAGAGATAGCTTCGAATTTGGGGGTATCAAAACAAAAGCAAAATATGATGAAAGTAAAAATAAAATAGATACACTCCATAATGTATTATACTATACCTGTTCACACTGAAACACTTATCACAATATTCTGCGGATCTCTATTACAAAACATTGTTAAACTTTGTGATATATTTCCGTTTTATGGAGGTCAGGCAAGAATGAACACAACAAAATTTTATTATACCATGTTTCTTCAAACTGAAACATAAATATCAAATATACTTACGCATATAGATATGAACAGTCCTTATTAAAGTGTGTGGCTATTTCTATTCTATGGAGGCCAGGCGCGAACGCAGACCCCACAATTTTATCATACGATCCCTATTTAAGTTAAAACATACTTATCAAAGTATTATTATGTACATCTATAGTAAAAAAAAAACGCAGACTCCACAATTTTTATGAATCACCATTATGCCAAATCAAACATACCAATTCCTGTGTCTCGATACCTATTCTATCATTATAAGTGATCAGTTTTCTATAATAGTCATCCATATAGGAGCCTATTCGTGACCAGACACACACACAAGCGGTCAGCTTTATATATATATATATATATATATATATATAAAATTTGAGGTTGCTATTTTTCAAAAGTAGGGTATCCAATGAAATAAACGAGATTTATACAAGAGTGCTCAATGCGGAAATAGTGGGGGATGCCCTTTTCTCTACCCTGCAACCTCTCTCCCACAGAAGAGACGTTGCGAGCCTGTCCTTGTTTTATCGTTATTTCCATGGCAGATGCT
>NC_136508.1:27422254-27484754 GCF_053919585.1 Euprymna scolopes | reverse complement strand
ATAAGAATTTAATTTTAATCTAGGATAATCCGAAAATTACTTTTCTGTAGGTTAGAATAGATTATCTTTAATGTTTGATGTTACACATGCACAAGAATCTTGAGAAATAAGGAAATAAGGTTTATGAGTCTGTTCTTTATATTCGTTAATTCATCAGAGAATTTTTTTATGTTGTTTCCGTATGTGTTTTCAGCAATATATGTATATTTATTTCTGTATGTGTTTTTAACAAAATATGTTTATGTAGCAGTCATATAATTGCATATTATATTCTTTTTCAGAAGTGAATATAATTATCGAGGTGATTGACACTTCGTTCGGTTTAAAATATTTGCGAAGCCGTTAAAAAAGGCTAAAAAACCTGCACTGTTTAAACGTTTACTGCTAAAATAGCAAACTGAGAAATTACTTTTTTGTATTATATTTCCACACCAATCAATTTACAGTGTCGCTATTATGTAGGGGGTTATTATATGGGATAAATTTTGCAAGGAAACTGTATAGGGAGTTGGGCACCAAGATGTCGGTTTAAATTGCACTTGAGCATTTGCAAGTTAATACAGTCAGGGATGTGTGTTCATTCGTATTTTTTTGCATTAGCTATAAAGCGTGGTGTCGTAAGAAAATTGTCACAATTTATCCTATGGGAGATTAAAGGCCGAAACTAAAATTTGCCTGTTTTGTTCACGCAGATACGGGTCAACATAGCAAACATATAAAATATATTTTTACACATCCAGCATAACGCATTTAAGGTGATGTTTTTCCTGCTTATTAAACTGCACAAATGAAATTGATTTCGAATATAAGTGAAGAGGTTTGTCTTAAAAATGTATTTTTGGTACCGATTTTTCTTAATGCGTTTAAATGACAGAGAATCTATATTAATATGACCAGCTTTATTCTTATAACATACTGTCTCTTTATATCTTCCTGGAAAATATATTGTATTTCTTTCATTTATTTATTTCCAGTTTTATTTTTTATGAATTACTAAAGTAAAGTGTAACGCCACCTAAGGTTACGGAGAGAGGCAGCAGAAAACAGAAAGATAACCCTATGCTATATTCATCATTTCCGATATCATACTTCTCTGCCAAAGAAAGAGGAGTAATTTATTTATGGGATCACTACTTGATGTTGTAGAGTCTAGAGGGAGATGATTTGAGATGGCCAAAAACAGATGTGACATTATAAATATAAGAAGATGATTAATTATGATACTTGTTGGTGTTGTTGATCCTCATTCCTCGTGACGATTACGTTGGCATTCATTTCCCCAATATTTTTTCTATTACAGATCATTTGAAGAATGTCATTCAGTACACATGGTATGAACCCCCGTGCTAACGTTCCTAAATGGAAGTATTTCTGTTAATGTAAACTTGACACACTTAGTTTGTTAGTCTGTGTTATTAACGATAATGTCGTATTTTTCTGCTGCTCTGGTTGCTGCTGTTGCTGTTGACGATCATACTTGATGAGGATTTTGTTGGCATTCGTTTCCTGGATATCTTTCTATTAAGAATTTTCTGTAGAAGTAATTTTGGGAACAATTACCTGTATGGTAACCAACGGACTTAAGTGGCAGTGTTTCTAGGAAATAAACTAGATTCGAACTTGATACACCCAAATTGCCCTCCCGTTTTGTTAACTACTAGGCCACCGTGACGTCGTTGTTGTTACCGTTTAATATTATTCAATCATTTGAACGAATCAAATGATTCTATTGCTGGCATATTTCCTCCGGGCATCTTGCGAGTTATTATTATTTCTAGGAAAATAAAATTTATTTACGGAATAGACCACGTAAAGATTTCCAACACCCATAAATGAAAGTGGAAGGAACTGGACTCAGATGAGGAACACCCAGCTTTTCAATCCGCGTCGTTTACGACTTGGCTGCTGTCAATTGGATGATGAGGATAATGATATTGATAAAATGGTTCGAGAAGACGTAGAATTCAAACAATGCCGTACTAGTAAATATATATAATTATATTAATGTCGATGTATTATCAAACTGTCATCATAAATAGACATATAATATCCGAATATCGATGTAATTATCTCCTGTATATAGTTTGCATATATTCATATAAGTATGAACTATACAGGATGAACAGGCGACTGTTTATTTTCTTTCCAAGTTCAGAAATGTACATCGTCGTAGGGAAGAACAGCAATTTCATTTATTCCTGTGAACTACGTAATTGGATTTGACGTCTTAGATAATTGCACTGAGGACTCTCACGAGCTGAAATGCAGCCAAGCATCTAGCCTCGGGTAATCCGAATATTCTTCAACAGCCAAACAAATTATATTCCGACGTAAAATTGGGCATGTCTGAAATCAACCTGATCAATAGTTATTTGTATTTTTTTTTTGCAGTGTAAAAGACGGTAATGGAATGCGTAACTTTGTCATTCGCATAATATTCTGAGATTCATATATTAAAACGCGCTTAATAAACTGAATAAATGCGGCTAAGTTAACTGGAATCGAGCAACTAACGCGTAATTAAGATCGCGCTTATTTCGGCTAGCTAAATATTTTCCGTGTTTTGTAAAATTCGTAATTTAAGGAAAGGCAAGTGCATCACTTATCAATATGCTTATATGAACAGCTTATAAAATTTCATTCAGTACATTAGAGAAATTTCTAGAAACAAATCAGCGGTTACTTTAAATTATGCGTGTATCACTATCTATATTTCTAAAAAATATGTAAATGTTACGTCCTGTGTGAGTAGAGGATATAAAATATTTTTTTTCTCGTGTATATATATTCTTGTGTGTTTGCGATGTCTATAAAATTGTGACGTAGCCGTCACTGTCTGCTTTTTGTGTGTGTGTGCACATGTGTGTAACTGACATGGGTGTGTGTGTGAGTCACATAGAAGAAGATCTTAAAACGCATGTTTCTTATCGTTCTTCAATTCTTATGTATATATATACATATATGTATATACATACATACATATATATATATATATACACACGCGGTCCTGGATATGACCTTATCCGATGGTGAGGCCTAAGTTTGCGGGCTTTGAGAAGTGTAGCGGCCACCTCTTAATTGTCATTGCTCCCAGGTACACTCTGACTCGCGAAGAAGTACCTGTTAGTGTCCTAACTATGGGTTGAATAGAAATTTACTTGAAAAAATCACAAATATATTTTATTAAAAGTGTTTCTTCAAAATCACTGGATTCGGCATTAAATAACCTGAAAAGGTTTATATGCCGTAAAACAAAAACAATCAACCAACCAATCACACACACCCGCGTTTGCAAAACTTCCGTACGATAGTGCGACACTGTTGGTACAATTTTGCAAAACTATTCGTACAAGAAACGAAGATATTATTCGGTGAAGTTAAATAATTATTAATATTTTAATTTTATTAAAAAAAAAATATTTGCACATGATATTTTACAGTTCGATCGTCAAAATTCAGTCCCAATTTCTGAAAGCATTTAAACGTGTAGTATTATTATTACACTGTGCATTTTGCCTGCTTTTCAAAAACACGATTTAATGTTTGGAAAAGTCTTTATTCGGATTTCATTATTGGCAGAGCAGCCTCGCCTGGCTGAATCGATTCAGACCTTTTACATTTTTTTTTACGTTATTTCAGCGTGAATCATTCTCTCGTTAATTACAGACTCGAACTCGAACTCCGGACTCTATACTATAGACTGACTTGGAAAACGCATATGTGTTCCTTTCTATTTGAACGTATGATGGGTTGTTACCCCGTGTACCGACCTACACTCAAAACACACTGATCTGCCGCTTGCTGCAGGGAGATGTGTGCGTTGTCAAGGGAAGCAAATGTGGTTGCTCTATGTCATCTATAATCTTTGCTGACCATTTTGCACTCAACTTGACACAAACAAGTTGCATTCAACTCAGTACCGCGTTTACCGCGTTTACCGCGTTATTGACACACAGCATACACACATAAACTCACAGATTTAAAGTTCGTTTTCGGAATACGGAGAGACATGAGATTTTATGCCGTCGAATATCAAGAAGTTTCTGACTTATTTTCATCGAAAAGCTTAACAATATATTAGCTATTGCGCAACTCTTTATACATCAGACATAGTTACGAGTGAATGTCGCCGTTAACTATTTCTAAACAACTTTTAAAACTTTCCAATTTTAACACGAGTGTTAAAATTGAATAAAGAAGTGAGTGGTTTTCAAGACTTCTAAAGATTTGCACTGAAAGATTACCTACACCTACTTTGTGAACCGCTGCTCTATATATCTCTTGATGCAATAAAAGTGAAGCTATCATTGGAAAAGAAGACAAAGGGGTGCACGGCATCATCTGCATCAACTCTATCTTTCTGAAATTTCAGTTTTTAGGGCGATGGGTCTTTTCACCTTTTAGCTAAAATCATAATGAAGCACTGGCGTTGCCTCTATAATGCTCAGCTCTAGTTGATGGAATGACCACTTGCAAGCCTGCATTTTAACACGTCCATTTACTTGCAATTGTGTTTACAATGTGCATTTCATACCATGCATTAACAGAAGACAAAACGATACTTGTTAGCAGATTTTCTACAGGTAAAAGACACAAGCAAAGCAGAATCATATGAAAGATATAAGAATGTCTTTAATAAACATTTTAATACCAGACACTGAGCCGTCCTTAAATGTTTCTATGAGGTTCACACGACGTTTTAGTAGTGTGAACGTCATATGAACACAATCTACACACAATGCTTTCAATGAAAAGTACTGATTCTTACGTATCATTGTATCCACCACAATTTCACCCCAGAAAACCTAACTTTTATTCCCGTAATTGTTTTAATAAATAGAAGTAACATTTTAAGACAACATTAGCATAAATATATACAAATAAAAAATATTTACAAGCGAGATTATTCGATCCGACTATAAGCGCGCCCATCGTCATAGATGTGCTGTCAGCTGAAAAATGACGTCATCGCAATAGGTCCTAGCAAGCAAGATAAGTGGAGCACAGACTCTCGATAATTAGCAGATTTTTTTTTACAGAAAGCGTTAGAAAACGTCAACATTGGATTAAAAAAGATAAACATGATACTTTTTACTGAAACTCATCCAATATTAATAATAAAAACGAATTGAAAGGGAAAAAGTTGTTAAAATTTTAAAAAGGAATACGATTTGATTTGTATGAAACTGAAGTTTATTCAATAGAAATAAATAAAAATTAACAATAAATATTTTTAAATAAAAACAATATTTTAAAAATCAAAACTGAAAAACAGACCAACGATAAATTAGTTTAACTGAAATATGAACAATAAATTATTTTTACAGAAATACGAACAATAAATTAGTTTAATTGAAAAACGAACAATAAATTAGTTTAACTGACAAACGAACAATAAATTAGTGTAACTGAAAAATTAACAATAAATAAGTTTAACTGAAAAACGAACAATAAATTGGTTTAACTGAATAACGAACAATAAATTAGTTTAACTGAATAACGAGCAATTAGTTTAACTGAACAACAAACAGTAAGTTAAAAATCAAATTCAAACAAATGTTAGTATAAACAAAGTTACTAAGGCAAAAATATTTCAAACATTGAATATTAAAACGTTTCAACATTATGTTGCAGAATTTAATTAAAAGTTTGAATATTTCTTTTTCTGATTTTTTTTTTACTAATATTATCATTCTCTTTTCGACAAATTGTTTATAAGAGAATTCGATGAACTCCATATCACCATTTTTTCAATTTGCTGAATATTGTGACACTCACTTGAAGAGTCAACATGAAATAATCGATTTTGATCAGCCAAAATATTTAAAGTTATGTACATGGCTAACTTTCTCTGATGAATCGGAGGTAAAAAATCGCATTTTGTAAGTTTTTTTATAATTATATAATTATAAAGACAAACTTATTAGCTATATCATTTGGGTATAGCAAATAACATCTGTTAATAACCTGAAGGTAGCTGTTTAATTTAGCTATTTCTTTAACAACCTCTCTCCCGGATATTAAATTTTTGCAGCTATTGCATTTCAGTTTTTTTTTAACTGCATGACAGCAATAACCTGCCAAGTATAATATAACCGGAAGTACTTCCTTGCATTGATTAACATCATCTTCTGTTACATCTTTGTTAAATTTATAAACATATAACTCTTGCTTCCTTATCATTTCATCCCAGTTAGTTTCTTTTAAATTTTTTCAATTCATTAGTTCGATTATTAATTGGTAAGCTCAATTTTAAAACTGACAATATTCTGATTTTTTTCACATGCATACACTTTATGTATCGATTAATATACTGATCTCCAATAAGTTGTCGATACTGGCCAACCCTTGGTAATATATACACCATGTTCAGTACATTTATACAATATTTAGTAAATTCTAAAATAACGTAAGTAGTATGGTGCAAAACAGTATATATTTCCTTTGTAAACTTACCAGTTCTTCCAGAAAAAAACTATTCCAAGTTTGTAACCAGTCACAGAACACATTTAGGAAACTATAATTATCACTATTTAATGTAAGTGGATTAGCATATTTATTACGAAGTCGACAAAATTTATATGGTGTTTTCACATTCAGTATTGTCCACCAAATATAAAATATTTGAATGTATTCTGTGATTTCTGCATAATTTGGCAAGCATTCCTGTTTTTCTAAGGTTAGCCAACCTTGAATAGTATATTCGTTGAAAATTTGCAAACCCAAATTAACATTTTGCCTTTTAAAAGTAGTCGAAGAAAGAGCTTTGAATCAACTTATAGCAATATTTCACAAGTGATTGAGATTCTAGGGCATAAAGTTTATGTAAATCGCATTGAAATTTTACAGAAATAAGTAGTTATCGAGATATAAAAAGTTGTTTTATGGTTTTTATTCTTTGGGGGTCATATTTATGGCGCGCGCATACACGCGTAAAAAAGATGTCCGCCAAAGAATACAATGCATAAAACAATGCATATCTCGTTAACTACTTATTTCTGCAAAATTCCAATGCGATTTCCGTATTCAGGATAGTCGAAAACTTGTAAAAGTAATCATTTAAAAGAAAATTGTGGAGATTGATCTAATCTAAAAGATTACATATTTTTCTTTCATTAGTAGTTTACGCATTTGTGTGGCCATAAAATTATGAATTAATCAACATTATTACAAAGCTTTAATTTAATGGTAACCATCTTACAGCTGGAAACTTCACTATAACAATATAATTTGGTAAATAAATAAATCGGTAATTATGCAGTTTCCGTAACTAATAACAGGTATTAGTGAAGTTTAACATCTACAAATAAATTGTAAAACGTAAAAGTGAACAAAGCCTTACCTCATCCATGTGCCGAAAGTAGCTGTTTAAATTTGCTTGCGAATGTTAAACTGCAGAAGTGCTTAATAAAGTTATTTAGAAACATATTCTTAATTTAAGGAGAGGGTGGCTTACGTTATTCTCATCTAAAAATTTAATAAGCAAAAAATAACATAAAAATTGGGAAATTTCTGTAAGTTAACAAAAGTAAAAAAAAAAGGAGAAAAATACAAAAAAAAAAGATATTTTTTTACAGTGTAGTATAAACGCCCACAACCTCCCCTATATAAAGAACGGCTTTCGGAATAAACACCCCCTGAATCCCGATGTTAAGAACGGCTTTCGTGGTTGAGGGTCTTTATTTTGAAAGCCGGTCTTAACATGGCGAGGTTGGGGTGTTTATAATACACTGGGGTACGTCGTAAAAATTTACGATTTTAAAAATAGCACGGATCACTCTGCATTAGCACACACACACACACACACACACACACATTACTTGAAGCCTGAAGAATCCTATTAATATTGCACAGTAAAATAGTTAAACTAAAAAGATAAATTATTTTTATATTTAGAATTGTGTAAACAAGGAATTCCTTTTTTACAATATCGTTTTTATTAAATTGTTAGGTGAAAGTACATAATATTTTCACCATACTTTCCATTTTAAATAACTTTCTAAATAATAATTTATTATTTCAGCACATAAATTAAATTACATGTAAAATTCATTTTTTATATACATACTTTAATTTTTATTTTAAAATACGTTCTAAAAATAAATTAAAATAAAAAGGCGCGTTTTTATTTAAATATCTCAAACATTTGAACACTTACTCTGCTATATTTAGATGGAGTAAAATCCTTTCTTTTTATTGCATTAATCCACTGGTAAATTATTTCCTTTTTGGGGGGGGGTGAAAACACGGTAACTTTTGGTCCATTTTCGTAGTTACCTCGACATTTCAGAACTATACATCTCGACGGTATGTTTAAATTTATTTAACCCTCCAAAACTTTTAACCAACTTCCGGTTTAGTCATGCGACACGTGACAAAATTTCTACAGACCGATGTTCATGACGTCACCAGATTAAATTATAGTCGTCGCTAGGCCATCATTTTACGGTAGCCACGCTATAAGAGTCTGATTAAATACATTGACTTTCTTTAAAAAAAAAAGCAGAAATGACTGCCTTTTATAACTGGGATATTCGATGTGCGCATAGCATCACATATAATAACTTTTTGAAAGTATTTATGACTTCAGCTCATGGAAGATATAGTTTATCATCATAAATAAAGTTGCGTCTTCTAAAACTGTACGTCAGCTTTTGTTTCATAAAATATATTGATTTATTAAAAATGATTGTGTGTAGTAAACAACTTATTTATTTATTTCGACATAAAGATATATTTTTTTAACTTATGATCACTACTAACATGGCCTCAAACAACTTGGACGTAATGGGGTACTATTTGCGACCATGCCTAGGAGAGATTAATAATATATTGGTTTACGTTACATTTTAACTCCTGCATATCAGTCAGGGTAGAAGAAGGTAACAGGATGAGAATTCCAAAGTACAGAAGTTTGAGGGAAGAAAATATTAGAGTAGAAAATATCTGGTATTTAGGGACCTCAACAGTGAATGAGTAATATTTCCTTGCTTAGCAAGTTTATCGGGGATATGTACGTCGATGGGGTACAAGTTAAACGAGTTCATAAGAACACATTCCTTTAAAATATTTGTAAAACAGGCACAGAGATGCAATACGGCGACGATGATACCTATTAGATGTGTAACTCTTTGTTTTAACCATATCTAAGACGAAGAACCAGTAGTAGATTCACCAGCACAGATGTGGCAACAATACTCCTTGCATGGACGAATGTTTACCTTGTAGATATATAGGATAATGTCAAGTGTACTTTCTTCTTTTAGGTCGAGAGAGGGTTCCTACCTTCTTAGAAGCAGTTTTCGCAATGTCCTCAATGTATTTGTTCGAGTTCATATTGTCTGTGAATGTTAAACCGAGGAGTTTGAAGGAAGAATTCTCGGGAAGAGAGGCATTTATCATGGATATTGGTTGTTGGAAAGACGTCTTGTAATTATTAAAATAGGGCAGCTTAGTCTTACTATATGTTACCATCCATTAGTGGTCTCATTACGGTCTGCATGTCATTTTCTAACGATTCTGCGATCTTACTACGTTTATTGATAGTATTTATTTATATATATTATTTATTTATATTATTTTATTATGGCTTATTCTATTTCGATGCACGTCATCTTGAAATGATTAAAATGTGGATTTTATCATACAGTTACAGATATATTTTTAGGTTCTGCCGAAAATAAGTTTGCTGTGTTTGTCTAAATATTGCTCCGTGTGTTGGAGGCGGCACTATCTGGCTTTGTCTTTTTATTTGCTATGTTAATTTTTTTTTCTGTGAGCATCGCCTTTTGCAGTATTTGATAATGGAGTATGACTCGGCATATTCAGGAGATTCTATTTATAAGCTATGCTGCTAGGAACTGACGAATCGAATAAATTACCGTCCTGTTACCAACCAATCAAAAATCAGAATTGCTCCATAAATATTAAACCTTTCTGTAGCAATTTCGCGTGGTTTTGTCGTGTCAGCACGGGAATAATTTTTTTGCTGTTGTGATTCCAACTCGAGAACTGTCTACTGCGAACAAGGACTTGCGTAGAAAAACTATCCATCGGAAACTGTTCTTAAACTAAACATGACTTACACTGTTCGTTCGCATGAATCAGATGATTATTAGTTGTATTCCTTTTGTCTGATATCTTTTTAGATATAATTTTTTCAAAGCGCATATTTTATACTAAAGATTCCCAACATTATGGATGTTTTAAATGGGGAATGAACTGCATTAGAACCTGTCCTCGTCATATTTTCAGTCGTGTTGGTAATCGCGTATTTATTGTAACTTCCTGCGTCTGTTTTTGCACATTTGTTTAGTTATCTTTACTTGCCTTTTGTTATTAAAGAGAATTTTAACTTTTTTTATATGTTTGAAGTGATTTGTCACCAATCTCATTTATGCTTAACATTTTATGGCCTGAATTTTGATGTAAGTGGTTAAACCATATTTATTGTTAATTTCAGGTGACGGCATACTGAACGTAAGCAACGCACAATTGTAATTTGGAAGTATCTGGCATCTACCCAGATAGAGAATAAATACAAGATTGTTT
Source organism: Euprymna scolopes (assembly GCF_053919585.1). Classification (NCBI taxonomy): domain Eukaryota; kingdom Metazoa; phylum Mollusca; class Cephalopoda; order Sepiida; family Sepiolidae; genus Euprymna; species Euprymna scolopes. The sequence continues at coordinate 27,474,203 of NC_136508.1, read as the reverse complement.
GAATCAATTCTCACTTTATTCATGTTATTATATTCATTTACTTTTCGTCTGGACAGATTAGCTCAACTAGGTCATTAAGGGTTTACTATTTGTAATGTGAAATTATGTTCGTCAGAAAACTGTATCATTAAAATTAAAAGAACCATTACATGCACATATATCATTAACAATTCCAAATGCCTTTAGGTAAAAAAAAAACACTAATATTAAAAAATAATCTCATCAAATATTCTGGTAAATTTAGATGATCAGGTTTGACAAACACGACGTTTTGCACAGTCATTAAAGACGCTTTATGTTGTATTAAAATTTATGCAAATTTCGTATTTTTTTATTATATAGTCAATTCTCTTTTAATTAGTACATTGCACCCAAAAGTTTGAAATAGAACTTATTAATTTGTTTCCATCAGCGATAATCGAAACTAAAACATTTAGCTTTTAATTAGTATTCCCTTCCATTAGAGTTAATGACACGTTCCAATCAGAACTTGGCTAATTATCGCAGTAAAACTGATTGTAAATGTCTATTCACGCATGTGAGGTACAGAATGAGTCGAAGTACGCTGGAAAAGTTCTAGATATTTTTCAATGTTGACAGTTTTGCAGATATTTTTCCGGTTAAAAATCAAATACATATTGTTCTACAATTCTGAATACCCCATGACTCAAGTTTCAAGTGTCTCGACAAAAATTGCAAGAATTGTTCAGAAGATACTGTACAACAGATAGCAATTGGAATTTACGTAAAATCCAGTACTAAAGTATGTAAGCATAATGCAAAGATATGCACGAATACATCCGTATGTATTAGTGAGACAAAACTAATAATCCAACAAGAAAATAATAAAAATACGAACAGTGAATAAATTGCATTATTATTGTAATAGGCCAATTTAGTTAGTATTCTTGAAGTAGTTTATATATTCACGACTGAGTATATAGAGGTATTCAGTTTAAAAAAAAAGAAAATTGAGTTTAAATATCGTTGTCACCGCGACAAATTGCAGGAAATGATATTTGAAGATATGATCGACTTGAAGTCATGACTGAGTAGAAGTTCCAAGTAATTCACATTCGCATTTGTATTTTTATGCCGCCATTACATAAGCATTGAACATTAAACTACCAAAATAGTATAACTTTCAACTGCCTTTAACAAAGGACTTTTATTCTACTACGCCAGGTAGCATCATGGATGTTGTCAAACTAAACGTCACGCTGAGAACAATAATACGAAGTGTCCAAATAATACATTGTTTTCTAGTGTGCTTGAATTAAGGGTGTTCAAATATTAAAGTTACAATGTTTTGGCTGAAATTTATCTTCAAGTGCGACATAAACAACATCCTGATAAATCATCCCCTTAAGTAAGGCACTTTATCAAGTCTCAATATCAACTATTACTACGATATTATCCAACTGATTATTGTACACACAATAAAACTTATCACCAAGTGGCTTCCGGGCCTTGATAAGGGGTGATTTCCCATATAAAAAAAAATAATAGATTTTAAAAAATTCATGTCAACCAAACGGAAATTAATGGATTAAAATATATAAACTTTACTCAATGTAGTCGCCATGTGCATCAAGAACCTGCTGCAAAAGCTTGGTGAAAGCTCTATACGAGTCACTGATGATATTTTGTCGGATTTCTACCCATTCCTCACTGAATTTCTTATTTAGAACCGCTAAATTTATATGGCGAGAAGCTGAGAGTATACTCTGCAAGATAGACCATATATATCATTAGTTGATTTCTCTATATATTTTATTATTTTTGTATGAATTATTTCAGGTAAGAGTGGGTCACATATTTGCAACATTATTTGGTACTCATCCAGAGAGTGGTCCGGACGTAACTCAGCGCACGCCCGGCTTTCCACGGAACATGACGTCAACAGCCGGAGTAAGCCGAGCGTTGGTGAGGAAATGAGGCCGAGCGTTGGCGATGAAAGCATAATAGGAAAAGAAAACCTATTTTAATTGTTAAGTTTTATTAACTGTAAAGTAAAATGTTATAACAATATTTTTTTTATATAGATTTGTTTAAATTATGTTAATTTTATATATATATATACAAGTAAGGTACAAGTGCACGTATTGATCAGGTCTGAAATCATAACGTTATTATTTAAGAAACACATTCTTAACATGGAGAAGGGAGGGTGTGTTGTACCTAATCTGTACTTTAACTTTACAATTGAATAAAAAAAAAAACATATCATAAAACTTCAATTAAACTTGGAAATGCGATTTTTAAAATAGCGCGGATCAATAAGTGCATTCGCACCGAATTTTTTAAAAGTAAAATGGAAAAAAAAAATACTTTTTGTTTTTTGGGGTGTTTTTTTCTTTCGAGAAAAGGTCAAAAAGGAAAGTAAATAAAATAAAGGAATTTTTTTGGAGGCAGTGTTTTTTTTTTTTTGGTGTTTTTTTTAGGGAAATCTGAAAAAATAGAAAAGATGAAACAAACGTGTGTGTGTGTGTTTTTTAAGGGAAGACCTGGAAACTAGAAAAAGAAAGAAAAATGGGTTGGATATATATATGTATATATATACATATATACATATATATACATACATATATATGTGTATATATATATATATATATATATATATATATATATATATTCATTTTAAAACAGATGATGTTTCCTCAGACCGTTTGAGGGTATGCCCTGGGTCCCCTATCTGCCGGGGATTCCTTAGAAAGTATTCCCCGCAAATATATCTTAAGAAATTTTTCATGTCGGCGATGGAAGGTGTGCGTCGAGCGAATTACACATTCGTGGTGGAGGTCATTTTGCGTTGCTCTCTCGAACGCCCACAAGTAGATTAGTTTTAGTATTATGGCAATTGCCAGCCTCGGCTTTGCGAAAAAAGTCCCAGTCCGGATCGAGGTAAACGTTCGGCAATTGTTAGCCCGACACCTCGAGGTATAGCCATCGCTTACTTTACTTCTTACAATAAGAGTGCATCTATGTCCAGAAGAGGTACACGTTTTCGTCCATGCTAGTAATTTCCTACTCTGACAAAATTTCAGGACTCCCGCTGGTGTTTTCAACTGCTAACTTAAGGCTGTAAAATTTGAAAAACATCGCGCTACATTGTCATTAACTCAGCTTTATGTTACGTCAAACGGCTTCATTTCTTCGGCGACGCTCGGCTTACTCCGGCTTTGACGTAATGTTCCGGGGAAAGACGGGAGTGCGGTGAGTTACGTCCGGATCACTCTCTGCATGAGTACCTATTATTTATACTATCTTATATTTAATCACAAGATTATAATTTTGTGTCATTGCTTCCTTTTTGTTCAAGTAAAACAATAGTAAGTGCGACCACATTTTTAACTACCATAAATAAGTATACTTTTATGAAATTAAAAACTGCAAAAGCTTACATTGTCATACAAACTGATCCTGATATGAATGCGGCTAATGACTGTTTTTCCATCCGATATGAGCTAGGAACTTTCTTTTTCCAGTGAATAACGCACGAATTACCGAATATTTGTATCGTGTTTGAAGTGTTGCTTTATTTCCATTTGTCTATAAGGACTGGATGTGGATGAAGTTGCTCTTATTGTGGAAGGTGCAAATTATTGCTGGTAATCTGATATTCAGTCATAAATATTATTTTATATGCAAATGGAATTGATGGCGGCAAATCAGTATGATTTAGAGGATTTGCATCTAGCATTAAAAACTCATTAACATTAAAACAGAGATTTGTCCGTCTCATGCCAAAGTAAATTTAAGACTTAGAATGCATTCAATTCAAATTCTTTAGCATTACCAAAAATATTTTCGCAATAAATAAAAATAATCATGGAAAATAGGGGTGTGTGGTGTGTAGAACTTATTGCAAAATATCAAAAGCAAAAACGTGTTCACAAATGATTATTAATTCTCTTTCCCCTAACGTATATATCCTACCTAAAAATACAATGGAAGGTCTACTATGTTCTGATAAACTAAATCTATTAATGAAATTGTAAAAATAAGAGGTCATTAGATTCCAGATGAAATTATTATATAGTTTCGTCCATTTGATTGCTAGACTTTGATTTTCCCTCCATGCCCTCTGATTTCTATCCTTTACTAACTTAGAGAACAGTTTATGTAATGTGTACAGGTCTGTTCTTTCTCCACTCACCGCAGACGATCCCAAAGAGAATGAGGGAGAGCGAGAGAGACAGAGACAGTTGGGAAGAATATATATATATATATATATATATATATATATATATATATATATGTATGTATATATATACACGTATGTGTGTATGCGTGTATGTATATATAAATATATATATATATATATATATATTATTCATATTGATATTGTACGCAGATGAACATTAAGAAATAACAATATAAAACTAGAAAAATACATAGACTATGTCTTAAAAATACATAGACTATGTTTTACTAAAAAATATAGCACGTCGAAGAGCATTCCATCCAAAAGGAGAAATCGTTAAATTAGTTAGTAAATGCCTAATTAAATAAATCAATGCTTATTGCATTATGAATATAAATATCTTCTAAACTCCGTTAGAAAACTAGAACAATTAAAATCAATTTATGAAGATTTCGATCTTGTTAAATGGAAAGTTGAATGTGTGTCTATTATAAGTTACTCCGGTTCCTCAAAACATAATGAAGTGTAACCCCGGGATACAGTGGCCCTAGGATACGTATTTTCAAGGTATGATGATGAATACGATGTTTTAGGTCACGGTATTTCCCCCGCTTTACGATGTTATTTAAAAAATTATTTGATTACATACATATGTATTATATACTGTTCTGTATTATGTTGATTATTTGAATGATTTATCACAGGATTCTACTGTAATCAAGCAATCAGAATTAAACAATGGAGAAAACAGGATAACGTAATTAATCATTGAGCTTCACTTCTTCTTATTGTGTAAAAGGTTAATGAAGTGAAGTTATGTTTATTTCTCTCGCGTCATTAAATATTTAGAAGAAGAGGAAACAGTTGAAATCCTCTATTTACGAAGATACCTTCTCCAGAAAAAAAAAACACTCGTAGATATAAGATTAAGTTTCAAAGTTCATTATTTAGTCTTGCAGAGTTATAATTTGCCATAAAGTAGCTTGTATTATATGCCGGAATAAGTCGACCTTACAAAGAGTATACTATTATATAGATAAAATATTGTATTGACATTCAGCTACTAAAGATTATTTTGACACATATACTAGTTAGATGTGCGACGTAACATGTTTCCCGCTAAATTCTCTACTTTAATGCCTTATCTATAAAATTTTGCGGCTTTGATTTAATTTCGTTTCTCCATTTTTCTCATCGCTCACCGTTACCGCAAGAATGCAATTTAATTCAATATAATTGAAAATAAAGAAAATGCACAGGCGGTATTTTCTCGCATTGTTTATTTTTCGTGTTCATCAAGGAGATCAGCAGCTTCAATTTTCAATATACTTCCTGATCTTTTTTTTAAATATAATTTTTTTGTAATTTCTTTCACTGGCAATTCATCTTTTTTATAATTACATTTTCACCCCAAACAAGCACAATACTACTTTGTTGTAGGGAGCTACTATCAAGGATATAAGCATCAAGGGTACTGTATAGGGAGTTTGGAAGTAAGATGTCGGTTCACGTTACACTTGAACTTCTGCATGTCACTACAGTTGGGGAGCAGGGACCCGGAATGGATTTCCAAAGTCTAGCTGTTCTGGGGAAGAAGCTACTGGAGTAGAAGGCTCTCTTACATCTAGGAACCTCTACCGTGAAGGGGTGGGATTTATTTGCTTGTCGGGTTTGTCGGGAGTATTTACGTTGAGGGGAAACACGTGCTTGCAGTTCGTCAGAGCATTCACTGTTAAAGTACTTGCAGAACAGGCAGAGGGATGCAAATTTTAGTCGATGGGACAGACGTTGAAGTTTAGATGACAGTTCAGGATCTATCAGGTTGGCGGCTCTCTTTTGAACCTTGTCTAGAAGCGAGAAACTAGTGGCAGATGCACCAGCCCAAATATGATAACAAACCCACCTTCTTCGCAACAGTCCTTGCAATACTCTCAACGTAATTGTTCCAACGCATGTTTCCTGTGAACGGTAGGCCGAAATGTTTAAAAGATGTACTTTCAGATAAAGAGGAATTGCCCATTGATATTCGTGGTAAAGAAGGTGGCTCGTAATTATCAAGGAAACAATGTTAGTCTTGACAGCATTTAATGTGCCCATTCATCTAATCATGTCTGCATTTGGTGAAATAATGCTTAGTATTATCCTTAAAGCATATTATATAGAGGTTTGCCAGTTCGGTGTTTGTAAGAACTGAACAAACACATATAAAACAAAGCATAAACATTGTAAAAAATAATTGTCTCACTTTATATTTGAACTTGTGTTTTTTACAACAAATAGTTAAGAGTATTTTCTACAAAACTTATTAAAAATCAAACAATACCTGCTCTCAGACCTAAATATGATAGAGTTACTATTTTTCTTCGAATCAGATGTTGCAAAAGACAAACCGATTACAAAAGACAGCATTTGACAAATTGAAAATTAGAAAAAACGAGTAAAACATACAGTTTTTTTATTTTTATTGATCACTTTTACTGACAGAGTTCACTTTATATGTACATGCACACACACGCACACACACACACATATATGTATATATACACATATATATATATATATATATCTATATAAATATATACATGTATACTAGCAAAAGTACCCGTCGTTGACTGGGTTCAAAAACAGCCTACAGAAAATGGACTCTGATTTATGAAAGTATGATAGGTTATAAAAAGGAGGGGTTGTAAAGAGATAGCTTCGAATTCGGGGGTATCAACACCAAGTCAAATATGATGAAAGAAAAATGAAATAGATAAACCCCATAATTTATTATGCCATACCTGTTCACACTAAAACACTTATCACAATATTCTGTGGATCTATATTAAAAATCCTTGTTAAACTTTGTGACATATTTTCATCCTATTCGGTCAGGTGCGACGAACACCCCATAATTTTATTACACTATCAAAGTATACTTACACAGATAGATATGAAAAGTCTTTATTAAATTTTGTGCCTATTTCCATTCTATGGAGGGCAGGCGCGAACGCAGACCCCACAATTGTATTATACCATCCTTATTTAAGTTAAAACATAATTAGCAAATTATTATTATGTACATCTATATCAAAAACACTTGAAAACGTATTTTTTTAAAAAATTTTAATTTTTTCTTTCCATACTTTGTGGACTAGGCGCGAACGCAGACCCCACAATTTTTATGAACCACCGTTCTGCCAGATCAAACATACCCATTTCTCTGTCTCGATACATCTTCTATCATTATATGTAATCAGTTTTTTTTTTAAATAGTCAACCATGTAGGAACCTATTCGTGACCAGACACACACATTCAGCTCTCTCTCTCTCTCTCTCTCTCTCTCTCTCTATATATATATATATATATATATATATATATATACATATATATATGTATGTATATTTATTTAAGCAAATAACTGATGCAACTTTAATGCTCGATATTTCGATAATTTAATTTTTCTTGATCTCCTGCTTCATGTTGTCCTTCATATCTGTAAAGGTCATAGGGGAAGTAGTCGCAAGGTCAGAAGATTAGGGTGGGCAATGGAAGTCGATGCGACAGAAAATTAGTTTATACTCAGGAAAACACATTTTTTTAATAGGGTTACGCTTCTTTACTTGTGTTCATATCTACTCCTTTTCCCCATTACACTGTAAAATTGAACAAACGCATTAGAGCAATGTGACATCATTCGACCACCGTAACCCGATTTGCAAGCTTCTGCTGAAGGAGGTCCTGCACCATGATTCCATTTCATTCGATGGCATGATACATCATAACTTTTGTTAGCTAAGATGATGATTGGTGAGGTTATTAGGCGAGAACTGAGCGTATGAGTGCATATTCTTGTAGTCGCGTACCCATTCAAGTGAGAGTGAGTCTCTTTACTAAAGATTATAAAATAAAACAGACTGTTTTACATTTCACTGAATTCGACTGAAATGTTCTTTTGATGTTTTATTGGGCCAGTTGGCCTCTGCAAAATCTAAATTGTGTAAGGAAAGAACGTCCTAGGATATTTTGAATAATGTCAGGAATTATATTTGAACCATACAAACGATTGTCGACCCTGTAGTCCTTGGCCCTTTTTCTTATTTCACCGGATTTGAACTTTTATTAGTAATTGTCTCGGTCTACTAATTCTTGAATTTCCACTGTGTCAGAATGCATAATGGCGTGGCAAAGTAGGGCTTAATATTTTCTATCAGATGCTGCGTATCATAGCGTCTAGTGGTATTTCTGTTGGTGTCAGAAAATTGTTGTATCCACCGCCAAAATTTTATCAACAAATTTTTTAAACGCGAAAATCGGTATTAAAAAATTAGGCATTTTTTCATGGAGCCCACTCTATATAAAATACATTTTCATATGAACAAATTTTAGTACCAGCATAATATATTTTCTTGTAAAATATTAGTAATCGATCTTTTCTCAAGGTGGTTATTGACATTATTAAGATTGTTACATTACGGACAATATCGTTGCCAATAAAACCTTTAAAAATCATTGCAGAATACAATAACATTCTTATTTAAAAGTTCTATGGTAATAAATAAATAAAAATTGTGGGGAAACTTTTTATTTGCAGCGGTTAATGTAATTTGTTTTCCCCCTTTAACTAGACTTATGCAAAACAGAAAAAAGCTTTATCCAGACACACTTTTGATTACAATTTTTAGACCGGATAATAAATGATAAATATCTGACACATAAGTTTGTAAATGTACGGATATCGGCCAATGTTTACAAATAGAAATTTTTATTCGGAAAAATTTACTTGATCAAACATTTGGTGCTTTACTTTTAGTTATTAATGTGTGTAATTAGTTTTAGGTAAAATGCCTAGTTCTACTCCAGATCTATTGTTTAATTATAAACTCCCCCACACATATATTTATGTGTGCTCCGTGTCTACATTTCATTCATGCTCACAGTATCAGAAGTCTTTATCTAACGCAAAGCAACAAAACGTGAAGCAGAGGTTTGCTAGTCACAGGTTGGGTCGAGTAGAGTTCGTGCTTCGCAACACGAGATACACGTCGATGTTCTCTATTCAAATGTCTTAAAAGCGTCCCACTCCTCCCAGCGACTCGCCTTTAATAATGTTTTGCCTATTCCACACGAGACTACTAGCGATATACGCGTGACCAGAGGTTTTAAAAGTCAACAGTCGCCATCTTGGGACGCTTTTTATTTCTTTTTCTGTCTTTCAGCCTGCTATCCCGAGATTCTCGCCTGTTTCTGAGGTAGATCCTCTCTATGCCTAACACACTCCCTCCTGATCTCATGATCACAGAAACGGCAATGGGGTGGTGATCGCCGTCACCGGGTGATTCTCCAAAGGGAAACGATGTATGCCTCTTCTTCGCTTAAGCTCTCGTCCGTGGACTGGTGGTTGAAGAATACCGCTTCCGCTGAGATCCTACTGATATCAGAGTCACCTTCTGAGGGAGTTGCTGTGAACCAGAGGGATGGCTCACTTGTACCTGACTCGGAATCAGACCGTGGCTACAGAGAGTAAAGAAGGCCGATGCACATGACATCGTGACGTCATTATCAAATTCAGTTGTAGGTATATGTTCTAGGTTATCAGCAGCAGTTACCTCTAGTTTTCAATTTGCTAACATGATGTATTCTTGCGTTGTTCCAGATTACCGGGAAAATTATCCAAAAGGCCCAAAAGTGCATACATTTTCTTTTCCTAAATTTTCTCAATTTGGATACGTACCTTTAGAAGGGAATATGTTATTCCAACTACATATAGTAAAGTAAGTAATGCTATTTTGTTATTAATTAAACGTGTATTTAATTATAGCTGTATTCAAATACATTCATAACGTTTGATAACATTGTTAGAATAAATTAAAAAAACAATACTATTTATTGCTAATACCGCAAATATTATGTTGATATTTTTAACTGTTTATTTTCTTATAAGGCTAAAATGTCTATCAGGAAAGTTAAAAATGTAATTAATTTTTTTTTTTTTAGTTTTGAAAATTACAAACAATTTTTACATGAGGATAATTGTTAAAATGTATTTTTAGTAAAAATAAAACCTTTCATTGAGTATTTCAAAATTATGTTGAAGTTCTATATCTTTTTTCTAAAGTCAGTTTGAAAATTATTCACGTGGCTATTAATGAAATTAGTCGTGACTGAGCGTTATATATTAAACGTGATAGTTTCTTTTTAAAATAATAAACAAATACTTTTTACATGAGAATAATTGTCAAAAATATTGTTTTTAAATGTATTTACTTGCCTCCCCACGAGGCAGTTAGACACAAGGTCGGTTTTTAATGTGGGAAAATCTAGCTCCCAAAAAGGGGGCACTCTGGATAGGAACAAAAATAAAATAAAAATTGTCAATCATGAAGGATTTCTCCTACACTGACTGAGGACAGAACAAATGAAGTGCATCACCAGAACAGATACTACACTGTGATTATTATTATTATTGTAAATGATTGTTTACTATCTTTTCTTAGATTTTAGCAATAGTTTACATTATGGTATGAATGTTTTTTTTTTAATTATGATTATAGGAATGTGAACATCATTTTCGGTCTGAGGGTTTTAATAAAGGAGAAGTCAAGATTCAATGATAAAACGTTGTGAAATAAACAAGACAGATGAGAACATTAGTCCGAATAATCTCTAACGTCCCAAAATATAACATTCAACCCATGTGATTTTTCTCTAAATAAAATTTAAAAAGTATTTCTGAACTAATAACTTTTATTGTTTGTTTTTATTTAAATTATTTGTTTGATTTCAATTTTTTTGTATTTTATCGATTGTTTTCATTCTAAAAATTATTTATCGTTTTTTTTTTCACTTTTAAAATTATTCATCATTGGTGTTTAATGTTATTTAATTCTTTGTTTCCTAAATTAATAATTCACTTTTGTCAGTATTAAATTGTATATCGCTCCTCCCTTTTTCTTATTTTTTCTGCACTTATTTTACCTTTTCCGCGAGGATATATATATATATATATATATATATATATGTGTGTGTGTGTATGTGTGTGTGCGTGCGTGTGCGCGCATGATCAAAGAAAGAGCGCACACAAAAAATCGTAAATATGTTTGAAAAAATAAAACTTAAATATGTTAGCAAAAACAAAAAGAAAACGTAAATATGTTTGAAAAAAAAATATGTTTGCAAAAAAAACATGTTTAAAATTAAAGTATAACAAAAGCATTTATTTTATTTCAAGGGTGTCATTATATACATTTTGTGCTTCCGTAACTGGGTGGCCAGACATTAACGCCGCCTATAGTTAAACGGAGGAAACAGGTTCTCTCTTTGTTCCAGATTACCGATATAATTTACATTTTATATTGAATAAAGTTCAGTTTCAGTATTAATCGAACTGTGTTCTTTTTCTTTTTAAAAATGTGTTTTTGCTCTTTTTCGAATGGCCCTGATATGGTAGTGACAGTTATAAATCATACCTACATTGCCTGCTGGCATTTTTTAGTTAACAGGCCTTCTTCTTACTCTCGGTGGCCGTGGTCAGACTCGCTCCCGTTGTTCACGGGTAGCCGCGATGTTGTTCTAGGCCGTAAGTGCTTAATGTGACGGACCCACCGTCGACACACACCTTGCTTGATGAGCGCTTCAGTGATGCACCCAAGTCAATGCTGAGTCGTACATTTGCCGCAGGTTCTTGATCTCCTTTTTCCAGCCTCCCTTCAGTTACATTCGTCTCAGGACTAGGTTCGTTTCTATGCTCTTCACTCTAACGTGATACCTGTATAATGTGTCGGCTGGCGCTGTAGAGGGCGATACAGCATCCTTTGGGGTCACGTTGTATAAATAAACTGCTTCAGACACTGCACAGCCCGTTCTGGCGGTGATAGTTTTGACAGTCCTGTGGTTCCGCTCAATAAGCCCATTTTCGTTCGATACGTAGGCACATCGGAACCGCATATGTACTCGCCAGCCATCGGCAACCTTTCTGAATTGTTCAATGGTGAAAGCGGTGCCTTTGTCAGTTAATATCTCCGTTGGGGGGGCACATTCTTCAAGGAAGATGCTGTTTAGCTGATGGATGACTGCTGTCGTATCTTGTCGCCGGAGTGGACGCCATATCGCAAACCTAGATGGGCCGCAGTCAATGAGCGTTAGGTAATCCTCGCAGTTGTGGTGAGTAGCCAGCCGATTCAAATGGCTTTTACGTCCAGTTTTTCCTATTTCTCAGCGAACGGATGCCGGGTTGATGGATTCGCAAGCAACGCAGCCTTCAGCAACTCTTTTAACGTCTGCTTTCCCTACTTCAGGGTCATCAAACTTAGCAAGGTTCGCTTGATCCCTGGATGTCCACTTTGGTGGCGGACTTCCTTGATTCGATCAAACTGAGCAGAACACGCGGCTGTTGCGCAGGCCGGTTGTATGGGTTCGATGGTTTTTCTAGTAGCCTTAATCCATCTGCGAGGAACTCTTGCTAAACAATCGGCCTTGTTCAGGCTGGATCTTACGAGAGAGATTTCCATTGACATCGCATATTCTTCTTTGATCCTCACGATAGTATCGAGCCGCCGTCGGATGAGATTCTCGCTCGTAGCTTTAGTTCCTCTACTGACCTTCTCGACAAGGATGTCCGCAATCCACTTGTGGACGCAGGCAGAATCTGTAAACAGCCGCAGGGTAGTTGACTTCAAGAGGTTCGCCAAGTTTATACTCTTGATGACGGCATCAATCTCTGGCAGTTTTTTATGCTGGGAGTCCCGTTCTAGGCGTAACCAGTAGGCATCCTCCACCACGGCCCAATCATGGACTATTTATACGCCCGCGGCAAGAGAGCTCGCATCAACCCGCACACTCAGGTCCCGGCTGTCGAATCACTTTCTGCAACATGCATGGTCCTCTTTGCGTACTCTGGTGAGGACTTCCTTCAACATTGTATTGAGAAAGGCGTCGTGTACCACATCGTCCGATCCACTGGTGACCTCAGACGCTCTCCTCTTTATAAACGCCACCGCAACCAGAAGACAGCCCTCCACAGGAAGGTGTCCAACCTATTTTCCTCACCAAGAAAATAGGTTTCTTCCCGTGATATCGCGGGATATGTTTGGGACTTCATTTCCCCGTTTCCAATGCAGGACGCCGTATTCTCCTCGGATCTGTAACCCAAACCCGTGCGCCATCTTGTAGTCTCTCCGGCTCCTTACTGAGAAATTCAAAGTTGCCGAGATGCTCCTCTACACGCGTCGCAGATACAACCCTTTCATTCACGTACACGTCATCAATATATACAGATGTTGTCGTCCTTATGCGCTCATCCTGAGCCAGAATGATGTCACAATCGTTTCAAGATTTGATGGTTCCACGTTGAGTCCGAACTCCATACGGGTTAAGCAGTATCTCGTCCCCTTAATCAGAACTGTCTGATAAAGTCATAGGGGCTGGTGTACATGCACTTTAAGGTACGCACTCCGAAGATCAAGCATGTACACATTAGATCCTGCTTACCGCCATTCCCGCAATTTATCAGCGCACACGTTTGCGCGGGCTGTAAATGGGTCCACGTGTTTGTTTAACCCCTTTAATAAAGCACCGGTCTCACTTTTTGTTTGTTCGGCTGGACGACCGCCATTAGTTCGATTAAGCGCTTTGGAGGCCCCAATGCCTTAACAGGATAAGAAACCAGACATCTATTGTCGATGGGGTCTGTAGTTCCCTATCATACTCTACGCAAGCTCCGGGGTAAATCTTGTAATCTGGCACTCTATTGAACACATTTTCTGGCGGTTGTTGTTCCGACCACTTCCAAGCCACAGTTCAGGACTTTGTGCGCTGGTCGAACTATGCACGAAAATCAGGCTTATCTAGGGTGAGTGTCGCGCAAACACACTCTTCTCGTTGAAGAACGTAACGTTCCTGGCTCCATCTACTACGACTCCGCCCAGCTGCACAATTGTGTCCATTCCTAAGAGTAAATCGTACCAAAGTAGCCCATGTCCATAATCAGAGCTTGCATGGCAACTTCCGGCCCGCTACCTATGCTTATCTGGATGATATCTTCTCCGCAAGAGGACAACAAGCTCCCGTCTACAGTCAGCACCGGAGTTCTTGTCCTCTTCCAAGTGTTGCAACGTTCTTTGCACACAAGTGTCTGGGCGCAACCCGTGTCCACAAACGCGGTGCGGTCACGCTCATTAACACGTATACTCACTGCAGGTAGCGCCTAGTTTACTGACGATCTGGGGAGAAGACTGGCGATGTGACTTTTTCCCCTAGCCCGTTTTCCCAGTTTTGCATTTGTGACACCGCGGTACTCTAGGCTTCTAGGTCGTTGACCACGACGAAATGGCATCATGGAAAGGCCATGCTGGGGCGCAATAGTTTGGGTCCCCTCATCTGAAGCAGTTAACACTTCTGGTGTTCTTACCTTCTGTAGGCAGTGGTGTAGAGGCACATGCGGCCTCTCGCGGTTGCACCGCGGCGATGACCTCACCTCTGGTATCCATCAGCAGGGCACGACCCCTCTCAAGCAGCTTTTTCAATGACAGCTTTTCCATTCGTGTTGAGGCTCGCAAAAGTCCGTTTGCATGGTATGGCAATCCATTCACGAAGGCTCCGTTTATCTAACACTCTGGTAGCAATTTACATACCAGGCGTGCTAGCCGCTGCAAATCTGATAGGAGTACAGCCGAAATAGCTTGTATCAGAAATATTTGCCTAACGTAACGCAACAAAACTTCTTGGTTAAAACGTCAAGCAGAGGTTCGCTAGTTTCAAGTTGAGTCGAGTAGAGTCCGTTGTTTACAACACGAGATACACGTCGACGTTTTCTATTCGCATGCCTCTTCCCACTCCTCCCAGCGACTCGCCTTTTATCTTTCCGACACACCCAATTTGCATATACCACACGAGACTGCTAGAGATCTACGTGTGACCGGAGACTTTAAAAAACAACAGCCGCCATCTTGGGGCTGTTTTTTTTTTCTTTTTCTCTATTTAAGCCTACTACCGAGCGATTCTCGCCCGTTTCAGACGTAGGTCCTCGACATGTCTTTCACATGCACCCTGTGGTCAGCTGGCACAACATAGCCTACGATTTGACAGGAGTTTTCTTTCTTGTTAATTGTTACGACATCTGCATTTCTTGCTTGGATATGTCTGTCTGCCCGTATGTCCATGTCCCATAGAATTGTGTGGTTCTCATTTTCGATTACTGTTGCGGATTTATGCTTGTACCATTTGTCTGTACGTTCAAAATCGAGCCGTTTGCACAATTCCCAGTGAACCGCCCTCCCCACTTGTCTGATTTTGTATTCCTTTTTGGCCAGTTTGCAGCATTTACTTACTATATTGTTTATCGTTTCGTCTCTTGGTACACAGTGTCTGCATTTTATTTTTCCTTGTGTTGGTTCTTATCGAGTTATCTTGTGTTGCAGATATTAGAGACTCCGTCTCCCGGTTTATATGTCCTTTTCGCATCCTTGTCTAGGTTTTTTCGTTTATCTCATCTTTTTGTCATTTTTATGAATCTTCCTTCTAGTATTTTGCATTATATATTTTTCTAGTTCCTTTTTGTGTCATTCACACAGTCTTCTGTGCAGACCAGTCCTCCCCCGCTGTTTTTCCTATAGTCTTTCAATATCGCCATTTGGGTGTAGGGCATTATGCATACTCATGAGTTTTCTGGTCTTCTGGTCGAGCTGGCTTAGTTCTTTTGTCCATCCAATAAACTCTGCAGAGTATCTTACTAGTTATATTGACCATGTATTTATACGTTTTATTAGGTTTATTCTATATACTTTCATTTCCAGGAGGTTTCTTGTTAACCTGAGGTATTCTTTCCAATCCTCTCTTTCATTTCTGTTGCTTTGATTGTGTCTGCTTCCAGAATTCCCAAGTATTTATAGTCGTCTTGTTCCTCTAATGCCCTCATCTCTGTTTGGTTACGTAGATTCCTGACTTCTTTCTTTTCCAGTTTTCCCTTTTTTATAACTAGTAGTACGCACATTTCGATCATTTTTCCTCTGTATTGGAGAACTTGTATCCGGCTTGGCCTTTTTCAGAATACTATTCAGGGGCATCCTGGCTATGGTGAACAGTAATGGTGATATTGAGTCTCCTTGGAAGATGCCTATTTGTATGTTAATTTAAAAACATTATCTTTCATCTAGCAATTAATGATATAGATATAAAATTTTCGATGATTTTTTTAAATGGCAACAGAATGGACATTACATAAAATAAACGCAAGGTAATTTTTTTATTCAATTTAAATTAATTGTAAAATAGATAAAAGTGCACTTTGAAAATAAATAAATTTCAAATTGAATCGTGTACCTTTATTTTTAAAGCCTATAGTAAAAAAAATTTGTTCAAAATTTTTATGTCTTGGATGAAATATTTGTCTAACTTGTGGAACATATGATTGTAATACAATAATTAGTGGAAGGTAGGGAGGTAAGCCTTGCCCTGCAGCAAATAAAGATTTAATGCTTGCATATATCGTATTTATTATCAAAAAGGCCAAGTCTCTATCGAAATACACTCACCCCCACCCACACACACACATATATATATAGGATGACCCAAAAAAACAGGCCCCAACTCTAATTAGGCCCCGTATCTTAGTGTTTTGTCCGATGTCAGAGTGGGCCTGGAAGCAATGGCAATTAAAGGGTGGCTCCATACTCCTAAAAGCCCGGAAGCTGGGGCATCACTATCGGATATAGTTTAAGGATCCAGGACCGCCACCAGCTAG
Organism: Euprymna scolopes; assembly: GCF_053919585.1. Classification (NCBI taxonomy): domain Eukaryota; kingdom Metazoa; phylum Mollusca; class Cephalopoda; order Sepiida; family Sepiolidae; genus Euprymna; species Euprymna scolopes. Next base: position 27,457,334 of record NC_136508.1, on the reverse strand, counting down.
AATCCAAACAAAACATTTGCGCTCCCGTTGAGACCACCCCGTTTAAACTATCGCATATGTATGGAAAAAAAGTAAAAGTAAACTAATTCCAGCTACGAATGAATTTAGCCATGCGCAAAAGTAATTAAAGTGTGTTAACAAATCGAAATGAAAAATGTGCATATTAATTTGCCGGCATATTTTTGTACGCGGTATTCATCTCTCCAAATACATTAGTCGTTATTGACTATACTTTTTGTAAAATCAGTATTTTCTGACATTTTCAGTGTTGTGTGTGACTAGTATTTTAAAAGTTTATCAGTTTTATATTTTGCATACACATATCTACAATTTTGTTTATATAAATCGTATAATACATCTACGGTTTCCTTTATATTGGTGTTATCAATAATATTTCTTTTTATTTACTGTATTGTTAGTAATTTGCTAAAATCGATTTGATCAGATCAGCTTACAAGTATATGAGGTACTTGTATTTTTCATTCTCGTTAAGTGGTTTCGGGAGATATCAATTTTCTTTTGCTGAATCAGAATTTTCATTTTGTTTTGCTCTTTAAGAACAGTTGAGTGAGAAATATAATCAGTTTATGATGAGGACGAACAAGATGATAGGTGTCTATCATCGCCGGTGGCAATTAATTGGGTGTATGTATGAATAATTTCAGAACAGAATAGAAATATATAACGGAGTTGCGTAATTTATTTTTCAAGTGAGAGGACTGTGAGATATAGAACAAGTTTGATTTGGTTTTTAAATGGTAGAACTATTTGCTAAGCGGACAAATTCAAAACAATTGCAATTTGGCATTTATAAGTTGACTCAACGTGTTATTTTTACGCATGCTCAAATATATATTAATATCTTTAACGGCGTTATGTTTTTACGTTTTTATATACGTATGATATAACGTAAGCCAGAATGAATCGTGCTGGCGAGTCACATGGTTTGTCTAGACTTAAGATGATAGCGAGCATATCAGAAATACATAACGCATTTGTTCTCTAATAATAAATACAGAATATACATGAGTAAAATTATCATACTTTAGCGTATGTTACGACCAAACAATGTTAGACATCCAGTTTTACATATTTGGTAAATTATAAAAATGAAGAAAGAATATATTACATTCAAACGTTTTAAGGATCGGAAAACGGTGGGTTGACTGCTAGTTGTTTATACAATTCATAAACACAGTTACATTCCTGTGAAATCATATTTTGTAAAAATAAGCATATACAGATATCAGTAATAGTAATTCGCATATATTCGTTTACTGATTAGCTCACGTGGATAACTACTAAATCATGTTTTTGCAATGGCCTATGAAACCACTTAATTGCTAACGGCATATCACGAAACTAACAATTAGAAGCGACAAAATACACATATGCTTATGTTCTTAAGATTCATACATATCACTTTCGTTTATTAGAAAGTATCTCTATCAATTTGAGATCACCTGTTGTTAATAAGTACCCTGTCCTTCTTAATATCATTCTCCGTTTTCAAGGGTAAATTTGAGCAATTGAATTACAAGATGATGAAATTGAAAATTAATTGCCACTTATAAAACGATACACAAACTAATAATTCAATTACGATCGAATCTATCTGGACAAAATCATTTCTCTCGGTCTTTTACATGATAAAATAATCTAATTAGGAGATTTCGGTATTTAATACGTGCACATTTTGTTTATTGTCTCTTCAAATATATTCTCCATTTTTTTTTAAATCAAATTATATGCATCCATAGTAAACCTTTTACATTCAAACACGTTTTTGCAATTCTCTTCACAATGTACTAGCTCTAGGTTTTCCAAGACTCAAACATCGCGTTTTATTTTAATTTTATGTTTATATCTAATCTTATGGATGGTTTATATGTACTCCAAACTGTTACAGTTAGTACGGAAACGCCCCAAACAATATATGATTCAAACGCATGTTTGGCTTCACTCTACATAACAAATGTCTTCAATTTCTGATCGGTTTTCTGGCAGAGTAATTTTATGAGAAGACTCGAAAAAGTATACTCACACATTATTCTTAACTTTCTTAGAATTCCGTTGGATTTTAATCATAACAATCTAAACAAAACCACAATGCGCCGTTGTACTATTTGCTCTATTGCCATGCTTCATTTATTTGAAGAAAAAGTACGTCTGCCTATTTTCTCCATGTTATGTAAAGTTTTTATATTTTACTTTAAAATCGCTCTATACATGTAAAGAAGTAGGTATGTGTAATAAACACATATACTGAAATTACGCTATCGAGAGATTTCCGTGCATCATCAACGTGGTAAACCATCAGATATATTTAACCTAACTGTAACATGTAGGATACATGTATATTTATATATATATATATATATATATATATATATAAATATACATGTATCCTACATATATATATACATGTATCCTACATATATATATATATATATATATATATATATATATATATATATATATATACTAGCATAGGCGCCTGGCGTTGCCCGGGTGTTTGGATGTGTATGTTGACCAAAAGAAATGTGGTAGTAGGAAGGCAGACTCGAACCCGTACCGCAAAGGAGGAAAAGAACGTGGTAAAACTTAACGTTACGACAACCGCCAAACCGGAAACGACACGTTTTAAAATTAAGGCTAGACAATCTAAAGGAGAGGATAACTTTTAAAAATATCTGCGAAAAAAGTGCCCCCCTAGACAAGTGACTAGTTGAAGGGGAAGATATTAATGTTTTTAGCCAATTTTGTCGTATGAAAGGTCGAACTTCAAAACGATACTGATCTTGATAAAATCCGTCGCCCTATTGAAAGTTTAAGGCAGACATGCAAACAGACATACATACATACATTTATATATCGATAACTAAAAATTTTCGACCTAACCTGATGAAAAATCTTGCCGTATCTCTGAACACCCTTTATGTAAAATTTCAAATATTTAGACCAGACATTGTCTGAGCACATTGGAACAGACCGCAGAGGTCAATTTTTAAAAACTTTTACCTCTATTATGACCCCTTAAAATTTATAGTTTTGGGCTCAAATCAAGTTATTAAGTTAGATCCATGCCCACGAAACCTATATCTAAAATTTCAAGTGCTTAGACCCAAACTTGTCGGAGGAGTTTGATAGAGTTCTCAAAGATCAAATCGTTGAACTTTGACCCCTTAATCTGAACATTTCTGGCCCAAAACCGATCACATCGATTTTCCCAAATCTCAGTACACTGTATATAAAATTTCGAGTCTGTAGACTAAAAATTGACAGTTATTGCGTAGGGAAATGTACACAGGCACACAAACACACATAGACATTCACTTATATATATATATATATATATATATATATATATATATAGATAGATAGATAGATATAGAAAAACAATAACATATGCGTATAGATAAATATATATGGAAACAATTTTGTGTTTACTAGACACTTTTTATGTAAATATGATGCAAGTATAAATCATGTAGAATATCTGTATGAATATAATTACACGTAATAGTTGAGTAAAGATGATCATTCCAATAGACAAACCGAAAAAACTAATAATTAAAATGAATGTGTAAAAGAATATGCAAATTAGCTAGATCTTGGGCTAGTGAATGCAATTCTACGACCCATATATAGGAAAATTGTATTTTCTTTTTAAATAAATAGAAAAGAGGGGTTTTAATATGAATATCAATACACACAAATGGGAAACGAATTGATAGGGGTATATATATGGTAAAACTGGTAATCATTAAAAACCTGAAGAGAGTGTCCAATACTATTGCAGAGCAAATATGTGTTTTATTTACAGTTCTTACTAATACTAACAACCACTTCTATCAGGTCTGACGAGGCTGTTAGATCATACACATGGTCCAACCACTGAAACATATGTAACGAAACAGATAAAACGGTAAATAAAAAATTACAAAACACACACACACACACACACACACACACATATATATATATATATATATATATATATATATATATATATATATATACAATTGTGTGCTTTTTAAATGTACGTAGAAAGTGAATACTGAATTGTATCTGCAAGAGTAAACACACGAGTATGTATCAATATATCAATACACACGTGCGAGTTGTGGGTGTTTTTTTTTTAAATATACAATGAACCATTACATAAACGCAGCATGAAAACATCTTCCAAACATGATCTTTACTCCAATCCACAAAACGTATGTTAGTTAAAAGACAACAGTTGAACAGAAAACATGCAATGGTTCTTTAAACAATAATAAAAAGTCATACATTTGTATGATTTGCATAATAGATTTATTACAAATCCTCTGACACCCTGGTGATCGGAGTCGCTATTCCAACTCCTCATCGCTCGTCTTCACATCTTGGCGGCCTTGACGAGAAACAACGTATATAGACACCGTTTTGAATTAATTTGAGTTTACCAAATTAGTAGCATTTCACTTCTCTACAACATACAAAAATCAATCTTTAGAGGTCTTTCATATTTTTCTTTCCATGATCATCTTTATTACAAAAAACGATAAGCGACATACCTGACTTTTAATATTACGCAATAAATACATAATAGAAAATAATAAGTTTTGACTTTAATTTATTGCATAAAAACTGTTTAATGAATTGTCAATAGGCAACCACTTTATTTACAATATACGGCAAAGTGCAGACTTTATTGATTAAATTCGATTAATGAGGAACTAATTAACGTTTATGGATTATTGGGTAGAAGTTTGAAAAATATATATGGGAAATAGATGATGATGATGAGGATGATGATGCGGACACTGTAGCTGTTGATGATAATGACGAGTATAAAGAAGAGGATGATTATGATTATAATCTTTATGATGGAAAACCGTTCGTTAAAAAAAAAAAAAAAAAAAAAAAAACTACGTGTGTGTTTTCACAGGATGTAATGCAGCAGTTACAGAGAATGCAACACACAAATATCATAAAATAAACATCCGGGTCAGCATTGTTCTCTTTGTTTAACGAAAGAATTTATTACAGTTACTTTCGCTGCGACATGCTTATTTGGTCCACATTTATCCGTCCCCCGACTGCATTCCGGAAACAGACGGCTCATTCTAGTCCTTGTCTTTATACGTTCATTCTCTTTGACGCGCATCTCGCTTCTGCCCGAAGATGTGGTGCATTTTTCTCCCTTTTTGGATTGTTATTCTTTTTCACACTTCCTAATTTTCAAATGCATTTTTCGGATATTGCTGCTGCTAATCTCTTCAAATGCTGGCAATATTACAAGAAGAAAACGTAGACTTATGTTTACTGCAGAAGTCAGTGTAAGCACGATCAGGTATTATTTTTATTATTATTATTATTATTATTATTATTATTGTTATTATTATTATATTGTTATTATTACTATCATTATCATTATTATTATTATTATTATTAGTAGTAGTAGTAGTAGTAGTAGTAGTAGTAGTAGTTCAAATTTGTAGAAACAATGAGTTCTCACATAGCCCATCATAGGATGTTACTTAATGATAATAACCGACGATGTTCTTTGGGGTCTAGATAACAACAGGTCCTCACAGATTTAAAAAAAAAACTCTTCACTTCTGATAACATTTGCAAATATGTTTTTAATTGCTTACTAATGATATATTACTTGCTACGGGCATTGTTCTCCTTTTTGGAAATTATTATTATTTTTTATATTATTATTATTATTATTATTATTATTATTATTATTATTATTATTATTGTTATTATTATTATTATCATTATTATTTTATAATTAATATTTTATTATTATATCATTATATTATTATTATTTTATAGTTAACATTGTATTATTAATATTATTATTTTTATTATTATTATTTTTATTATTATGTGTATCATTAGTTTTAATTATTATTATTATTATTATTAGTAGTAGTAGTAGTAGTAGTAGTAGTAGTAGTATCCGTGGAAATTCCGCGGTAATTGAAAACATCAATCTCTACCCCAGCATGCCCTGATCTATTTCTCTGTTTAAATAGTCCATCAATCCATTATAATGCTTCACGGGTAATTTGGATGAGTTATTCCGGAGAGATTGCAACCGCTAATTTTCAACTTTAATATAAGCAGGCAATAAGTATTGTTGAAAAAAGATTTCCAGCTCGGTTTATTATGGTGAAACTACTTTTCAAAAAGAATTTTTAATGTAGGATTGTTGCATTGTGAGATGTTTACGAACACTTGTTTTATATTCCTACGTATGCTGCATTTCACAGTACCATCAAAATTCTCCATGTGGAAAAATAATAAGATAGCTCTTTGGTTTTAAATGACATGAGGTGTAGGATTTTTTCAAACGGCCTATACTTTTGGTAATAAAATGATTCTATTTTTTGGTGGGTATCATTATCACCAACAAATGTCATAGCTATTTTATTGCAAGTGGGAAAATTGTATCTGCATACGTCTTTGCCAATGCTGAATTGCAGCTCACAGCAGCGAATTGTTTGATTTTCTCTTATAGATATTTTGGATGTATTTGTTTTAATTAAAACCATGTATTCATACAAATCTAAATGGAGTATTTATTTCCGGCATAACATCATTTGTAAGAGATATTTTCTGAGTATAACATTTAAAATTTTATAAAGCATTTAATATATTTTGCAGGGTCTCATTTGAGGCTATGATGTACAGTTGACCATATTGAGGGTGATTAGGATGCAAGTGTATAGTTTTATTCTATGTTTGGCCTTGAATGCGAAAAAATATAGACCTCTCCTTGGAAAATAGATGTTTACACCGAATGATGCACAAGAAAATGTACAAGTATAATTTGTAATATTTTTTAAATGAAACTGATTCATGGTTAGCACCTTCTAATGAACAGTTTAATTTCTATGGATATGGTAGCAATGCTGGTAAATCTACTTTACAATTGTGGCATTTCTAAATCTTAATGCTTCACAGTAGACATATTCATTTGACTGATATCAAGTGTTTACTCAACAGCATTAGAATTGCAATTCCATCGAGGTATACGTCATTTTGGCGTAATAGTTGCATCTCTTGACATTACCTATAATTTCTCTCCATTGCGCTTATGTTTTTCATGCTTTTCTGAAATCCACATTCGTATTCTAAATATGTATTACATTTCTGCCCATCCATGTTACTGCTTCTCATTCGACTTCACTGTCTCTCCATTTCTCTGACCTGTTGCCTTTTTTTCTCTGATCCTGATCCGATAAGTTCGCATATTTGCAGAAAGCCTGTCCATTCTTCAATCGATAATATAGTCTTTGAAACTAAATTGAATAAATTATTCAAAGTAAATAGAATATATTTATGGTATTTTCTCCAATCTGTTTGGGTTATTCAAAACAAATTTGTCTGTGTAAACTTATAACGTATAATATAGAAATACAATGCAATAAATACATTTTTTCATTTTTATTTTTTAATTAATTTTAATTTTGATATTTATAGTAATATTAACTGAAATGTATATATATATATAATCAAACAATAAGTATATATATATATATTTATATATATATATATATATATATATATATATATATAGAGAATCACTTGACTACCCGTGAGCCGTTGAGTCAGTATGTTATATTAGCTATGGAATTAAGGTATGAGCGTGACACTTGCGACGTAAAGAAAATAGGTGTTGTGATATACCAGAAACATTTCTATGAAATTATATTAAAAATGAAAAAAAGAATATAGATAGATTTCTATGGGGCGTTCTGTTTATAATTGTTTATTTTCGAAAGAAATTACAGCCATTGGTTTGCCATAATAATAATTATAAGTAAATCTGCAATATTCAAATTTTGATATATCTTTTAATTTAAAAAAAATAATTGGGACGCTGAAAACGTACACAGTAAAACAATACGTTGTAGAATGGTTGTCAAAAGTTAAAGTAGATTTATTTGTAAAAGAATTGCGTTAAATAACTTAAACATAATACGGGAATGAGCGATGTAAAAAAATGCAAAAATGTATTAACAATTATTTAGATAATTTAGACGCAAAAAAACAATTGGGACGCTGAAAACGTGCACAGTAAAACAATACGTTTACAACGGATCAAAGTTGATTTATTTGTAAGAAAATTTCGACAGTGTACTTGCAATACAGAATAGTTGCAAAATATCCTCACCCTTCCCATATGAAATAATAATTTCTAAAAAATAACATTAATATTTCAGTGCGCATGTCACGTTCTGCAAAATAGCGATTAGTGTTTATTTGTTTACGCAGTTGCAAAATATCCTCACCCTTCCCATATGAAATAATAATTTCTAAAAAATAACATTAATATTTCAGTGCGCATGTCACGTTCTGCAAAATAGCGATTAGTGTTTATTTGTTTACGCTGTTATGAGTTTATGTTTATATACACAAGCGACACCGGAAGTCGTAAACGGATGTTGGGTTATAACACTCGTTACAAGGCATTTGAATTTTATAATTATATAGATTCAGCGAAATAATTTCTGAATTAGATTTTTAACAATGAGTGCAATGGCAATTCACGTAGATGGTTTTCATTATTGAGACTACAAATAAACAAAGCTACATTTTATTTCTTTCTTAGATACAAATTGTAAGTTAAAACAAATATTTGAAAGTCAAATTAAAATATCCTGTTTGGGAATAAACTAACTTAAATATAAAAAGCTAAGTCAAGACAATCCGTGTGTATTTAATATTTATATACTACCAATGTGTGTGTGTTTTTTTCAGTTAAATATGAATTTAAGATAATAACTCATAAATAAACAAATATCAAAAAGTAAAATTAACATGCTTCACTTTACAGAAATTTTGTGAAATCGTGAACACCTTTAAGCTTATTGTGTTGGATTTCTTGTTTAGAATTCCTATTCAAAAAACAAAAAGAATGTCACAAGAAATAAACTAATTTGATTCTAAAAAATAGGGTTAACTTTTCATTGAAAATATTTTAAAAGTCACAAACACACAACCACATAACAATGTGAAGTTAGTATTTTATTTTATGTATATATTTTTGTATCAGTTTTGGACCCGATAATAATGTTCAGTTGATCGCATAAAATTAGTTGTAAAAATGATTTCTGGTAGTTTGTATTTTAAATGGTTAAATTTTTTTATTGGTTTAAGATAATAATATTCCTTCTTATAGATGGTTGGTTTCACCATACTGTCAAGAACAACCTATCCAGTGTTACTGGTGTTAAGGTGGCAGTTATTCGCCTGATGGGCTCCCTCCTATTAGTAACACAGTTCTGCCGCGATTAGAGATAAAGTCACACGAGAAATCAAGGAGTATTGTTCGATAATAAAATGATATTTATTGTGAATTAAATCTAGAAAACGTCAGTTAAATTTAATACGTCTTTAATGATTTATATGTATGTACGATAATACGCCCGCATATGTCTTAACTACATCCCTATCTTTCTTAAAATAATAGTTTAACGAACAATATATATATAATCAATTTTGGCTGCCTTAATCCTACAATAATGTTTTTTTTTATATATCTTCGCCAACACAATTTACCATTTTTACGATTAATTTTTCCACTTATTATTATCATAATAATTAGGCACCGCCAAAACTGGGGGGGGGGGCAAGTCAGTACTTTTTGACGGACCGTCTTTTTAAAAATCTACCAAAAATCAGGTAATTATCCGATCAATACGAAATTTTCAGCGATTATTAGGAGAAGAATGAACTTTATAACAGTGTACTTATTTTTCATAAACGATATTTATATATATATATATATATTTTTCTTACAAACCCCCCCTTGTTTTGAAGTGGGAACAAATATGCTTAAAATAATCATCTGAAACTGAAATCAACATATTGTGTTGTTGTAAGGGACAGAATTATAGATTAAAAAAAAAATTGTTTGCATACCTTATTTTGACGTCTGAATATCAGAACTTCGATTGTGTTTAATTATCCCGCTTTTGAGTTTTGAAGTGTGAAATTCGGTGAATATGTTAAGTAAAATAATTAATTTAAGTTAAGCAAAACAAAAAAAAAATTAATATTTATACGAAAAAAGCTATTTTAAAATTTTTGATGAATAAATTAACAATTTTTTTTAGCGAGCCGAATAATGCATGACCATTATTAAACAGGGCATGCTTTGAATAATCAATACCAAAAATAAAAATTCGATAAATATTGTGCCCTTTGTGTTAAAAATAGCATCATTTTTTTCGATCCCGTTTGAAAACGTTTGCCGCCTTTCGACTACGGTGGACCAAACGCGCTGAAATATTTTTTTTTATTCTGCTTTAAATTGCCCCCCCATTTTGGGGAGCCTGGCCCCCACACACATACACATTAAAAACCAAACGCATACAAATGATCACCCATCTGGTACTGGCCAGCCTCAGCTTAATAATACATTGAAATTTTCGTCACTGAAAAATAAGTTTTATTTGGCCTGTTTGGTCTTCCATAGTTTGCTTTTTATCAAACGAAAACGTAAACAGAGTCGATCTGAACTCTACGTCAACGCGAAATATCTGGTTACCTATATGAATAAGTGGAACTATTTGAAATTCAGGTACTTATATTATAATATTTTTGCATATTCTCTTAGAAAATCATCCTAAATCTTAGTTAGACAATAAATAAATTAATTAATTATTTCAAAAACCCTTTTTTTTAAATATTTAAGTACGTTTTTTGTGCAAGACAAAAAATGTCAATTGTTAATTTTTTGGGAAAATTTAACATTTAAAATTGAATTAAAAAAAGTAGAAAAAGTTTTACATTATTCTGTTTTCTATATGATAAAATTCAGGGTTTTATCTTTCTGGAAAAAAAGGTTACTCAGAAATAATGGATTTTAATAAATGTAATTTCGTTTTAAAAAACAACAAGAACTTGATTGTGCGGCCATTTTTGGCGGTGCCTAATAATAATGATCTCCAAAATAGCAATGTTCATTTAAAATTAACAAAAATTAATGGAAAAATATTGAAAAATCGATTTCTTCCCCCCTTTCACTTTGGCCGATTTTTTTGCCCATGAGTGTATATATATATATATATATATATATATATATATATATATATATATATATATATATATATATATATATATATATATATATGTATATCTATATGTGTGTGTGTGTGTGTATGTGTAAGTGTGTGTGTGTGTGTGCGGGTGTAAGTGTGTGTGTGTGTGCGGGTGTGTGTGTGGCGGGTGTGTTTTATTTTTTTATTACCGTTTTATCTCTTTGGATACATACGTTCCAGATGTTGGATTATGTTTACGATCCAACAGCCTCGTCAGGGCTCGCAAAAGTAGTCTTTAGTTAATAGAAAAAGAAAAAAAAGGAAGAAAGAAAAGGGGAGAAGCAGATGTTGAAATATATTTCAGTTTTTAAGGTTAAAGATACATTCGATTGTATTGTGTGTGGGGGGTAGCAGATTTAGGTAGGCGTGGGTGGAGATACATGGACATAGGGGAGAGGTGGAGAGAGGATGATAAAGAGAAAAGTGAAGGGGTAAGTAGAGGAGGGAGAAACGTCTAAATATTTTGGTTTTAAATTTTAACTGGCTTTTGGTTTTTCAGTAAGGTATATTAAATACATGGGAGATGGAGAGAAAGAGGGAGAACGAGAGGGAAAGCAAGGGAAAGAGAGGGAGAGAGAGAGAGGGAAAGGGTTAGTGTAGATGTCATTTTTTGTACATGTACGATGTTCGTTTAAATGTTCGTAGGCGTTACACGTCGGCTTGTTACTTACCGTTTATAATGTTTTTTTTTATTACATAGGTTAACGCAAGCGCACATTCGCATATATACCTATATATACATTGGTTGGATGACCGGGTCCCTTGTTGAGACGAAGTAGGTTCATTCCACAGTTGGATTTCGACGCGGTTTGCTTGATCTCTATTGGTTAATAGAAATTCTTGTGTGCGAGGCGTTTGCTCAGTTGGTAGAGTGCCTGTCTTGCATACAAGAGGTTCGGGTTTCGAATGATGAGGTCGGATGTGTCTAACTGACGAGCCCAAATGAGGGAGACACTCGAGTCTTGGACTTCCGCTTCTTTGACTGTTTTGGCTCTTGTGGGTAGCGACGTTTTTGGATGTGGAATTTATTATATACATGCATATGTCCACTTCTAGGCATCCACATACAGACACATACGTACACGTACATATATATATATATATATATATATATATATATATATATATATATATATATAAACAAGTAAGTGCAGACATATATGGATTTATAAGTAGACATACGCACATATATCTACAACACTTATACATATATGTACACTCTCAAATATATATAGTCACATATACATATATATATATATATATGAATATATATATACATATATATATATATATATATATATATACGCCCACTAATATACATATATGTGAAGAGAAGGTCTCAAGTAATGAATAGATGTACATACATACACATACATATGCATGTACTCCTACACAAGTATATGCAATTACATGACTATAGATATTAATAAATACGTAGGCATATATAGACACACACAATTATATGCATATATACATATATATATATATATATACATAGATATTCATATATATATAAAAAGACATGTCCATATATATATATATATATATATACTAAGTAAATAAGGTAAAGTTAGGACAAATAGAAAATAATAGGTAAATAAATAAAAATAATGCTATAAAATGATAAAAAATAAAAAAATATAAAATTTAAAATTTTTAAATTTTAAAAATATTAAAGAAGTAACCATGTGGCTGTAGTTATATTGCGAGGATAGACAGATACAACGCTTAGTTTACATATATACTGGGTGGGTCCCCAACTTGGTTCATAGGGCATATATATACATACATGCAGACATATATATATATATATATATATATATATATATATATATATATATATATATATATATATATACAGTAATGCGCCTGCCCTTACCAAGCAAACAAGGCAGAGCTCGGATAAATAAGTAATTAATAACAAATTATAAACAAATAAATGTACGGGTAGAGTAAACAAGGAGAGGCCGGCTAGATGCATCGTAAAATTAACACACCTACGGGGTGGGGCACCAACCTGACGGCTTTGGCAGTGGCTTCGTTTTACTTCACTTTCAGTACTAAATGCATCGCTGATACAGGCACACATACACACATATATATGAGCACAAATTTGCACATAAACTCAGGTACAGCTGTATCCGCACACACATGTTTAGCCACGCACACCGGCAGAGACACACACACATATATATATAGACTTAAACAGCTAGATGCACGCAAACACACACATGTGCATATATATATATATATATATATATATATATATATATATATATATATATATATATATATATACCAACACATGCATCTACATAAGACACACAGGCAAACATCCCCACATCCGCGCACATGGAAACGTACACACAAGCACACATACGGATAAGTCCCAGTTATACAAATATAAACGAAGATACATGCACGGATCTCCAATGAGATGTAGATGTGCATGCACCCACACACACAAACACACGCACATACACGCACACACACATGCAACCTATACACGTATATAGAATTATACAACTATACATATTGAGTAAAGCAGACGACCCCACACGTATACAGAAATATATATATATGTCTATGTATGTATGTATGTATGTATACACACAGAGACGCACACATCTACGCTAAGCAAGTAAAATTAAAGTTATTGTTGCTGGTTTAATGTTTAAGGGGCTGTATTGATTTGCTTGGCTTATTGGATTAATATAGAGGTTCTAGGGGAAAACATACATATGCATATACAGATATCCATACAAAATTAAATTGCAACATATGTATACCCATGGGGAGTTTTAGTAGTAATTAGTAAGTGGGTGGGGTGGTAGGATTCATGGGTAGACGAATGTGTAGAGTGATAAGGTAGTATAGAGTATGGAGAGAGTTGAGTGAGGGGATTTGGTTGTGTTGATGTCACAGTAATTGGGTGTATGCGGTAGATTGAAGTATTGTGTGTATTATTCCGCGGCTTCAAAAAGGATGTTGTCTGAGGGGTGCTTTAGCAAGGTGTATAACTGCTAAAGAGGTGGGATTTGTTATGCCGACAGTTTATGGTGGTTTTATGGTTTCTATTTATTAATATGTGTCTATCTTTAAAACTGAATATAAAAAGCTTTTCATTTAAGCAGCGGAGGCATGCGGAGTTCAATGATTTACATACGTTAGATTTTTTAAGGATTTCCGACTTAATGGTTGGTGTAAGGTTATTTTTGATTAGATCTAGATATTGGGATATTAGTAAGGTTGTGTTAGGGTAGTTGGAGTTTGTGAAAGAGCATTTATGTACTCTAAACCTATCTTTACAGGAGGTGCGTGCCAGCCCAATATAGTATTTATTGTCGTTTTGGTTTTCTACGAGTGTAATTGTTGCTTCATAGACTACTTCCTGTTTGTATGCATTGTTGAGTAAGTGGGAATTGGGATTTGTTGGTGCAGTTGCAGTTATCTTTGCTAGTGTTATTTGTGTTTTCGTCTTTGTTATGTATTTTCCTATTGTTTTTTTTTGTTCTAGGTCATCAGTACAGCTTAATTGGGGTTTTATTAAATATTTTGTGTACTGTATGATTGGGTGGAAAATAGTTGTTGGAAGAATTTTTTGCTTAGTTTCGTCTGAATCATTATATTGAAGAGGGGTTGAACCAAATTATTTTTCTGGCCCTATTTTTCTGGTTTCGGGTATTGGGAGAAGGTTCAATGGAATGTTTCCGTGGCCACTTTCTTTAAAATGTGTTATGCTTGTTACATATTTCAAGTTTGGAGGAGTAAGGACTAAGTCTTTTTTTCGATAGATACAGGGACATGTTTAATGATATGTTTTGGGTGGTTCGATAATGGGTGTATATAGAGTGGGTAAGTATTGTCTTTAGTGTAAGGTTCATATGAGTTATTATCGAGAAAGTTAACAGTTTTACGTTAGATTTAGACATATACTGTTCATTTATTAATTAGGTTTTTTTTCAAATTTTCCATTTAGGACCAATTGAATTTTCAACTACGATAAGCCTATCGTCTCAGTATTGTCCTATGTTGTTGTTATTTATAGTAATTGTAAGATTATCTAGAATGAAGAGACCAACTAGGTCGGTTGCTTTAGCCGAATCCAGGGAACCCATTGAAAAACACCCGTCTAGCTGAATCCACTGTGAAAAATTTCCCCCACTCTATATCTGTGCCTAAATCAAACGCGGATTCCATGAACAAAGCTTCTTTCTATGAACCGCACGCCTATGGAACTCCGTTCCGTCTGCCTGCTTCCCACCGGACTACAACTTGAATGTCTTCAAGTCCAACGTTAAAAAATTCCTAATGAACCGCCCCCTTAAGTAAACACTTCATCAAATCTCCACACTAACGTAATGTACTTGCAATGACCTTTATCCCTGAGTGGTTTGCGGGCCTTGATAAGTGGTGATCACTGTGTGAAAAAAAAAGTCAAATAGTCCGGATTGCGTCTTCTAAGTCCATAGGGTGTTTTGGCTTATTAGTACTGTTTTTCTAGATTTTTTGATAGTCTCCATTTCAGATGTTTGTAGGTCAGAGAGTAGTGAGGCAGTCTAATGCCTCATCAAATATTGATATTGAAGGATAGTAGCTTTCAATGCCGAACTGGATGAATGTGTTCTTCTTGTTTCGTATATTATTGAACCATCGAATGGTGTCATTAGTGTTAATCCATTGGTTCAGTTCATATCTTTCCATTTTCTGGCTTCATGGTATTTATAAGTCTCGTTTGGGGATTTATTTCAAAGTTAAGTTTATGGTCCTTAAGTATAATGTCTGCTTCCTTACTTGATAGCTTTCCTACTTTGTTGCTAATTTTGAGTGTGTCAGTGATTTGTACTATTTAAGTTGATGTCCTTGACTAGGTCTGTATCTGATTTTTTTATATTTTGTGATAATGTTTTTTTTAAGTAGTTTTAGGTACATTTGTTTGTGGATTTTGTAGATATTTTGCGTTTTATCAGCTTTGACGTACATTAATTTGGAAGTGTTAATGTTTTTATAAGTGGGCTAGGTTATGTTGGAATTAGTGAGCGAAGGAGGAGGGCTGTCTCTATCGTCTAGAAAGTTACTGACACCTGAAAGTACTCTGTACCTCTACAAAGCCAATATACGCTGTATGTATGGAGTAGTGCTGTCACATTTTGGCTGGTGCATCTGCTACTAGTCTCTCACTCTCTCAAGTACTTGTATTCCACGACAAAAATCCCCGACAAACCCGACAAGCAGCGAGGTCCCCCCCGTGATCTTTAGATTTAAGAGAGCCTATATATATATATATATATATATATATATATATATATATAAATGTGTGTGTGTATATCTATGTATGTATCTGTGTAGAAAATTACAGTACGATGTAAATTATAGTTCTTAAATTTTAGTCATTATTTTCTTTCAAAGCTACTGTTTTTATTATAGCAGTTATTATTTTTATTTGATTATATTTATATTTTCTATTAAAAATAATATTTTTATATACATGTACATTTGTCTTAACTGTAGTAAATATATTCACTGAATGTGTAGGAATGATGAATTCAAGTGAAAATATCGCTAATGTACTACATAAGAAAATAATCTATAATTTAATATATATATATATATATATATATATATATATATATATATATATATATATATGCTTACCATTTAGTATTGACGGATATCACGTTAATTGTTTCGGCTTACTTCTTTCTTTTCTTTACTTCAACTCTGTTATCCTTACCATCTTATGTATCTCTTCCCTTCCACTTAGTTCGTACCTACCTTTATGTTTGTAATTGTTTACGTTTCTTTTCCTTTTTATTTCGTTATCTGAAACCTTCTATCACATGATCTCGTTTTTTATTAATTTTTTGTTTGTATAATTAATTAAACATGGCTGTTCATTAAACCTTCATTTAAAGAATGATTCTCTTAAAGAAAAATACGTTTTTACACTCGCCAAAAATAAACAATCCTTCGAAACATTAGCGTGTTGAGTTGCAACAGATATATTGTTTATTAACTATATATTCTTTTTTTTTAATTAACACTGACCATCATCTCGTTAAATTCATTAGCTCTCATTTTTAACACGTTTAACCTGGTATACACGCACACACACACACCCATATATATATATATATATATATATATATATATATATATGTATATAAATATATATATATATATATAAACAGAGAGAAAGAGAGAAAGCAGGAGGGAGAGGAGGATTACTTTACAAGCTCTCATAAACCATAAGATCACGACTCGAGTTTCGCCCTCATTTAGACTGATCACATAAGGACACGAGTGCAGAGGTTTAACTCCGGTGACCTAACAGAAAATCGTGTGTCAAGATGTTATATAGCTTTCTATATTTCGTGTATCAAAACGAGGCGCCCCTAATAATTTGAAAAAGAATATATTGCATGTATGTGTGTTATATCAGTATTATCTAGTGTATATATACCGTTCTTACAATGTACTTACAAATATACGTTAGTTTCTTTTGTATGTATATATATATATATTGTTCATATAATTAATATGTAATTCTCATACTAAGATTAGAGGGTGTATATACAGACACTAATCTTGTCTCCTGAATTGTGTGTACAAAATATATAATTCTGTTTCACCAGCACACATCTTATTTCGCATCTTCTGTTTTTTCTTTGCCTGGGTGTTCTATAAAGGGCAATGTCTCTCCTAGAAACGAACTATCAATTAAAAGGTTAAACACATACATAACAGATCCACACGACGTTTAATCGAGTCGGCTATAATCTCCAATTCCAGCAATATAGTTAAACAAAGAAAGTTTTTTTCCACGTTGCTCCCTATCTGTCGAAAATAATTATTAAAGAGCACAATAAAGACACAGGTTAAACTTTATGTACACTTGTGCCCGATATTATTCATACCCCTCGGATCTTTGACATTTCTATAAGAATATTGCTCAAACCAGAAGGTAGACAATATTAAAGGGATTTCAAACAATAAATCAAGCATAAGCATTTAATTTAAACTCAACAAATAAATAAATTATGCAAGTTTGAAACAGTATACAAAGAAAAACAATAATGGCACTAGTTCAAAATTATTCATACCTCTCTTACTAATAGTCAATAGCATGCCCTTTATTCTTAATAACTGCCTGTAACCGTTTTGGATATTTATCAACAAGGTTTTTACAAGCATCAACACTGATTTTTTACCATTCTTCAATGCAGTAGTTCTCCAAATCCCTCAAATTTCTAGGTTTCCGCTTTTTAACCTCAGTTTTCAATATGTGCCAGAGGTTTTCGATAGGGTTCAGGTCGGGACTCTGGCTAGGCCATTCCAAAATATTAATTTGATTATCCTCAAACCATTTCTTGAGTATTTTGGCAGTATGTTTTGGATCATTATCCTGTTGAAGGACCCAGTTTGGTCCTAAATGGAGCTTCTCCGCATCCTGTCTAATGTTTTTCTGGAGTATCTCCAAATATTGCTCCTTCTTCATGGTTCCATCTATCTTGACCAAACTACCTGGACCACTATCCGAAAAGGAGCCACAAAACATTAGGCTACCACCACCATGTTTCACCGTGGGTATGGTGTTCTTTGGGTTGTAAGCTTCTCCTTTCTTCCTCCAAACGTAAGAAGCATCCATATGGGCAAACAATTCAATTTTTGTTTCGTCAGTCCACAAAATACTTGAGAAAACGGACTCTGAAGAATTCACATGGGTCCTAGCAAACTTTAGGCGTGCTGCAAGGTGTTTTCGGTGTGCAATGGGGTCCTTCTTGGTCTTCTTCCTTTCAGACCATTTTCATGCAGAGTCCTTTGCAATGTTTGCCTTGGTATTTTTATGCCAGAAGACTCCAGATTTTCTAAAATGTCCTTAGTAGTGGTGGTTGGATTTGCATTAACACTTCTTACAATATTCCTGGTGGCTCTAGCAGACAGTTTCCTTTTCCTTCCTCTACCAATCAAGTTGTTTGTTGTGTGGTGGCTCTGGAATTTTTTGATGATGCTCTGTACTGTTGCTGTAGGAACCTCAAATTTCTTGGAAATTGACTTGTAACCTAAACCATCCTTATGTGAATTCACAATTTTAGTCCTAAGATCATTACTAAGCTCTTTTTTCTTCCCCATTCTAATAATTTTTATTCTTTTATTGGTTTTCAGTTGACATCATTTTAATTTCTGATAAATGCAAAAAACGAAATGAAATTAATCAAAGGTTGTATAAAAGCATTCAAAATAAGAATCAAACAGGAAACAAACAGTCAGAAACTCGATTAATACTGAAAAAATAAGGGGGGTATGATTATTTTTGAACATTGCAGATTTTATAAATAGCTGTATATTTCTTTTATTACAAGTATCCCGAGATTTTAAAATGACGAAAATGATCAGAAGAGGTTTATTAAGAATATGTATCAATATGGACGTAAACAATAAATTCTTACAAAGTTACACCTAATAAACTCAATTTTCAAGGAGGGGTATGAATAATATCGGGCACAAGTGTATGTATATATATATATATATATATATATATATATATATATATATATATATATATATATATATATATATATTAAAAAATCCATTCGTAATTTCACTTCATTTATAGTTTTAATTTTACTTATTTACTGTATTTTATTTTCTCACTGTCTATTTTAGACGCCATTTTATCACTTTCTATTCTTAGTCTAATTTTAGGCGCAATTTTATCAGTTTCTATTCTTATTTTTAGACGCCATATTTCAAGTTACTGAGCTATTTTAGCCCAATTCAATTGTCTCTAATTTTTAAAAACTCCCTTCGTAACCTCGTTTCATTTTATTTACTTAATCTATCACGGTTATATTTCCAGACGCAATCTTTTATATCTCGACGATATTTTTGGCCAATTAATTTTCTCGTCTCAGTTTATCAATTCATTTACTTTACATTTTTAGACTTGTTTACTCTAATTTATTATTTTCTCTAATCATAAAATGTAGATATGTATATAGGCATCTAATTTACATAAACAAAACACGCTGCGTTCTACCATCATTATATGTAGCCCCAAATCCTCCGACTCTCTCGTCAGTGAGCATCCCTCTTGAGAAAGCCCTCATAAATCGGAGGAAACGTTGAGTATTCAGGTCCTTCCACCTCCATTTTAATTCCTATATATATATATATATATATATATATATGTATGTATATATATATGTATGTATATATATATGTATATATGTATGTATATATATATGTATATATATATGTATATATATGTATATATATATATATATATATATATATATATATATATATATATATGGGTGTGTGTGTGTGGCATAATCATTTTTGTTGCCATTAAGTCTCTAGCAGGTTTGATGTCTAATGTATTTCAAACACTACAAGAAGCGATATATATATATATATATATATATATATATATATATAGATATATATATATATATATATATAGATATATATATATATATATAGCGATATATATATATATATATATATATATAGATAGATAGATAGATAGATAGATAGATAAATAGATAGATAGATACAGACAGAGAGAAGGGGAGAGAGAGAAAAGAAAAATGAAAAAGACAGAATTAAGTTATAATGTTTGCTTGAGACTCTGCGGTCCAAATTATACTACCGGTAGAGCAGCCATCTTACACATTGTCACGCAGATATTTCCTAGAAGAGAATCCAGCACATATCGACGTGATTAATAATAAAAAAAACATCGTAATATTGCACATTAATCAACACTGCCTGGTCTCACGGACTACGCAACCCTATTAAACACTTATCTTTTAGTGGAGTTCTGACCTTTTATAAGTGACGATTCTTTAGTAAACAGCACAAATATAAACACACACATATATATATATACATATATATATATGTATATATATAAATACATATATATATATATATATATATATATAATTTAAGTAGAATACTTAAATGCCGTAAGATAACATGTTGTTTTCTACTGTAAACATAATAGCTACATAAATATTACTATCAACATTTATAAGGCGAACCCAAGCTAGTCAAAAAGCTCAATACGAGAGATAAAGCAATAATATTATTGTTTATTCTGTTCATACACACACACACCCACATACACACACGCACACACAAACATATATATATATATATATATATATATATATATATATATATATATATATATATATACATGTATATTTATAATCAATACCAAAAGTAAATTAAAAAATATATTTTTCTCTAATAGTCTTTTCAACTATACCTTAAGCATTTCTATATACATAAAGCTATTTGACCAAGAGCATGTACAATGAGATAAGGACATTTTTACCTATGACACCGACGCCTATTCCACAATCTTTACACATAAAGCGTGTCAGTATTTTTGTGACCTGGTGAACGTTCTCCAAAATATATACGGATTATAAATAAAATGTTTTAATGTAAGCGAATGAGTTTAGATTACAACATATTATGCAGAAAAGTATCTTTTTTGCTGCGTTCAATATTCTAAATAACGGATGCAATCATCGATACTTTCTTGTTTTAGATCATTTCTAAACAAACGCAAAAACTATGTAAAATAAATCGTTTTCATTGATATATTAGATTGGAGCAAAAATAATATTATTTTTTTACGTTTAACTATATGCATAAAAAGGGCATTATTTTTGCATCAACTTAATATCAATGTGAAAGCCGATATATACTACAGCTACGTTCTTATGAAGCAGCTCTATATTTCGTCTTAAAAACTATATTTATTATGAAACAAAAGGACGCCGTGTGTTTAATATTTTCCTAGTTAGAAGACGAGTAATGGTTTGCATTTTGGAGATGAAGTGTGTTCACTGATTGAGATTGTCGGACTGACTTCCTCATCTTGTTTGGTATCGTCACAACGTTTCGGCCGTTTTACCCTCCGGCCTTCATCAGGTGTTTTGTATCGAACTGGGGAACCGTTTGTTAGGAGTCTCGAACCCACCCCTTTATTATTGTTATGTGGGTACCGTGTTCGGACTCCAGCTAGGCTCTGGGACATAGTTGCTGATTCTCTTTTGAATGTTACTTTTCACTGCCTTCGTTCAGGATTGAACTCAGCACCTTTGGGTAACTGCAAACTTTGATACAACGTCTAGGACCACTCGGCCATATGTCACTATGAGGAAGTCAGTCCGACAATCTCAATCAATTAGAAGACGAGGTTCTTAATGTCATCGGTCGTCAATACTTGTATCTTACTCCAGTACTTTAGTGGATTTCTCTAAATAAGAAAAACTGAAACATCTGAAGAGATAGGTACAGATACTCTAATTACAATATTGGGTAAGCACTCACACCGTGTGTGAGAGCTTAGGAAATATATAAGTGAAACATTAGGAAATTAGCAAATCGTTTATTGAATTTTATTCGCAAATATATTTGAAGCTTTAGTTTATTATACTTTTAAATAAATTTCATCTACTCTGAAATACATTCGTATTCCGTCTGCCTTTTTAAGAAAGAACCAAATATGTTGCATTCAGATATATATAAACTTCATGGAGACTTTTTTATTTAATGTGCTCTATGGGAAACGCTGATGCCATAGCGTTTTATATCTTGCATTTTATATTTGCGCTGTTTTTATATTTGTGTCCCAGTTATATATTATATTTATTTATTTGTTAGACAGTACCGAAATTTCCTCATTTTGATAACAATGTTAACACAGAAAATCTATGGTATCTCCAAATAGTCTACAGAGGTAATATGTTTTAATAAATGAATACTGAACAATTTCAGACTCTGTTTTCGGGTACACGAAGCAGTTTTCCTAAAATTACTTTTCTATTGAATGCGGTGTTGTGAATATGGATTATCTCCTCTTTGACAATCAAAACTATAAAAGCTGTGCGTTTCCGCTTGTTAAGTAGACGCGTAGTAAAATTCTTAATTGAATAAATGATTACTAGACGGAATCTCTCCCCCTGTTTTCATTATAATTTATTCAATTAAGAATGGAACAATTTCTGCAACCGGAACGATTTACAACAGATCCAGAAACCGATTCAGCCGACAAGTGCTGGAAACATGGCGAGAGACATTTACAAATTGGATCGAGGTTCTACATTCAGAAAGACCGGGACGTCCCGTCAATAAGAGTGCGTCCCTAACCAACTACCTGTTTGACACAGTCAACAAAATTATCTCGGATTGCCTTACCTATGAAGAATCAATAGATGTAAAAAAATAATCCTTTTCTAGGATAAATTAAAAACATCAAACTTGAATATAACAAATAACTCCCCCCCTTCGACTGAGTTGCTTGAGAGAACTAACTTATGAGTTCAACTGCCCTTTAGGAGACCATGTCTCTTATAATGAAAGTTAAAGCATATACATATAGGTTTGGCTACCACTACATTTTCGAGGGAATTAACCATGCACTGCTCTGATAACAACGCTATATTTAACCACTTGAACAACCATCATTCTTGTCCTCTCTTCCAATTAACGAAAATTGTTGTTAAAAGCACATCTAATAAGCACAAACAAATAATAAACAGAAACTTGAAATACTAGAACATTACTAAAACATCTAAAAATACCCAACTAAATGCTCCATTTACAAAGCCCAACAATCCTAAAAAAACCTCACTAACTTCCCACTATCTACATCGAATCCAAAATAACCGAACACCAACCATTACTTGGGAAATCCTTAAAAAGTCTAGCACATGTAAATCTTTAAATTCTCCATGCCTCCTAGGCCTAAATTAAAAACTTATTATCTCTAATTTTAAAGATAGATATAAATTACTAAAGGCACATGAAACTACCATAAACTGTCGTCATTAAAAATCCCACCTACTTAGCAATTATGCACTTTCTGAAACATCCCCCAGACAAGGTTTTTAATCTGCTAAACCACATACCAGGTACAACAATCTATCCCATACAACTAATTACTGTAACATCTACACACTTAAACCCTCTTTGCCCATTCTCCCTATAGTATACCTTACTCTACACTTTCGCCCTAACCCCCATAAATTCAACAAAATATCTTATACCTCCGAATACTATCAATTTGAACCCCACTTAATTTTTACCATACAGTGACCTAGTAATCTCTGTCCATTTCCCTTTTGAGTTAAATTCATACACCTATTTCCAAAACAATTTCCCCAGTTTGTTTGAGAATATTACATATATATATATATATATATATATATATATATATATATATATATATATATATATATATAGATATCACTATATAAGTACGAGCATGGAGTAGTTTATAATGTATTTTATAGTATGGTTAAAATCAAATATATCAACCTAGGGCCATAAGCGAAATAATTAACATCCATAAAACAACACTTGACCTCTCCCCAAACTCTATACTTGTACATTCACGGTACCACCATCCCATCGAACTATGAACCATGTAAGTATCTAGAACCGACACTCCCTCCCACTTGCTAGGATCATAGCCTAAAATACTCCTGAATACTCATAAATTAATTATATTACCAATTCACCTACTTATTCGCTTTTTTTCTTTTACTAATTTCAGGTTATTTACTTAGTCCCCAAATATATGCGCATGCATGTTTTTGTACGTCTATATTCTCCTGTATGTCCTGTATGTGTATGTATATATGTGGGTATAGGTATATGTGTGTATATATTTACGTATCTGTTTGTATTTGTATGTATGTTTTGTGTATGTATAGGTCATTGTATGCATGGGTCATATATATGTGCGTATGTGTGTTCATATATAGGGGTGTATCTGAGTGTGTATGTATCTGTACATGCGGGTTTGTATACATGTATATGTATTTATGTAAGTGTATGTGTGTGCGTGTATTTTGTATACTTGCGTATATGTCAGTACGGATATGTATTAATGTATACGTACAAATATTTACTTGTGTACACATGGATATGTGTGATATATTTGGCACTAAACTGGCCTAATTAATTATATTTACTTATATATCCCACTTTTGTCTTACCCGTTTTTATCAATATTATTATTATTTTTTATTTAATTTTATATATATATATATATATATATCATTCTCTATTTGTTTATATCTTTTTTAGATTTGTACATATGTATTTATATTTCTGTATGTGTCTGCATATGTTTGTATATGTATGCGTATATGTATGTATGTGTATATGTTTGCGTATATATGTGTGTGTGTTTGTATGCATATATATGTTTCCTACTGTGTACAATGTATGTATATGTTGCATTTTGCACTAAATTCGCCGAGATAATTATACTTACTTATATTTATTTATATTTATATATGTATATATGTATATATATATATATATCCCATCTCTATTGTTATATATATATATATATATATATATATATATATATATATATATATATACATGTATCTGTGTGTATGTATGTTTATGTGTATATATGGTTATCAAGGTCAGGTGTGGACATATGTTAAAAGCACACAGATGTCTTAACGTCATACTGTGCTTCTTCCAGACATATTAAACCCACGTGCATGTCGTGGCCACTGTCACGCAGACGGGGATCTGATGAACGCCGAGTGTCCTGCGCCGTATAACTGGACCTCTACTGCCTTGTGGGGCAAGTTTATTTAACCAAAGTCTAAGAGTGAGGTAACCCCGACAGAAACCTTTAGAGGAGCTTAGGCCCTGTAAGCCATGGCATATATGACCCACCGGCGTGTGGAATATGCTCTGGTGCCCAGCGACCTAAGTCCCAGTCATGGATTAAATGGTGGAGAGATATGCCGTAAGTTGGGATGAAGGTAATCTCTCTATGAGAAGGAAAACACTGATATAAAACCTGCGGTTACTGTTGCATCCAATTATGTTGACTTGCTCTTCTCTTTGGTTTAATGTGGTAGTTGTTTAGAGAGTGGGATTGTCTCTGTGCAAAGTCTTTCCTCACTATAAAAAACTCAAGCACAAGCATTGCTTGATTTAAATTAGATACCCTTTTACCATCTCGTGTATCTCGATAGCAAAAAAGGATAGCTGTAGCCTAAAACGGCAAAACGTTCAATGAAGTTGGAACATATATTTATGAACGCACATCGCAATAAGGTAACTGGAACTTCCAGGGCCTGGCCTGGTCCGGCAGGTGTTTCAGGGCTCCACAGCCTAGACCCGGTCATCATCATGCTATTGCTAGGAAATATATGACAATGACCATCGGCTGTTGGAATGTACGGACTCTGCTTTATTTGCCGTCAGCAATAAATCGTCCAGCGCGTATATTTGCTCTTGTATCTAAGGAACTTCGAGGTTATGACATGGACATAGTTTCTCTTTCTGAGACCAGGTTGGCTGATAAGGGACAGTTTTCTGGGTTGGCTGGAGTCTACACCATTTCTGGAGTGGTAGAGCAGATGAGTGTAAGAGGGAATCAGGCGTGGCTTTTGCTATAAAGTCATCCCTGTGGTGTGAGTGACCGGATCATGACGTCACCTCTGGTAAATGGTCGTTATACAACTCTTTTTGAGTGTCTATGCACCCACTATAAATGCAAAAGAAGATGAAAAGATTGCGTGCTACCTTGCTTTTTGCAGTGGAGTTAGACACATTCCCTCTGCTGACAAAATCTTCATTAAGCTCTTTTAATCTTTAAATGGATGGTAATATTCAACGCTGCCAAGACTAAACTAGTTTCGTTCAATAAGTACAAGAAACCTTCTCTGCCACCTACAGCAATCGTCAGTGACTCCCTGTCTGAGAGTACATCTTTCAGACTGATTGGCCAAACGTTCACAGGAAGCATGAGTCGGAACAATTATATTGAAAAGATTGCAAGGGCGGCTGCGAAGAAGGTAGGCTCTCTCTACCGTGTTAGAAAACTACTGACACCTGAAAGTATCCTGTACCTTTATAAGGCCACTATTCGCCCATGTATGGAGTATTGATGGCACATTTGGGCTGGTGCATCTGCTACTTGTCTCTCCCTCCTATACAAGGTTCAAAAGTCGCTAATCTGATAGGCCCTGAACTGGCATCTAAGCTTCAGACTCTGTCCCATCGATGAAACGATGCATCTCTCTGCCTTTTCTACAAGTATTTTAGTGGTGAATGCCCTGACGAACTCTAAGCAATTGTGCCCCCACGACGTGAACACCCTCAACAAACCCGACAGGCAGCTAATCCCCCCACACAGTAGAGATCCCTAGATAGTGAAGCTCTTTCTACTCCAGTATTTTCTTCCACAGAACCGCTAGACTCTGGAATTTCATTCCAGGTCTTTGCTTCCACAACTGTACTGACATGCAGAAGATCAACTGTAACGTGAACCGACATCTTGCTGTCCAAATCGCAACATAGGTCACCAGTAAATGCTGCCCCTGATAGTAGCCCCCTACACCACAGTGACAATGTGCCTTGTTTGGGGTGAAAATGTAATAAAAATTAATAAATAAATAAATAGTATTTGCTGACATGATGTGTGTGTATATGTATATATATATATATATATGTGTGTGTGTGTGTGTGTATATATATATATATATAATATGTATTTACCCAATAATTTCCTTTACTTTCACTTTTACTATTATTTTTATTTTTATAATTCTATTATTAATATCTCTCTTTTTTACTATTATTATTTTTATTATAATCATTATTATTTTTATTATTATCAGTATTATTTTATTGTATTTTATTATATAGTTTTTATTTATTATTATTATTATTATTATTATTATTATTATTATTATTATTATTACCATCCGAATACGCTTCACCACATGCTTTATTGTCATACAAGTGCGCACCAATTGATGACTCATGAATAGGTGAGCGCCCGGATGTGCTCCGTAAATGCCCGGAAGTGTTCTGTGAACGCTCGGATGTGTTCAACAATGTGTTTATTCTAGACTTTCTGGAGTTTGGAAAACATGCAGGGATATGATGTGCCAATCTGACTTCCAGCCGTTGAAACATACGACCCACATAGTCAGCATCACACTGACATTTAAATTGATATACAACTAACCTTTTTGGTAGTGTGGGAAGATAATCTTTCTTAAAAGCTGGGAAGGCAGTTTTACTGTCGAACACCACACGAGGCTTATCGACAAACCCGTTACTGATAGAACCAATATAAGAGAGTTTCAGATAAACTGGAGACTTAGCCGGACGAAAGATGGGTTGGTATTAAATTGAAAAAGAGCTTGGCGAATATGCATAGGCATTACACGCTCAGGGAAAACATTTTCGGAAGAATATCAGCTGTTTTCAATTCATTATCAAGTTTTCTGCTCGAGCAAATCATGAGACCACGGTGGTTTTGTATCAAACTGATTTTTCTTCTGGTAGGGGCAAAAGAATCCCAACTCATATACAGGCCTGTAAATGTCGGTTGTCTGTATACAGTTGTACTAAACCGATTCTTTGTCTTTTCTACAAGGACGTCCAAAAAGGGTAACGAGTCATTTTGCTCTTCCTCTATAGTGAATTTGAGTGCAGAATGGAGACTATTTAAATTCTGGAAAAATCGCTTACTTACTCGCGAGTTGTAAATATGACAAATGTGTCAACCACATACCGCCAATATCTGAAAGGTCTAGAGACTCGAGTGAAAAGTAATGAATCCTGAAAGCCTAAGAAAATGATGTGCTAAAATAGGACCCTAAGTACTGCCCATAGCCACCCCGCGGACTTGCTGATACATTACATTATTAAAGCTAAAGCAAACCGACTGGGTGGCTAATTCCAGTAGTTCAAGGAAAATATTCTCAGGAAAAGTAGGAATGGGTCAATATGCTTCGATAAAGGATGTCAGCACATAATTGATGGGCTCCCCAAGGGGCACATTTGTGAACAAGTTAGTAAGCCTCTTAAATTTTGATTCGGCGTTTAGAATATCCAATATTTTCTTGATATAATCATTCGAATGTAGAATGACTACACCAGCACATTTATCCAGCTTAGTAATATACATATCCTTTCTAGTCTGCGGAGGGTAGACCTCCTAGGTATTACCCAGGCGGTGTAACTCAGTCCGACAGGTCTGGGCCGCTTTCCGGCCCCTGACCTGTCGGGCTGAGTGTCAAGTGACGAATCCTTGACGAGTACTATTACCTGGTCTCCCTGCTAGGAGACGAGTACTACTACCATGTCTCCCGTTAGGAGACCTTTCCTATCACGAGTAATGGGGGTAGTTATTTATTTGCCGCCCACCTCGGCAAAATGTGGCACAAGGCACGAAAGTGGGGATCCAGAAGGTTCCCCTAAAGGAGGGGAACTCCTGCAATTGTAAAAATTGCCTGAGTAACCTTGTCGGCATTCCCCGGTAGGGGCGCCTCAGACAGTAAGCAGTGTACTTACTTTACCGGAAAACCCAGTGGCAAGGCCTGGGAGGGTGGACCTCCTAGGTAATACCCAGGCGCTGTACCGCAGTACGACAGGTGCTTGGCCGCTTCCCGGCTGTCGGGTTGAGTGTCAAGAATAGATCCTTGACGAGTACTACCACCCTATCTCCCTGCAGCCGAAGCCGCTAGGAGACCTTCCCCATCAGCCGAGTAATGGGGGGAGTTATTTATTTGCCGCCACCTCGGCAAAATGTGGCACAAGGGCGGAAAGGAGGGGCACTCCTGCAATTTTAAAAGTTGCCTGAATAACCCCGTCGGCATTCTCCGGTAGGAGCGCCTCAGGCAGTAAGCAATTGACTTACTCCACCGGAAAACCCAGTGGCAAGGCCAACAGGTGCTGAGCCGGTTCCCGGCCCCTCACCTGTTGGGCTGAGTTCCAAGTGACGAATCCTTGACGAGTACTACTACCCTGTCTTCCTGCAGCTGAAGCTGCTAGAAGACATTCCCCATCAGACGAGTGATGGGGGTATGAGACGAATGGATTCACCAACCATTTTTATAAGCACCGGCTATGCTAAACAACCAATGAAAACGTTTCAAAATTATTATAAAAATTGTTGAATTTTGGATTCAATCAGTTTGCCGTTAACTACGCCACGGACCGCATTTGATTCTTGGTCGCCATCTTGGTTACTGATCTGAACTACGCCGCCACCTTTGTTCAACACAATATCTCAGAACTTAACAGGTTAACTACGCCACGGACCGCATTTGATTCTTGTCCGCCATCTTCGTTACTGATCTCAACTACGCCGCCATCTTTGTTCAACACAATATCTCATGTTTATAGTTAGGCATCAATTTAGATAATCTACCAAATGCAATAACATGAATGTAATCAACCAGTTACTGGGGAAATTCTTTTAATAGTATTTTATGAACTAAGTTTGGTGTGTTTTGTATAAAACCACAACAACCAGAATGAAACAGAAGTGAACATGCATACATATATTGATTTAAATCTACTTAACCGGGTGTTAATGAATTTGGAACGTAATTAGGAAAAAATGCGAAATATATTTTGGGGAAGTAAAGTTATTTTCCGGCCTAATAGTAAGGTTGCCTGTAAGCATATTACTTTAAGGCTAAGTGTCGAATTAGTTCTGATATTTCATTGATTATATCCTGTAGTCTGCCCGTGAAGAAGTACTTGTAAACTTGGGAAACATCCATTTTTGCCCTATTCCTTATACATCCTATTTCTGAACTTCATTTTTACGAACGAGAAAATGGTTTTGTTTCTTACTATGTTTTAAGGAGGGGGGTATGCAATTTAATGACAACATTGTGTCATCGTTTTATCACTTTAGAATTTATATTCTTCTGTTATTCACCAATTGTCTGTAGACATATATTTTTTTTGTTTTAAGATAGATTTCTTTTCCATGTAAGAAAGAAATATTTTAGGAAATTTAAAACTTTTTATGGTCAGTTTTATAACACTTTTATAAAGGTATTATACGACTCGCTGGAAGTGTAACAGTGTATCGGAGCCATATGCAAATGCTTGGCAGTGTGTGAAATTATGTCTCTGTAAAACGAAAGTGTGTACAAAAAAGAAAACGATGAAGGAGAACGATTATATTTTATTCGCGAAAGTACCTGGAAATAAATGTTCTTGTTAAAATAAAAGATTATTTAATTATCAGATACCTTGTTACCTGCGACATACTCTGCAAAAACGTGTTGCGACCCGAGTGACTACATGTTAACGCGTGTGTAAATGTGTGTGACTTGACATCAACTTCTGCTCCATGTAATCCAAGTACAATTGCTAAGCCAAATCACATTCTTCACCAAAGAAGACAATGACACAACGTTTAATCTGATGCAGACAGAATAAATTTGATTAAAGACTGGTCCACTAGGGAATCAAATAATTAAAACCGGTCCTCCTTTTTTCTTATCTTTTCTCTGAGAGACGAAACGCGTATAGTTACTTGTGTCATAGAGACGAATGTACAGTACATTAAACAATGTAAATTGTCCAACTTAAACCAATATATGTTTTCTGTATTATCTGCAGGCGAATGATTACCGTTAATTAAATATTAACACCTCCAAAAGAAAATATTTTCACGTAATTATCCAAACAGATATAGCTTGTTAAAAAAATTTCAAAAGGTTTACACTAATACATATATATATATATATATATATATATATATATATGTATATATGTATATATATATATATATATAGGTATTTCGGACGATATCAAAACATCGTTAAACTCACTACTCGTTCAAGCAGCCGCCAATAGCGTAATGGTTAGAAGCCTTGACTGCCGTGTAAACGGTCGGGTTTCAATCCTGGCTTGAGGTAGTTGCCTGTCTAGCCGCACTGATGAGCTGTGAAACAGCGAAACAGTACTGTATGTGGATGACTATATATATATATATATATATATATATATATATATATATATATATGTGTGTGTGTATGCATATATTGTGTGTATCTGTATATCTATAAAAGTGAAAGTATCTGTCTGTCTGTGTGTACATTTCCCTACGCATTAACTCTGTCAATGTTTAGCCTACAGACTCGAAATTTGATATACAGGGTACGGAGATTTGGGAAAATTGAGGTGATCCGAGTAAGCAGTCAAAGTTCAACGATCTGACGTTTGAGAACTCTATCAAACTCCTCCTACAATTTTGGGTCTAAATACTTGAATTTTCAAATATAGGTTTTGTGGACATGGATCTAACTTAATAACATTATTTGTGCCCCAAATAATAAATTTTAAAAGGTCATAATAAGGGTAAAGGAAAATAAATGACCGCTTATTTTGCTCAGCATACACTTCAAAACACCCAGGCAACGCCGGTCACCCATGCTATATATATATATATATATATATATATATATATATATATATATATATATATAAGCGAGATAAGATGCTGATAGAATTCAGATGAAAATCCTGATAGATATTACTTGAAGTAATACTTTCAAGATCCTAGCCAAAATGAAAAGCTCAATATTTAAGAATAGAGCAATATATAAGTTTCGTGGTTTAATTTTAAATTCTGAAAAAAAAACAACATAATAATTTATTGCTTGACAAAGGAATATATAGAAGGGGTTATTTTAATTTCGTTAATCCATGGATTTTCAAAAATGCTCAGGTCATCAGAGGAAATGAAATGCAGTTAGCAAAATGTTCAGCTGTGAATGGATGCTATTTTGCTTTTCAGCACAATTATTGAAAATAGTTTTGAGTGGTTGTGGATAATTATATGGAGAAAATTATACGGACCGAGAAGTTGATAAAACTTGGGTAGTCCATTATCGGAAGGAGTCCAATGTCATTATTTTAAATTCTGAAAAAAAAAAAAACGACATATAGAGGCATATATATTCGATTTATAAAATTAAACCACGAAAATATATATATAATATATATATATATATATATATATATATATATATATATATATATATATATATATATATATATATATATACCCGCAATGCAATTGACACTGAAAAGAAGGTTAAATACTGCCCAAAAAATCATGTTAGGAGCCCACCCCTATATATATATATATATATATATATATATATATATATATATATATATATATATATATATATATATATATATATGAACTTAGGGAACTACAGAACACCTGATTCATTACAACACCACCCTCATAATCTTTAACATTTAAACCTTCAGTCCTCCTACATCGGTCCAACCACGTTTAAACTCCTAGATATCCTACTTACCATATAACTATAAACACAACCTAATTCTGAATATCCTAGTCTAACTAGTAACCCTTATTACTTACATTTATATCTCCGATAAATTCAACCAATATATACACAAAAAGAACTACTAAAGAAAATGAAAAATAATCCCTAAACACATTAACACCTTCACCGCATTTAATTTATAATCATCATTTTTCTCCCCTTATATATATATATATATATATATATATATATATATAACTTTCCCCTCTTAATTTCTAATTACATTTTTTTAGCCACTATATATGTATATATATATATTTATATATATATATATATATATATATATATATATATATATCTGTCAGTATATGTGTGCCTATATATATTTTTATGAGTATGTATATTTATATAATTATGTTTGCGTATATATGGGTACAGGTATGTGTGTATGTATATGTGAATCAGTATCCTACCGGAGATCTATGTTTCCACGTATATATATATATATATATATATATACATATATATGTATATATGTATATATGTATATGTATTTATGTATATGAGTATGTCTGCATTTAGATGCATATATGTTTGCATGTACATTGTATGTGCGTATGTATATGTGTATGGATGGATAGATATGTACATATGTACGTCTGTGTATGTATGCGTATATGCATGTGTGTTTGCATATGTATTAACTCTTGACTACCTAAAAACCACTCACTGTCAACTCAAATGAACGAATCATGGCTACTACGAACATTCGAAATGAAAGGCCTTACTTGTCAAGCACATATAACACGTACACACGTCCTTTATCTTCCTTTCTCCCCCTCTCTTTATTAACTCGATCACTCATTTATTTCATAAACTCCAGTGCCGTCATAAGCAACCAAAAACAGTCAAATCTTAAAACCTAAAATTGGAATTCCTTTAAATATATATATATATATATATATATATATATATATATATATATATATATATATATATATATATATATACGAGGTGCCTTAATAAAGTTTCGAGATTTTTTTCGTCTTAACACTGTTTTTGATTGTACACGCATGGAACTCTATTCCCGTTCGGAATAATCTCCTCCGGTCTATTTGAACATTGCTGGGATCTTCCAACAGAATCTCTTCCTTAACTCCCTTAAAACCTCAACATAGTATTTATTGTTGACTGCCTATACAATCTCATCGCATATGTATAATATAAAAAGAAGCATCATAATTTTCTGGATGGATCTGCTCTGTTTGGGATCCGGAAGAACGAGCCTACGTTCGTTGGTAGCTTTGTCTCTTCGACTTTGGGTTGTATCAGCTTAATCAGCTTCCATCCTTGGTAAACAGAGCATCTAAAAGTCGGGTGCTGGATTGACTAGATCGACCAAGTACCTATTACTATGGAAAAGTCTTTGTTTCTGATCTTCTCTGAGCATCATTGGGACAAACTTCGCTCACATATTCCTTATCTTCAGTTACTTGCAAATAATTGTGGTGTTACAGTTCTTACACTGACATCAAGTTGTGCACATATTGGCTTTATAGACACACGGTTTTATATTTGGTATATAAACTCCGGGGTGTCGCCTTTCTTATTTCTCTTACGCGTCATATTTAATACACCTTCTGCCTGCCTGAAATCATTTATGCCAGTCAATAACTGATGCTCAATTAATGGAAGATTGCCCAACAGCAGTCTTAAGAAGTACATGTTTCTATGACATTTTACAAGTTTAAGGCAGGATTTTGCCTTAATAAACAATATATATATATATATATATATATATATTATTTTTAAAATGAGTGTATATATATATATATATATATATAT
>NC_136508.1:27389754-27419754 GCF_053919585.1 Euprymna scolopes | reverse complement strand
TAATAGACGAGTTGCGCAGTTAACTACGTATAATCAATATATACATTTATGTTTCTGTGACCGTAAAACAAGTGCTTGGGCATCGTTGCTAGTGAGGAACCTGTTGCTACATAAAATACTCGCATATACAGGTTACTACACATTAGAACTGATACCCGAGGAAGACGAATGAACACATATCTAAGGAAACGGCGGAAACCCTATAGGAGGACCTCTACTCTGTAATAGAATGGGGGAAAAATAATGGTAGTATTCAATGCTGATAAAACTAAGATGTGAGTAATTTTCTGTCACGGTAGAGGGAAATTAGTTTTCTCAGCAGTGTTTGCAATGTGACCAAATTATTTATTAAAACTATCTTACTA
Organism: Euprymna scolopes; assembly: GCF_053919585.1. Lineage (NCBI taxonomy): Eukaryota > Metazoa > Mollusca > Cephalopoda > Sepiida > Sepiolidae > Euprymna > Euprymna scolopes. The sequence goes on along the minus strand of NC_136508.1, from coordinate 27,419,389 downwards.
GTGAATATTAAACCGAAGAATTTTATGAAAAAAAGCTTTCATTTAAAGTGTTATTAGTCATGGTTATTGTTGTGTCGTGGAACAACAGTGGAAATAAGAACAATCAAGTCGAGGTTCGGTTAAGGAACAAGTGTATTAACAATAATGCACAAAGATGGAAAAGCGTGCATATTTGCTGGGCACTCGGCTAGCAGTTGAAGTGCAGTCGCATCTATCTCACCGGTGTTGGAATTACTAGCGCTATTTATAGTGCTAATCGCTGTAAATTCCTCTATTCAAGAAGGCCGGTATAACACCCCTCCCCTTTGAAAATATCCGGTCCGGGATTAATAACGTTTTTGTTTTGGGTTCACCCTAATCAATTCTGTAGATTTCCGTTTTCTGTTTGATCTTCTGTTCCCCGGGGCTGTCACTGGTATGGACACCTGAAAAGTAGCAAACACTGTGTCCATGATGTCCTAATCGGGCGATCTGGTCAGCTCACTGTTCGAGTATATTTTCCGAATTTGGTTGTTGTGAAGTTTGTGCATAAAGTCTGGCCCCTTAATCATGTAGACCAGGTTGCCTATTTGTTTCTTAACAATGCCGGACTCCGAGAAAGTCTTATTATTTTTGTGAATCTTGTGGAAGACTTTTTCGCCAACTTTATACCGTTTTTATTTTGTTTGTTATCGTTTTTTTTTATTTTTTTTTTTTTTTAGGTTTGGCCTATCCTGGTTTGGAAACAACTTGTGAAAAACCGATCTAACCTTGCGTCCGAACATAACCTCAGCAGGTGTCTTCAACATTTCGATGTTTGCATTCGAAATGACTCTGTAGACTTGTAAAAACTGTTGGATTGACTTATCCGTCGGCAACCCACTAGCTTTTTTCAGGGCTCTCTGTAATGTATCGACGAATTTCTTGTCTTGTCCATTACTGCTTGAGTGGTATGGCGGAATGGTTATATGCTCGATTAGATGATCCTCGCAAAAATGTTAAAATTCGGTAGATGTAAATTGCGATTCATTGTCGTTAACAATGGAGTCTACTACTCCAAACCTAGCGAATAGTTCATACAGGAAGTTGATAGTTACCTCGGATGTGGGATTCTTAGATTTTAATACGTCCGGCCATTTAGATAGGCTGTCTACAAACAATGAGATAGTAGAACCCATCTAGCGGTCCTGCAAAATTTTAATGAATCCTAGACCAAGGTCGGTCCCGTTTTGTCCACGATCCCAATTCAGTCGGAGGAGCTTTCATAGCTAATGCGCATCCTTTACACTCCCTGATTTTTCCTTTTATACCCTTATCCATGTTTGGCCAATAAAAGAAAGGACGCATAGAACTTTTCATTCTTGATATACCTGTCCTACATCGAATTCCTTGAGCATTATTTTCTGTAATGTCGCAGGAATTACGAACCTGTAGCTATACACCAGGGCGTTATCGGAAATTGAATGAATTTCTTCATCAAATTCCGCTTGAATGGCTTCTATTACCATATCCTTCAATGGTTATGTCTGCTTAGGTAGTAACTTCGATAACCCGTCTGCATGATCAAATCTTTTAGATGGTACATACTCCATTTGTAAATTGTAATTCAGAAGTATAGTGCCCCGTCTTTGGAGTCTAATCGCCATATGTTGTGGTTGTCTCCTTTTCTATCCGAAAATCGTTAATAATGGTTTGTGGTCTGTTTATAACAGAAATTGCTTACCGTGTAGGAAACGATGAAATTTCTTTACCGCGAATATAATGCTTAGTGCCTCTTTTTTCAATTTGTGAGTAGTTCTTTTAGGCTGGCAAAAGTGATCGGGATAAATGTGCTATGGGTTTCATTTTTCCATCATCCATTTTGTGTAAAATGCATGCGACTATGCAATAGGAGATGGTATCGCTTGCAATTGTACTTTCACGCTTGGGGTTATAATGTGACAGAAACAAGTCAGACGTTAAAGTCTCTTTAATTTCCCGAAATGCTTCTTCGCACTCCTGCGTCCTGACCCATTCTTAGTCTTTCTAATGATTGTTGTTTCCATTCCTTGCCAACAATTTGTTATGTCGTGGAACAACCGTGAAAATAAGAACAATCAAGTCGAGCTTCTGTTAAAAAATTAGTTTATTAAAAATAATGTACAAAGATAGGAAAGCATGTATATCTGCTGAACACTCGGCTAGCAGTTGAAGTGCAGTCACATCTCTCTCACCGGTGTTGGAATTACTAGCGCTATTTATAGTGCTAACCGGGATAAATTCCTCTGTTCAAGGAAGGCCGGTATAACACACACACATATATATATATATATATATATATATATATATATATATATATATATATATATATATTGCAGTTTACATCCCCTTTTCCCCTGAGTGTCGGGTGGCAACTTTTGGCGAACAATAGAAGCAATAGGTTCATACCAAAACGACTTCTATAAGGCCGAGGTGTTCTGTGACTGTGTTTTTGTGTGATCGTCCCCTATCGAAATTTTGCCGTAGCAGTAATTGTAAATTCCCGTATAAACGAAAAGGACCAATACACTTTATTTCATGCATTTAAAGTGCGGTGTATTTTGGCGGCATGATCTTAGAAAAATCAAAAACTTACCATCTCGTGTAAAACATTATGTTAATTAGTATATATATCATAATTATTTGGGGGGCATTCTTTCTATGCTGTCATTATTCTTTTACTCCATCTGCTCCTGATATGGTGTTTCTACACAAAACTGTATTGTCATTGCCTTCTTTTACACTACGTATAATGTTTTAAGTAAACTCCAATATTCTTCTCAAATTATGACTAGTTTGATATCACATTGGTCAACGGAAAAATCACGTATCGAGGAATTGCTAAATTATAATCAGCCACGTGGTAATAGATAAACGAAAATAAAGCGGACTTTCCCAAAAACGTCAAACGGTATTTTTGTAAATGTGAACAATTATTGCAATCGAGGATCCATCATGCTTTTAAATGACGAGATCTACAACTTGTTTTGTTGAGGACTGTTATATATATATATATATGTATATATATATATATATATATATATATATATATATATATACTGTAATATTTATGAGACATGGTAGAAAAATCAAATTCTCCTGAACGATAGTGGAATTACTTTTAACAGAACAACGCTAAACCTCTAGGGAGAAACAGTTATAGAAACAGCGATAATCTTATTTGTGTTTTCATCTATTATCGATCATAGAAATCGTTACACAACATGAAAGGAGAATAAAAATAAACAATTTATTCCTTTTTTATTGTTAATCTAAATCATGTGGAACTATTTGATTTGTCATGTCAGCTATATATATGTGTATGTATATATATATATATGTATATATATATATATGTTTTCATACTGAAGTCTTTCTGCTTTCTAACAACGTATAAAGGTTTAGATATGTTCCGTAGAAGGTAACTGATACATACAACTGAAATCTGTAAAGGATAAATAAAAGATGTTTGCACAGGACACGATTTAGAAAGTAGATTCCATTCACCATCGATAACCGTAATTAGTGTATTCTATAATTATTGATTGATGTGTGTGTATAGTTATATGAGTTGCCAGATGACATACTAGTGTTTCGACTACTTACACGTAGGAGACTTACAGACGTGTCACAGCAGAAAGCGAGACAGATAAGCTTCCGGTTTATCTGTGCCGGTGATTGGGGTAGTTGTCTTGGTTTATTGATCATGGGCCTTAATATATTTATATCTGGTCTTTTTCATGTTTTAGTCTATGGTGTTGTTTTGCATCACAGATAAATCGATCTGAGACATTATTGCATGTTATTACATTGGATAAATGTCCCTTTTGTTAAAAATCCCACTTTAATCGTGATCTGCAGTTCCCAGAAAATCATTGTCAACATTTCCCTGCAGTCACGATGTCTCATTCCAGTCAGGATTGTCGAATACCGTGCGGGTTACGTGATTTTCGATGAGTAGCTTGAAAGAGCACATGTGACGTTAAATTTCACATGTGTACCGTAATTTGTTACGCGTACATTTTATGTTATCTTGGAAAAAATTTATATATCTATATATATATATATATATATATATATATATATATATATATATATATATATATATATAAATTATCTTAATTATTGCCTTTTGCCAAAAAATGACATGTTCTTAAGTGTTTGTTGTTCACAAATGACTTACGCGAATAATATTTTTTCACTGTCTGTCTCTTTTTCTCTTGACAAAGTCAACCGTGTTTTTTTTTTTTAATCCAACATGTTATCAAAATAACGATTAGCTCACACGGTATTTGGTTGTTGGTTTTGGATATATAACTTCGTAGAAAAAATATATATTACATATATATACATATACATATATATGTGTGTGTGTGTGTGTGTATAATATATAATGTATATATCTTCCTCCCTATATAAATAAAATGAACTCATTTTTCTCCTCCAACTTTGAACTTAATAGGATTTAAAATCATGACATTACATGCAAATGTAATGCGTACAGACTGTAGCACATTATCTGAGGTTTGCTATATGCCTTTTACCTCTACAGTTCCTCGACAATGTTACATTCCTATATTTTCCCGGTGAGAGTCCACTGCCAAAATCCCTTAGATTCAATGGAAGTTGCAACATATTTTCTCTCTATTAGATTCCTCCTTTCCCCTCTCTCCATGTACACCGCAGTGGTGCGTTCACAATGAACACTACGAGGAAACACATCGGTTTGGAATCGTACATGCCGTTTTTTTTTTTAGATTTTAATCTTTTTTCGCTTATATAGTCTTCCTGTTTTTTCCATAATAAAATAGAAATAAAATTTGAAAACAAACACGCGAAAACGCGATTACCATTATTGTTTTCTTTTGGCTGCTTTTTCGTTAGTGAAAGACGCAATCTGCGAGACTAACCGGATTTTACTTCCGGTTTTAACGACTCTAACCGTGAAATCTTACTATGACCTTAATTTATTAGTACTTTCAACTCAACATTTATTTTTACACAAAGATTACAACGCAACGATATCGTGAATTCACTTGTATTACACTTAAAATTAAAACAAATAATTTCATTTAGAATTCGAGACAACAAAAACATTCATTTAGAATTCGAGTGTGATATGACTACTGAAACTAAACCAAAACAAACTTCACTGCGGAATTGATATTTATCTTATTCACTTTTTAGTTAATTGATCAGGGTTTTTTTTTTTTTTTTTTGCTCTTTCGCCTGAATGGTTCGAATTTAACCCCCTTCTAACTTTTTGGGTTTTTTTTTTTCAAATATCCGGGCACCGCCGGATCGTTGGTATTGTGCCACGTCATTTCTTTAATTGTTTTTTAAAACTATTTTTTATGATAGTTTTAACATTGGTTATTTTCCTAATATTTTAACAGGGTTATGACTTCGCTTTGTTTCATTTTTACCACCACCCCCAACCACACACGCCTCTAAAACGCCGGGCAACGCCGCGCGACTCCAGGCAACGGCGGGCAACGGCGAGTACCACCGCTACTACATATATATATATATATTACATGTATATTATATGTTCATGTAGGACATATACATGTGTGTATATATATATATATATATATATATATATATGGGGGTATGAGTGTGTGTGTGTGCGTGTGCATGCTTATATTTGTATGACGGTATCTATGACAGTGTTTACCCAACAATCTCTAGCCCAATGTCTATTGACGATTATAGAAACGGTCAAGGCTCTATTCAATAAATATTGCATTTGCGAAACGTTTAAGTATGTTGAACATTTCCGCGAGTTTCAACCCGGTGTTGAAAACAACTTTATGTGTTCATTCGACGTTTTTAGTTTATTTCCAAATTTCCCCTAACAAGAGATTATAAATATTTGTGCCGTATCCCTTTATAATAATCATTTAACCCATTCAGTTTTCCCCAGAGACATACCTGTTGATATCATGACGATCTGTACTGAAGCAGTCGCATTTAGCTTCGACAACGTTATGCACAGTCAGATCGAAGGGGGTCAGATTAGACGACCCCTAGTTTCTGCATTAGCTGACACTTTTGTGGGATTTCACGAGTTGTTATTTTTTAACGATGTATCGAATCTATCAATAGATTTAAGATACGTCAACGAAAACTTTTGACTCTGAAAAGGAGTCAAAAATCATTTCAACAATCTTAACTCTATCTATCCAACATTATTATTTACTATGAAGAATGAGAATGACGGTTTCTTTCCTTTCCTGGAGGTCTGACTTGAACGCAGTAAGTGTTCTCTTACGACACTCTAACAAAAACCGACAATTACCTGCCCAGATATGAAATGACATACATTTGTGCCTACTTCCAGGAAGATAGGACTTATTCAGACGTTAGTCTATTGAACCCTTACAATTTCCTCTTCCGGTAAACTTGAATGCGAATTAAAACCAGCTAACACCTTTTATTTGCAACGGTTATCAGGAGAATTTAAGTAAGTATATGATTAAAAATAAAGTTACAAAATACAATTCTCTTACAACCTTTTGCCCGTCTAAATGGCCAGTCTACTTAAAAAGTTATTGGATTGGGGATACCGATCAGTGTTTGGGTAAACGAATCATTAAATTTGTGCCAAATTGCTACCAGTCTGTTGCTCTGCGTTTGGTATTCCGTGTAAAGTCTGCATATCCACTAGTTTTTAGGATGGTTTATTTTCCATCACAAAAAGGAATGTAGTTTATGAATTCAATTGTCAGTGTGTTGCTGATTACGTGGGTTTAACCTCCTTAAATTTGCAGACTAGAATTTACCAACGTATTCCATCAAATCAAGATTGGGCAAACCTTGTCGCTCTTACCCCCCCCCCATCTTCCACCTATGAATCTGCGATTGGCACACATCTCCATGACAATCCAGCATGTGGTAATGTTTTTTTAATCAGTCTCAATTCCTAAACGTAGGCCCTCTTTCTGTCGACAAAAATAATTTGTCAAGACATTAGAGTTATTTGCGGATATATTTTAACTTTCCCTTTTGTCCCCAATAGTGCATATACTTTACACAAATTGTAAATATTTTATTTTTATCTCCATTCCCAGTCGACACTTTATTTTTCTTCCTCGATAAAATTTACAAGAACAGCCCATTAAGTCTCTTCACTTACATGATATTTTTATATATTTTTGTATAGGCCAACAATAAACTCCTTATGAGTTCCCTACAGGTTTTGGCGACTATTTTCTTAAAGTAATATATATATATATATATATATATATATATATATATATATATTTATGAAATTTTGAAAAATTAACAATTCTATGTAATATCAATTTTTTGTATATCAGTTTAAAAAAGTCAAAATAAACAATAGTTTCAAACATTTTTATATCATAGAGGTTATGTATTAAGTGCACTCTTCAGCTTAAATAGCCAGTGAATGACATGTTACACGTCGATTAAATAACCAACCATTCACATTATCCCACTACATATTTAATTAAAATAATGAAGACACAAGAAATTTATTTTTTATTATTATTATTATTATTATTATTATTATTATTATTATTATTATTATTATCATTATTATTATTGTATGTGGATTCGAAGGGTTATGGACTTAAAAGCAACTTTTATTGATTTGTATGAGATAAGACTTTGCGTTTAACTTGAACTCTCATTCTGACTTTATATATATACATGTGCACACAAATGGAAACATACGCATATATATATATATGTATATATATATATATATATATATATTAATATGCATATATGTTTCTGTAGAAATAAAGTTTTCGTATTATATATCAATCTTTATATTAGAAGCTCAATGTAAACACAGAGCAATATATAGAATAAACGACAAAAATGTATATTCTAAAACACATGATGTTTACAATTGTTATGTTTTATTCTTTTACATCAATTGATCCTTACAGTTCTTGACAGTATCTGGAAAATCCAAGATGGCGTAATGGTATATTTTCGGATTCTCGCCATGTCGTATCACATTTTTATTCCCTTTGCTGGATTGATTTTTGCTATTTCTTCTGATGAGTTAAGAGCATAATAGATTCATTAATTGGTATAATAATTAAGTGATTGATTTCGCGCTACGAAACAGACACTGTCAAGATCTGTAAGGATCAATTGATGCAAAGGAACAAAATATAAAAATTGTCAACATCATGTATTTTGGAATATACATTTTTGTCATTTATTCTATCTATACACACACACAAACAAACAAACACACACACACGCACACACACACATATATATATATATATATATATATATATATATATATATATATATATATATATATACAATAAACATTTGAATATTTTATTCAAATATTTATGACGTAAAAGTTACTCATAGGTATGTGTTTCTGGGTATCACCCGTCCTCAGCATCGTTGAATTTTTGACAATGATCAAACTTGTAACTTATTGAATCACCAGGCCATATCACCTCGTCAAAGTTTATTGATGATTTTTATCACCTGTAAATGTAATAACTGTTCCTGATATAATTTTTTTTTAATAAGCGATTATGTGGTATTCTTTTTTTTAATGTTTTTACATCGCCCCTTTTTATAGTGGACGTATTTTTTTTATTATTATTAATGTTTCTCTTAAATATTTTAATATATAAAGTTCGAATAATTTTTAAATATTTTTAGTGCATAAAAGCTATCCAGGGACACATATTTACTTTATCATTGTCAAAAGTTGAGACATGCTGAAGACAGCGATACCGTCCATCTCAGGAGAATCTACTGTGGATTTAATAAAATTAATTGTATATATATATATATATATATATATATATATATATATATATATATATATATATAATTACTTCATTTATTCACATAAATTTAATATACGAAGGTATAGATTTATGCGTAAACTTTAAGTATTTACTTCAAAAGTGCTCAATACGTAGGTAGAGCTAGTTAGTAATCTATAAACTATATATGGCGATTAAGCTACACTGAATACTCTGCGTTTCATCCAGCTATAGGATCTATCAGGCTTATGCGCGTATTCTGTGGTTGCTTCTTGTTTTTATATATGTTGGAGATTTCTAGTTGGCCAATCAGCTTAAAAAAAGGAGAACGTCTACCTAAAACCACTAACCTAGTTCTAAAACATATCCTTTGTTTGATAAAATGCATGACCATTGGCTGATAGAAAGGGGCGCGGTGGATACAAGAAAGCTGATTGGCCAACTAGAAATCCCCAACATATATAAAAACAAGAAGCAACCACAGAATTCGCGCATAAGTCTAACGAATCCTATAGCTGGATGAAACGCAGAATATTCAGTGTAGCTTAATCGCCATATATATTTTCTAAATTACTATATATATATATATATATATATATATATATATATATATATACAAGTAATTTTAATATTAATTAATATATATATATATATGTATATATATACAATTAATTTTATTATATCCACAGTCGATTCTTCTTCATATATTTATATATATATATATATATATATATATATATATATATATATATATATTCGATTAAAATTAAGTTGAAAATGCAAAAGACGATTACCTAACAAAGACATTGATTTTGAACGCGCTCGGTCATATCAAAATACTTACTTTTTCTTTTATATGTCTGACCTTACAACTTGTGCATGATAGTGTCTTGAATTTAAGTTTAAAATACAAAACGTCAAATATCATGCTGCAATTGTGCTTTAAGCATTAACTTCTTTTCCAACGCGACTCTGTCATATCAAAGAGCGTATTGTAGATTTTATCTATCTGGCATTTCGGCTTCCGTTTTTATAAAACCTGTGAGGTTAGATTGTGTGAGGTGTTTACATTCGTCGAAATCACCTGTTCCTTTATTCATCGAATTATGTACACTTGATTATCAATATTTATTTCAGTTATTTCGATAAAAAGCCTTCCTCAGAACACTTTCAGCTACATGAAGTACATTCGTAGAAAGTTTCATAAAAATTGAGCCAGCAGTTTACTTGTTCTTAGGGAACGAACTCGCATAAGAGATTGAGAACACACAGAGATAAATCTCTCTTTATGCATATATATATATATATATATATATATGTATATATATATGTGTGTGTATATATATGTGTGTTTGTGTGTATATATTTCATAATTCGTTCCACAGCCAAACAACGTTGCAGTTGACAAAAGCCATGACAGCCAAGAAACCGGCAGTCAAAGACTGGAGTTTCGCGTTCATTTTAGGCTCGTCAGTTGGGCATATCGGAATTCGGATTTGAAACCCGATACCTCTTGCATGCAAAGCGAGCGCCCTGTCACCCAAGCACAAACGCCACACACACAGAAGAATGTCTGTTAACTAATACAGATCAAGCAAACCCTGGCGAAATCCGACTATTTAACAGACCTACTTCGCCTCGACCATGTGATGTGGTGATCCACCAAGCTATAACCGTGGCCTATGTTTCACAAGTAAGAATTTTATACTCCAGGAACTATGTCACCCAACAAGCTAACCTGGTGAGCAATGAGTAAAACAATTTTCATAAATATCTATATATCTATATATATAAATATATGTGTGTGGATGTGTGTGTATATACACACACACGCACACACACACACACATATATATATATATATATATATATATATATATATATAAGGAAAACAAATTATAAAGAAAAAGAAAGGGAGTTAGTGAGAGCAGATAGAGAGAGAGAGGAAGAGAGAGAGAGGGAGAGAGAGAGCGTTCCTCCTATTTTTATAGTCGTTTTCCCCATTCTGGTCTTCAGTTTTCGTTCTAATTATTATCGTGAAAACATGATACACCTAATACAAATACAAAAACGGTTTCTTATTTGCATCGAGGCGTAAAATGAAATATCAAACATGAATTCTCTGATTTCTTTATTTGACAAAAGAATAAATAACAACTCTAAAAGCTAACTCCATTGTTTTCAAGTCATGACTCCCTTTAGTCAACATTATCTTAATTTCTTTCTTTTTTTTAGCTGCCGATGATGATTTAACAATTGAAATACCTGACATGATTAGCAGCATCACCTTTCAATACGTTTCTTTTTATTTGCTTAATTAAAGGTTCCACATAGACTTTCTGCTATGTGATAAAATTGAAATTAGTTGTATAGCCGAAGATTTTTCTTGGTGAAATTATTACACATTTAGGTATATACTATAACCGTAACATAAACCACGAGACAAATATGCTTGAGTGGGGAATATCACGATCAAAGGCTACAGACTGTTTATCTTACCAGTCAGTAAGTATTGGCAACCTTTCTTTCTTTGCCACTTTCTAGCCTAATATATTCTTTGCAAGCTGTTGTTCGCGTTATTCTTTTTTTTTTTTACACGGTGGGCACCACTTATCAAGGCCCGGAAGCCACTCAGGGATAAAGGTTATTGCAAGTACAGTACGTTAATGTGTAGATTTAATGAAGTGTTTACTTAAGGGGGCGGTTCATTAGGAATTTGTTAACGTTGGACTTGAAGACATCCAGGTTGTAGTCAGGTGGGAAGCAGGCAGACGGAACAGAGTTCCACAGGCGTGCAGTTCTAAGAAAGAAGCTTTGTTCATGGAATCCACGTTTTGATTTAGGCACAGATAAAGAGTGGGGGAAATTTTTCACGGTGGATTCAGCTAGACGGGTGTTTTTCGTGAAAGATTGGCGAGGGGGGACCAGAGATTGAAGTTCAGACGCACCTGTCATGGAAATAACGATAAAACAAGGATACGCTCGCAACGTCTCTTCTGTGGGAGAGAGGTTGCAGGGTAGAGAAAAGGGCATCCCCTACTAAGCATCGAAGTCTATTTTGTACTCTGTCAAGGCAGGATATTCTTTGTTCCGGCCACGTAGACAAGGCTAACACAATACTTTAGGAAAAAACAAATTGTTAAATACTCTAGAATTCTCACAACAACTGCCAATACGGATTCAAGAAGAAACATGCCTCATTGTTTCACAAGAATTTTCTCCGAACAAAAATTTAGTCTTACAAAATCAACATTGCCATGCAGATATTGTCGTATGAACACTAACGAATCATCTAATGCTTTCCAAGTTCAAAATGATAGTAATCAACTACTAAACGGATTTCTCTTCAAGTGTAAAAATTCATCAATTTGAAAATGGATCATTCAACTTCCAAATGAATTAATATACTTCAAATAGGAAAACAACTTCACCATTAAATTGAGAATTAATATAATACGATTAAATTCAATATGTATTCATTTATGTTTACTTCAAAAGGATCCAAAATAATATAGACTTTCCAATGAAATTTATTTAAATTAAATATTATCTTAGTTATTACAGAGAGAAGTACATGCTATATTCCAAATATCAAGTTCGTGAAAATCTTAGGGGAAATATAATTAATACCCTCGGAGATCATCACTTCTAACATGCTGAGGTGAAATTCTTTACTTTAAAAAATATATCAATTTGGATTTGATTAATCCATTTTGAAATTGATTGCTCCAATTAGAAGTTTATTATTTCTGATGTGGAGTTAGTTTTCCGATTTTAAAATGATTAATCCATTTTGAAATTGTGTTCCATTTTGAAGTTGATAAGCGTTTTTCACAATTATTATCATTTTGAACTTTAAATGGTATAGATTACCGCAGAACCAGAGGATGACTAAGCAACTGTGAATAATGCACTGAACTCTACAAGATTCTGAATGATTGTTTTTGGAACAAGAAGCTCACGATTCGGCGCACCAAGTAAGATAATGTGAGAATTAGAAAATAAACAATGAGGTTGTTTATGTGTAAAAAGTTACAATTAAAAATATGTAAGTTGATTTTACATCTAAAAATGTTACTTATCGGTTTTCCGTTATGTTTTGTTTTAGTTTTAATTGTAAAGATAAAATTAAATGGAGTTAAAAATAATCTGGTTTTAATATTGATTCTGTCAATAGAAAATAGGTAAATTTTAATTCAGATAGGTGTTGAGCGTTAGAAGGAAAACGGTTATGCAAAAATAACAGTATATTATTTGTGCCGTACGTAGAAAAAGCATACACTATGTTTCTCTCCACTTCCTAATAAAGAATAAGAAACAATGAAGAACCAAAAGTCCGCTTTCAGACAAATGTGGAAACTTGTTATTGATTTGCAGAAAAAAAACCAAGAAAGACTAATGGAAGAACAGTAAAAAAGACGAATAGAGAAATATTGAATTAGTTTAATATGAAGTACAACAGGAGATATACACATTTTAAAAAAACTGTTGCTGGAACAAAAGAGAAAACACAATTATCACTACAAACTGTAACAAACAAAAACCATGTCACATAAAAAAAACATAACGTTCTCAAAACGCAGTGTGAAAATCTATAGACGAGATTTTTCAAACTTTTATTCGGTTAACGATCCTCTAGAAGACCCGTTATGTTATTAATAGCGGAGATACATGAGATATTTGTCATATAATTGTGAAACACGCATTTCATTCTAATAAAAACAAACAACATATAAAATATAAATAATTTTATATCAATGATGAATAGGAAAATAAAAATCTTATTAAAACTTGAACCTTTCTGCTTGTCTTTTATGAATATATTGTGTACTGCATTTCCAAATATAAATAATATTTTTCACTATATTTTTACGAAGTGAACAAATACCAATTTTGTGAACGCTTTGTATATAAATCCTACTTTATTTAACACCATGCAAACCAGCTCTGCTATTATCAACGTATACTTCTTGGGCACACATCTAAATACGATGATCGCTAGTAATAACAGTCTATCGGTTTGTTTACGCTTGCTGGGACACAGGACCAATTCAATTGATGAAAAGGACTTGTTTTCAATGTGAATAAGGAATCAATTTTCTTCGGAAACACTTGAGCCGCTTTTATTACGGGATGCAATTCTTGAATAAACATGTGTAATGAAAAATAGGTGTGATGTAATCAATTTCCACTGGAATTATAAAACACCTAGGTATCGTACTAGAAAATTTCACCCTTTTACTACCCCCTAAATAATCTCAGGGGCTCCCTATATCAAATATAAAATAACCATCGATTACCTGGACTCAGATAACATCATCCTGGCGGGCTGTACGGCCCAGTTGAAAAACTGTGCTATAGACAATTTCATTTGCGCCCCAGACGAAGGACAGGTTTTATCGTATTTATAAAGTAAGAGGAGTGTATGAAATTGATTGTGCTTATTAGGGGAACTCTTTTAAATGTGCGTATTGCTTTAAAACTTACATTTAAAGAAGAAAACAAATTCGTGGATTACGATTTTCAGCAAAATACATGTGACTTAACATTTTTTGAAATCCTAATCTAATTATAGAACTCTTCAGCCGAAAATCTTTAATATTTCATAAATGCTGAACATGCTTGTATTAACTATGAAGGATTTGGAGACCAATTTAACATTTGCACTAATAGTCAACAAGCATTGCAACGATTTTAAAACTGATGACTTCACTGCTGACGATTTCTAATGTCAAACATACGTCAAAAGTATCGGTAAACGACTCGGATATTTCATGCAGTGTTCTAAGTTACACAGAGAGCCAAACCTTACACTCCTGGAAACTTCCTAAAATCGATTAGTGTGAAAAAAAATTCAAAGGTATTGACACATTTTACGTGGCCTACGTGAGAAAATACATGAAAAATCAAAACCTTAATCTTTAGAGAAAATTGTTTAAATTTACGCGACAAAAAAGACAATCCGCTAAAAGTCAAAATAAGTCATATCTATGTTATCGATGTGAGTTTAAGGTTGTTCATACTGCGCATTCTGACTTGTGCTAGCGAAAATATTATTCGAAGTGAATTATTTATTTTTTATTTTACATTTTTTGCACAAAGCCTCTTTAGACTATATATATATATATATATATATATATATATATATATATATATATATATACATGTTTCTTTGTAAATATAATTTTTAAGCATATTCTACCATTTGTTCATACTAATCCTTAATTTATTAAGCTTAATGTAATTACAGAGAAAATGACATACTTATGACAAATGTCTATATTCCAAATTTCATGATGTTGACCATCTTACAATGTATTGTTTGACGTAAATAAAGATCTTCGATTTTATAATCGTGTCTAAAATACATTTCATTTGCTTTTGACGGATTGATGCTTGCTACTACTTCTCATGAGTCAACCACAAGTAGATTTCCTGATTGATATAATAATAATAAAACATGATGTGGGGCTACGAAACAAATGTTTTCAATAATTGTAAATGTTAACGTAATTAAAGGAATAAATTGTAAGATGGTCAAAATAATAAAATTTGAAATATAGACTTTGTAATGTGTTATATATATATATATATATATATATGTATATATATATATATATATATACACACACATATATATTATGTAGGCCCATTTCACAGTCGGATTTCGGCGCGGTTTGCTTGATCTGGGTTAGATAATAGACGTTCTTGTATGCGAGGCGTTTGCTCAGGTGGCAGAGTGCTTCCCTCGCATAAAAGAGGCTCGGATTTCGAATCCTGAGTTCAGATATGTCTAACTGATGGGCAAAATGTGGGTGAAACTAAAGTATTGGACTTCCGGTTCGTTGAGTATCATGGGACTTGTGGGTTGCGTCGTTGTTTGGCTGTGGATATATATATATATATATATATATATATATATATATATATATATATATATATATCTATATATATATTGTGTGTTTTATTTCCTTGCTTTCAAATTAATAAATAAATATACACCCATATATATTTCTTTCTATTATTAAGTTATTTTTCACCTGAATGTCATTGATGTTGTTCTATAGTTTTAAGAAATATGGTAATATTATCCTGCTATGCTATCGTGAAATCAAGGCCCCTCTATATCGTATTTATAGTGAAAAAGGGATTAAACCATGCCGGTAAAAACAATTAAAATAAATGCATAAAATAAAGACAATAGAGTAATAACTTTCCAAAAGTCCGTCCTATACGCATAGATTTGCATTCTATTATCTTTATTCATAGTTATGTACAGAACTTATCTGGATTCAACAAATCAAACTTTCTGATATCATCACTATTTGAATATGTATTCATTTTATTCAAGCATGGTTGTCTTCTTCTTTACTAAATTTCTTTAATAGCAACCGATTCTATACACATTGTAATATTTGACATTTTTGAATTATCGTGCCTTTTTATTGATTTATTTGCATTCTTTCAAATCTATAGCAAAATTGGACCGAAACTAGAGTATTTACTCTTTTACGATGATACCACCCGTAACGTTAACATATTTTATTACATTCAAATCATTAAGAAATATAATGTATTAATGTCTTCTTTCTCATATACTTTTTTTCTTATTATCATTTTAAAAAAATAGTAGTATCACGGTAATCAGTATTGACGTACTAATGCAGGAAATAATAAGAGTTTGGTAATAGTAATTACTAATTATAGACACAATGAAAACGGAAAGAGAGAGTGAGTATTTTCGACAGAGTCGGTTATTAAAACGCTACCAAAAATCAAGTAATTATTTAATAAAAACGAAATTTTGAAGTGAAAAATTACACTTTATAATGTATATATGAATATAAATATATATAAATATATATATATATATATATATATGTGTATATATATATATATATATATATATATAAATTTAATGAAAACAAGGCGATATAGTGTTTACCTGATATATGCAATGGTTGATTCCAATTAATATAGATGTCAGCATTTATATATAGATAATTTAATCCCAACCAAATATGAACCTCAATACGCAATAGAGAGTAGAGCTTAGTAAAAGAGAAAGAAAATTAAAACTTTAATATTTCAGCTTGCGCAAAAATTCTCTCAGTTTGTTTTTCGGATTAGCTTGAGAGCATTTTTATGCAAACGGAAATATTATGCGTGGTTGGTGTTTATGTTTTTTGAGATATTCAACATTTTTTCACTTCCTTTTTTGGCCATTTATGACTACAATAAATTGCGGTTTAACTTAATGTCATAACTAGCAAAATCTAGCATTGCTGCAACTATAATTTGACTGATTTCCTTATGTCCTTTGATGGGGGAATAACAAGAGCAGCATTCTTTAGAAGTCCGCGGAATAAGGACTTTGTAAATTGTTTTTGGAGCATTCAATCGAAAAGTAAGTTTTTTATCGTAAAGTTCAACTTACAGTTTTAATATCCTTATATATACATATATACATACATATATATATACATATATATACATATATATATATATATATATATATCTGCCTACAAAACCCAGTTACAAATATGCTTAGAATAATTAGACGAATCTAGACAAAAAACATTGTACTGTAAAGAGGGTAACATTTTTGATAAAAGAAACGGGCACAACTATGTACGTATCAGATTTTAAGGTTGAAAATCCGAATTTGGAATGTGTGCACTTTTTCATTTTTTTGTTTGTGTTCAAATGTGAAATGCGTTGAATATCTATTAATACTTATTCTTTGAGATTAGACTCTTTTTTCCTGTATATATATATATATATATATATATATATATATATATATATATACATATTATTTTTACGAAAATAAACAATGTATAAATCTTAGAAAAATAGATAAATATTTTAGGTGAGCCTAATATTGCTAATATACGATTAGATAGGAAATACTTTGAAGAATGGACACCATAAAAGAAACAAATGTATAAATACCTAAGAAATTAGCTAAAAATACGATAATTTGTGACGACAACTTTTTGAATGGGAGTTGCCTTAGCTAAGAACCACAAGAACTACAAGCAGTTGCTATGGCTCCCTTCTTTTTGCTGTGACTAACGCTTGATTTAGTTTCAAGTCTAAAGAGAGTTACATCCTTCAGAAACATGATCCTGATGAGAGGACAGGATCAATACGAACAGGCGTGATGCTAGATGAAGTAGTTTTTCCAACGCATACGACGCCTCGCATTCCCAAAATGGTAACTCATCTGGTATCAGTCATCTTCGTCGATGCTTAATTTCAGAGGTTATATAATCAACACACACACACACACACATACACACACATATATATATTTATATATATAGAGAGAGGAATAGAGAGGGATAGATATAGATAGATTGATAGATAGATAGATAGATATCGCTTATGAAACAGAATTAAACATTTTTTCAGTTGAGTCCTCTCTTAATCGCTAAAACAAACGTCAAATATGCCTGCAAATTTACAAAACTAAATAAACTTCACTTAATCGTGTAAACATTTTATTTCAAACTATCATTGGATTTTGGATTTGTGTCATTTTGGCACACTAAATCCATAGTAAACTGTTTTAATACTTTTGCATTTTCTTATAGCAAATAATCCTAAATCTTATTAAAACAAAGTATAATTGATTTCTTTAAAAAGAAAATAAATATTCTATCTGCATAGAAACAATGGCGGTGAATGGTGTTTATTTTCGAAAATTGGAAATTTAAAATAGTACAAAAAAGTGTTGCATTATCTTCTGCTTTTCATAAAATTTAAGGTGTTATCTTTCTGGAAAAATGATGCTCAACTTTAATGGATTTTATGACATTTTAATTCATTGAAAAAAAAACATATATTTATATTTAATTTTTGACTATGACCAATTAAGTACGGTGGAGATAAATGGCCAGTCCACAAATGTCAACACATTCGTACCCCTTTCTTAGATAAAAACAATTAACCATTGTTCAATAATCCATTTGTTTTAATGACATTTTCACTATTTATTACAAATTAGTATTTATGAAGGAAGATGTCAATTTAAAAATTGTGTAAATGCATTATTTTATGTAAACAAAAAGACATTTCTTAAAATTATATTCTTTATTACTAAACATACTACATTGGTTTATTTTTTGCTTTTAATGTTGATTCATCCGTAATCACTTAAATAATTTCAGAAACTACTATGTATTTTCCAATGATATTTACACTAATTTATTCAAATAAATGATTTAGGTAATTTGTTAAAACATTTTTATTATAATTTTATTAGCGTATATATATGTTTCCTCTCGTAAAAATGTGTGTGTGTCTATGTGTGTACATGTGTGTGCGTGTGTATATGTTTATATATATTATATATACATATGTGTGTGTGCGTACGTGTGTGTGTGTGTGTGTGCGTGTGATGATAATAATGGAAATCATATTCCGGCGATATAGAGAGATGTAAATAGAACAAAACAAGGTATGTGTTCAGCAACGTTTTGTCTTTCATACAAAGCAATCTTAAAATAAAGACGAAACTTTTTTCCTTATTCTTTTTATTCCTCTCAGTCCTCTTTACACATGCCCACCAACACACGCTCACACAACCCCCCAAACACACCCAAACACACACACACACGCATATATATATATATATATGTATATAATATGAAATCCAAATTAAAAGTAATTTGCAATCTAGCAAGATCGATCGTCCCAAGCTAATATTTATATAAGATGCGTGTATGTTAATCTTGTACGGATTTTTTCACAGATAAGGCTCAATAAAAACGAACAGTGTTTCAAAAATTCTTTAAGATGCTTACAACCTCCCTGATGATTTGAGAAATTTCGATTAATGCGTTTGTTGTTTATTTTCTCATCCTTTTGATAATCTTCCATTTTGTCTGTTAAAACCTTTTAACCTTGCTGAATTACACTTACCGAACTGATTAAACAACACGTTATCTTTAGCGGTGACACTGTTTTAGCGTCTTCGCTGTAAAAGTCAGCTGTTATGAAGGCAACTTTTGTTATCAGTTTGAGTTTGATAAACTCTGCTAATTGCTTGTAAAACACGTATCTAAGATCTTAGCAATGAGATACGAAACGTTTAAAAGCAATTTTAGAAGATAACTGGTTGTAAAGACATGCCAAATCCTTATTTTATTAATTGTTAAGGTGATTTGTCACGGAGAATAATTTGCCAGTCCCTTTATTAATTTCAAAACTTACGGTCCAATTAAATCTGATAAGTATGACAGAAATGTCATCAACGTTTCCATCTTTATATTTTGTGTTATCGTATGTCTTATGTTCCTTGTTCCGTTTCAATATTCATAGTTATATATTTTGCTATTCTTTTTCTGGTTTCTTATATATACAAGCTGAAGTATATTTCTATGCTGGTGTTTCTGCAAATGTCTTGTATTTAAAGAGCTACATTTAAAGAGCATATAGTAACTATTTTAGCAAAGTCCTAATAAGCGAAAATAAAAAAAAAACCATAGCAATAATGTACGATAAATTTTCTCGTTCAATATTCGTACACTAGAGAAGTCATAAAATATTGAAAGGAAATTGTTTTATCCTTTTCAACTTGAGAAAATATGGGTTCTGTTTTAAACGATTTAAAGTTAAAGCTTGTCTTAGTTTTTGTCTAAATCTAATATATATATTCGATATAAAAACTATTAAGAAATATAATTAAAATTCAATAACAAAAATTCGTAATCCATCTCCTAATTCCAGAATGTATTGGTTATTCTTCTAGTACCGTGTTCAAAACCTGATACTTTTATAAGTATAACTCGGCCGAATAAAATGAAATAAATCAACTATCTGATACTCAAATATTTCTGAAACCTACTTATTGCTTGTAATGTTGCGACTCTGTAAGCATAATTATACATATCGTTAAGATATACACATTAATATGTTGCAATGAAGAAACTTTGATACATAAACCAGTTCAGTACGATAATGCGTTTATAATGCAATGCGGTATTCATCCAAAGCGAGTTAAACCAGTTCTATCACAAGAGGAAGTGTTACGTAAATATTAAAATTCACAAACGTTGGTCGCTTGCATTATAGGCAGGTCACTAAAGTTAAGTTTTGTCAGTTTTTTTTAATGGAGTTGTCGACATCCTCCTAGATACAGCACCTTGTGTACCCAAATAGTCATTCGCATTTTAATTACCAAGAACAAATTTGCTTAACTGATGTGATCTAACTAGAATCTTTTCTCATGTTGATTAAACCATATGATGTTATAGCCGAAACATATCCTCATATACAAACGCTTGACGTTTATACATAAGAAGAGAACACCTTTTTTTCATTCGTCATTTTTAATTTCTACATTGCATTGCATGCAGAACACACCATTGAAAAGTATGCGTACAAAAAAGCAAAAACACACAGTAAGCTCTCATACATCGAAAAGGTACAATTGGTATCACAGATATGGCCCTTTTCGTTTATTTCCATAAAAGATAAACGGTATTTAAATTTCACTTAATGCATACCAGATATACACATCTAAAATATTACTTTAAAAATACTAATGGAAAAATAATGTTTGTGTTCCCTTACAGTTTTCACAATATCTCTAACCTCCCATTCATTCTGAATAATACATCACGTATATATTTCTTACGTAAATTTTATGTTCTTCGATTTTGTTTGTTTTACGCTTGTTGCTTATAGTCATGCTGATGATACACGGGTAATATTTAAACTCATGTGGACGTGGATGACAAATATGTATCGGGATATTATGCATGCCTATTGTGTTCAAGAGGACCTTCACTTAGATAATTCAGCGAAGAATGAGAAAAATAAAGCTTCATACGATGTTTCTTCAATTTAATAGGAGCCATCTATGAATGTCCCCTCGTAGATGTGAATAGACATGTATTTTTTGCCAATGGTTTTGGATTTGCCGCATTGATTAAGAAGATTGACTTCGGTTGCCTGATGAGATCATTTTAGGTTTACGCGATTAGTAGTAATTGTCTTTACCGAACATGTTCATTTTGTTGAGCACTATCAACAACATCGTTAAATGTTTTTTTTTTATTTTGCATATTTTAAGTAGTAAATATATATATATATATATATATATATATGTGTGTGTGTGTGTGTGTGTGTGTGTGTATGTGTGTGTGTGTGTGTGTGTGTATAAAAGGGCCCGTTTAACATAATGCACGTGAAGGTAATGCGTCTGGTTATATTAAGTAGTACAGGATGCTGAGTCAACATTCCGCACTATTCATGTAAGATAAACTCGATGATAACTAAGGGCTTGCGATAATAAACATTAGCAGACATTATTGATTACCCACTACAACTTCTGGTAGTTGTCTTAGCCACTGAATGCTATGGCAAATAGCAAGCATTCGTGAGCCCATCTTTTAAACTCATCGTTCAAACTACCTGATTTAACGTTTACATTCAATACGAATTTGCACAAATCTATTAACAACAATACCACGCTTGCTGTAAATATAATATATTCATTCTACCGTGCTAGAAAACTACTCATATCAGAGCGTCTAATACGTTTACAAAGTCAGGATGCACCATTCAAAAGGCATTGTTGCAACATTCGGGCTGTTGCATTTAGCACTAGTCTCTTTCATATACATTGAGTTCAGAAAAAGAGTCTCAAATCAAATAAGGCGCGCATAATCGAGGAAAACCTAGCCTCAGTTCAATCGGTGAAGTGACGTATCATTGTGCTTGTTATAAAAATAATTTATTAGAGTGTTCTCTGATGAACTCATACCATTTATTTCTATTTAACGTAAATACTTAACACTAGCGCAATACACGATAAAATCACACTCCTTTACTCTTGAGTGCTTGGATGCCAAAACGCCTTCTACTCCAATAATGTGTTCCTCGTATGACTTTGGAATTCATTCTCTGTTTTCTGGTTCACTTACTGTACTGTCATGGGGAGAGTTTAGTGGCATGTGCACGAACATCTCGTGGCTCAATTTCCTAATGACCATGAGGGAAACCTGATCCAAATAGTAGGATTTTCTTGTTCATAATTTAATATGCATTGTTTTACATAGCTTTAGCATATTCTTGAATGAATAGATATTCAGGCCAGAAAACTCTATGACGGTCAAGAAACACGACAGTAAAATCATTCATTACTTTCAATAGCAAAAAAGTACCAGCTAATAGGAGAATATTGTTTTATAGAATCATAATTAACCAATAGTGTGTAGGCTGGAAACTAAAAGGTCTAATTAGTCTATAACTAAGCTACTCTTGTAAGAGAGCGAGAAGCCAATTTTCTAAGAAGACCTCATTAAAATTACACTATATAACTGCGAATGTCAGTATACCTATTTCTCGTCAGAAATCTGAGCATATCTATTGCACACACACACACATGTATGTATAAAATATATGTCTAATATATATATATATATGTATATATATATATATAATTACATATATATATATGTGTGTGTGAGTGTCTGTCTACACACAGATTAAGATGTGTACATTTATTAGAAAATTAATATTAATACACACATAGGTATGTATATATATATGTATATATATATATATATGTATATATATATATATATACACATAGAGTTCCGAGAATGTGTGAGATTGAAGAAAGATAAACCAATATCCCCCACTTTCACGCGTTTATTGAGATTAAAGTGATGAAATCGCTCATTTTCACATCAAATGTCTTAATTGCCTATTCTGATTAAGGAACTCTCAGGGTGTACCGGGTTAATTCTCACATGTGCCATGCAGTGACGTAGTGTACAATACATTGTTGTCTACATTGCACTGTAGAGAATATACTGTTAATCTCAGCAGATTTTCTGCAAATGCCTTTATTTTAAGTTTATAATGCAAAAGTAAAGTATTAAGATTCAATTGTGCACTAATAGAAACATTCATTTCGAAAATGCAACTGTTTCCTCAAAGGACCACCTGTATATTAAATAAAATTACTTTTATATAATGTCTTGAATTACGACTAACCCGTACAAAAATCATATATTATGGTTTAATGCTGCTCTTAAAATAAATATAAATATAAATAATCTCCACTAAATTTTATAAGCTATACCCTTTTACTTGTTCGGTATTGAATCTCCTTAAATGCACTTGTGAATATACGTTGCGTAAATAGTTTAAAATTTGTTTAAAGCGGACTTTTTACATTTATCTTTTTTCGAGTCTCAATTTTCTATATTATCAATTGCATTCCAATAAAAAAAACCTAGACGCCACGAACTTTCGTGTGATTATATTTTAAAATCGGTTTAGCAATTTTCGAATCTATAAAGAAAGAAATCGCACACAACCAAACCACACAACGTACCTAATATTTAATTATATATACATATATATATATATATATATATATATATATATATATATATATATATATATATAGTAACTTATAAAATATATATGGCGATTAAGCTACACTGAATATTCTGCGTTTCATCCAACTATAGGATTCGTCAGGCTTATGCGCGAATTCTGTCGTTGCTTCTTGTTTTTATATATGTTGAGGATTTCTAGTCGGCCAATCAGCTTTCTAGTATCCACCGCGCCCCTTCCTCCCAGCCAATGGGCATGCATTTTATCAAACAAAGGATCTGTTTTAGAACTAGTTTAGTGGTTTTAGGTGGCCGCTCTCATTTTTTTTATATACATATAAATATACCTCTGTGTACACAATAATGCACATATATATATACATATATATATATATATATATATATATATATACATACATATATGCGTGTGATCGTTTATGTATATTCATGTTTATTAAATTAATTTATTTGTTTGTTTTCTATTGTTATTGTTAGTTTTAAAGCTATTTTGTATCGCTATCCTAGAGTAAGTTTTATTTTGTGAACACAGTTGTTTGCTATTTCCCGCCTACAGTTTAATAGATTTTGAGGTTCTTTAAAGTACAGGATAGAAAATTTTTCATGGAGGCATAATTTACATGGGTCGTCTAAATGTCTGCATGTGGTAGCCTGTCTCATTATTTTCCATTCGACTACCGGCGAATGTCCGCTTTCTTTGAGTTCCCAGTATTTATTCGCTAGTGTTGTTTTTATACGGTGTTTTTTTTTATTTTTGAATGTGCTTTTGTGGTCATAGTATCGGGTTTTGAAATCTAAGGAAGTCATGCCTATGTAATATTTCTTGTTATTCGGGTTTTCTTTCGCAAATATTGTTGCTTGATAAACTACGCTTTTTGTTAGACATTTATTTTGGACTGGGCAAAGTGTGGGGTGTCTACAATTGCATTTATCTTGTTCGTTATTAGTATTTTTATTTATGGTATGCTTGTTCTTGTCCGGTGTTGGTTTGTTATTATTATTATTATTATTATTATTATTATTTCTGTTAGTGTTGGTTTTATTTCTGTCATGGTGTCTACTTTTTTATTGTTTATTTTGTTGTTGTTTACATTGTTTTCATTTAGTATTTTGCTATTATGTGCCTTAATTATCATCTCTAAATTTTCGCATCAACTGTAAGATAACTTCAAGGTATTTTTATTGAAGATTTTGTGTAAGGGGTTGGTTGCGGGAAAGTGTTTTTCAATAAGATCTAGAAATTTCTTGCCAAGTTTTGTTTTTAATATTTGATTGTATGGGGCCGTATACCAAATTATATAGTTCTATTTCTTCTGTTTTTAATTTTATTATAGTTGTTGGTGTTTTGTTGCTTATATTTGATATCGATATTTTTGTATCCACTATTTTAAGGGCTGTTTCGTAAATATTGGATGACCTGTTAAATGCATTTTCGTCGCTTGAGTTATTACTGAGTCTACTTACGATCGAGTTAGGAATATGTTTTATAATTGATGGTGGGTTGTTGGACTTAGGGTTTACGTAAATTGGAGTAGCGTTATCTTTTAAGTATGGTTCATATGTGTTTTTATCTGAGTTGTCCAGGAAGTTTGTTATTTTTATGTTAGCTGATATGTCCGCTTTTAGGCCTAATTTTTTCATTTCTTTGTGTATGATTTTCTTAAAGTTTTTTTCCTTTGACTTTGTTGGAGTTTTTTATTATAGCTAGTCCGTCATCTCTATATAGGCCGATATCCGTAGTATCGAATATGCTTGTGAGGGTATATAGAATGAATAATCCCACAAGATCTGATGCCTCTGCAGAGTCTCTGGCACCCATCGCCAAATCGAATGAATGTTTCATTTTATTTTTTATCCATTGTTTATTGTTATTTATTAGAACTGATTTTCTACATTTTTTAATTATGTTGATTTCTTCTGAGGATATATCAGTATATACCTCGGCAAATTCTAGGGCAATGTTAAAAAGTTCTTCGGATATCGAGGGATAAAAATCTATGATGTCAAACTGTATGAACGTACATTTATCTTTGTTTTCTATATTTTTAAACCAGGTGATTGCTTCGGTAGTATTTGCCCACTGGTTTAGTTCTAGCTCCTGTTTGATTTGTTTGTTTACTCTAGAAAGTATAGTTTTGCTAATTCTACCTATTTCTGGTTTAGTTGGGTTTATCAGGCGGGTGCTGGGATTATTATTAAAGTCCCATTTGTGGTCTTTAAGCAGAATTTATGACTCTCGGTTTCAATTTGCCAACTTTATCGCTAATTTTTAGTTCATCGGTAATGTGTTTACTTTCAGTATTTATTATATCTATGTGATCGCATTTGTTTGTGTCTAGTTTTTTGTAGTTTTTTGTAATGTTTTCTGTGCTTAGTTTGTTATATTCTTGCTTATCTATTTTATAAAATTTTCTTGTTTAATCTGCTTTTTCAAAGTTAGAGTTGTTTATGTTTCTAACGATTTGTGTAGTTTCCGTTGAAAATTGTTAGGTTGATTCTGGAATTCTAGGTTTTTAATTACGTTTAAAAGGTCATTTTCCAAGTTTATCAAGAGGTCTACTGTTTTCGCATTTTTAAGGGTTTTAAAACCATAGGATTCTTTTTTGTTTACGTTTTCATTTTTAAAGAAGAAATTTGCTCGCCACGGCATTCGGCGTATTAGTTCATCTGTTTTTTGGATTAATTTAATAATATAGCTATGCTTGCTGGGTGTGGGGATGTTTTTTAGCGATGTTTCGAAATTAACTCTTTCCATATCTATTTTTAATGTGGTGAAATAAATTCTTTTCAAAGTGCTCGACTGTTTTAGGAGCTAAGTATAACTACTTCATTTAGGCGCATAAATTTAATATAAGAAGGTATAGATTTATGCGTAAACTTTAAGTATTTACTTCAAAAGTGCTCAATAAAAAATAATACACAAAGAAATGAAAAAATTAGGCCTAAAAGCGGACATATCAGCCAACATAAAAATAACAAACTTCCTGGACGTCACGTTAAACTTAGATAAAACACATATGAACCATACTTAAAAGATAACGCTACTCCAATTTACGTAAACCCAAAGTCCAACCACCCACCATCAATTAAAAAACATATTCCTAACTCGATCGTAAGTAGACTCAGTAATAACGCAAGCGACGAAAATGCATTAACAGGTCATCCAATATTTACGAAACAGCCCTATAAAATAGTGGATACAAAAATATCGATATCAAATATAAGCAACAAAACACCAACAACTATAATAAAATTAAAAACAGAAAAAAAAGAACTATAATTTGGTATACGGCCCCATACAATCAAATCTTAAAAACAAAACTTGGCAAGAAATTTCTAGATCTTATTGAAAAACACTTTCCGGCAACCAACCCCTTACACAAAATCTTCAATAAAAATACCTTGAAGTCATCTTACAGTTGATGCGAAAATTTAGAGATGATAATTAAGGCACATAATAACAAAATACTAAATGAAAACAATGTAAACAACAACAAAATAAACAATAAAAAAGTAGACACCATGACAGAAATAAAACCAACACTAAAAGAAATAATAATAATAATAATAATAATAATAATAATAATAATAATAATAATAATAATAACTAACCAACCCTGGACAAGAACAACCATACCATAAATAAAAATACTAATAACGAACAAGATAAATTCAATTGTAGACACCCCACACTTTGCCCAGTCCAAAATAAATGTCTAACAAAAAGCGTAGTTAATCAAGCAACAATATTTGCGAAAGAAAACCCGAATAACAAGAAATATTACATAGGCATGCAGACATTTAGACGACCCATGTAAAGTATGCCTCCATGAAAAATTTTCTGAACTGGCATCTAAGCTTCAGCCTCTGTCCCATCGACGAAATGTTGCATCCCTCTGCCTTTTCTACAAGTATTTTAGTGGTGAATGCTCTGACGAACTGAAATCACTTGTGCCCCCACGATATAGATATATATATATATATATGCATATGTATGTATATATATATATATATATATACATATATATAATAAAATTGTCTCTGTGTGTCTGAGTGTGCAAATTTCCCTACAAAACTACTGTGTCAATTTTCAGACTCGATATTTCACATAAAATCTATTTAGATTTAAGGAAAGTGTATGTAATTGGGTTTTTGCGAATAAATACTGGGAACTCAAAGAAAACGGACATCCGCGGTGGATACTAGAATGCTGATTGGCCAACTAGTAATCCTCAACATGTATAAAAAAAAGAAGAAACAACAGAATTCGCGCATAAGCCTGACGAATCCTATAGTTGGATGAAACGCAGAATATTCAGTGTAGCTTAATCGCCATATATATTTTATAAATTACTAACCAGCTCTACCTACGTATTGAGCACTTTTGAAGTAAATACTTAAAGTTTACGCATAAATCTATACTTTCGTATAGTAAATTTATGTGAATAAATGAAATAGTTTATATATATATATATATATATATATATATATATATATATATATATATATATAAAGCTGAACGTCTGTGCGTGTGCCTGGTCAGGAATAAGCTCCTACATTGTTGACTATTATAGAAAACTGATCATGTAAAATGCTAGAAGATGTATCGAAACACAGGAATCAGTATGTTTGATCTGGAATAATGTTGATTCATTAAAATTGTGGGGGCTGCGTACGCGCCTGGTCCACAAAGTATGGCAATAAAAAAATTAAAAAATTAAAAAAAACGTTTACAAGTGGTTTTGATATAGATGTACATAATAATACTTTGATCAGTATATGTTATCTTAAATTGGGATGGCATAATAAATTGTGGGATCTGCGTTCTCGACTGGCTTTCATAGAATGGAAATAGGCACAAATTATGATAAAGACTTTTCATCTTTATCTGTGTAAGTATACTTTGATAATTATGTGTCCGTTTGAAGAAATATGGTATAATAAAATTATGGGTTGTTCGTTCGCGCCTGACCTCCATAGAATGAAAATATGTCACAGAGTTCAACAACGTTTTTTAAATATAGATCTACTGCATATTGTGATAAGTGTTTTAGTGTGAACAGGTATGATATAATAAATTGTGGGGTTTATCTATTTTTTTTACTTTCATCATATTTTGCTTTGGTTTTGATACCACCAAATTCGAAGCTATCTCTTTACAACCTTCCTTTTCATAACCTATCATACTTTAATAAATCAGAGACCATTTTCTGTAGGTTGTTTTTGAACCCAGTAAACGACGGATACTTTTACTAGTATATATATATATATATATATATATATATATATATATATATATATATATATATATATATAATAAACTCCGCGGATTAAGGACAATCCACTTGTCTTGTGTTTCCTTTTTTAAAATTAAATATGTTTTTAACTCCTTTTCAAGATGTCTTTTAACATATTTTATTAATCATATGTTCATATATAGATATATAAATATATATATATATATATATATGGCTGTAT
>NC_136508.1:27157254-27384754 GCF_053919585.1 Euprymna scolopes | reverse complement strand
TATATTATATATGTGTGTATCTATATATATATATGTGTGTGTGTGTGTGTATGTGTGTATATATAATTTTTATACAAATTACAAAAAAAAAAAAAACAGAAATGATAAATCAACATTTAGATTAGTTGTAAAATATTTTCCTTTTAGCATTAATTGAGATTTTACCTATCCATATAATCTTCATTATCGGGTAAAACATATTTAAGCCTAGTAAATGTATTAGTTATGAAGCGGAACAGCACTACTCTCAAGGAAAATGTCAAACGATCAGAAACCACATTTATAAATATCATTATCAAGTGTTTAATCGAACTGCAGGAAAGAAACCACTTGTTTGTTCGAAGAATACGAAGAAGAGATTAGAGTTTGCAAACAGGTATGTAATACGAAAATAAGAAAATTGGGCAAAATTTTTTGTCAATGATGGGAGAAAGTTTATTTATTAGGAAATGATGGAAAACCAATATAAAGAGTCGTATTGTTGAAGATTAAGTGCAAAGTGTACTAAGAAAACTGTAAGTTTGGGGGCGGAAGCATCATAGTATTTGGAATGTTTTCTAGCCAAGGTACAACGCCTCTTGTCCGGTTACAAACTCGGGTAGACTCACAGATTTATAAAAACATTGCTCAAAATAGCGCTGTGTCAATCACACACAATTCAGGTTTTGATACGGCTACCTTTATGCAAGATAATGCCTCATGTCATAAGGCAAAGGTGATAATGAGTTACCTTAACGAGTAAGATTTCGAAATTATGGATTGGTAACTGCAAAGTCCTGACTTAGATCCAATAGAAAAACGTTGCAAGACCTTAGGAGTGAAATTAATAGAAATACATCCCACTAAACAGGCGATTTGTGGGTGAAACCTCAAGAAGAATGGTCTAACATTAGTATCGAGGATTGTCAAGAAATGATTCGTTCTTGTAGTCGAAGATGTGCAGCTGTCATTGAGAGCAAGAACTCAGTTACTATATTTTGTACACTGGTGGGGGGTACCCGGCGTTTCCTGGGTGTTTAGAGGTGTGTGTGTTCATGCGGAGGGGGTAAATCAAAACAAATGAATAAGCGAAGTAATCACCCTGTTTAAATATTAAAAAAATGTTAAAACTTTAAAAAATCGAAAGATAAACAAAAAAAAACTAACGTAAGGCAAACGAACGATGTTAACATTTCTTAAAATCGGAGAAACAAAAAGAAAAAGAAAACGCGAATGGGATGGAAAAAACAGAAAAACGAACGTTAAAACTACTTTTAAAAATCTGAAAACTAAAAACAAAAAAACAACATAGAACGTGAAAATAGCTTTAATAAACCTGTTTCAACATTAAACCTATAAAAATCGAAAGAAAAAGACATCTCACACCACGATTCGAACTCACAACCTTTAGATAAAGTGTGCAAAAAAGCTGACACGTTACCCGCTCTTCAACAAATAAACAGTGACTGAAACACGTTTGGTATAATTTAAAAGTATTAAAAACAGAATTGAAACATGCCCGCCATGAAAGTGTACTCCGCTCCTTCTATTTGACCTCATTAATGAGGTCAAATAGAAGTAGCGGAGTGAACTTTTACTGCGGGGCAGCTTTTGGCTTTGTTTACCCAACTTTGGCTGGTTGTTTCCCCAAAATGTTGGGGAGGAGGAACCCAGCTCCCTATAAAAAGGGGGTTGTCCAAATTGAATAATAGCAATTATCTGATATAAGGAGTTTGGCTCCACATTGATCAAAGCTGACTGCTTCTGGACGTTTCCCGGTGCGATTGCCGGGAACAAGGCTTAGCTCTGAATTAGTTTCGGTTTTATACCAAAAAGCTGAACGAACATAAGACGGGCTGAAATAGCAATAATTTTGTAAAAGTCGCTGTAAATAAATCTAGACGCGACCCGCGTTCCCGAATCCTTGATATTATTATCTAGAGGATATATTAACACTTCTTAGCGATAATAATACCACCTGGACCGTCGCAAAAAAAAAGCTTTTTCGAGACATACAAAAATGCGCGCGCCACATTTGCCTTATATATATATATATATATATATATATATATATATATATATATATATATATGTATATATATATATGTATATATATATATATATATATATATATATATATATATATATATAGAAGATGCATTTTTTTTGTTTGTTCGATGTTTACATTGTTTTTCTCAATTTGGCCCTTACTTTTGGGCGTTCCTATTTTGAAAATGAATAAATAATTGTTATAATTCTTTTTCTATTCTTTGCAATGATTTGAATTTCTATGTGTTCTTATGAATTATACCCACTACGAGTTGTCAAAATTGGAGTTTTTCAAAGTTATTATCCGTTAATGGATAGCAAATGAGTCGCTCACATGAAGTTAATGCGCATAAATATCTCCGTTACTGACATTAAGCACGTGGTACAATGAGGGCAGCTTGCTTATTTATATTAATGCATCTAAACCCAAGCTTATTTCTTTCAATCACGAACGCTGTGATCCCGATCTGGACCCAAATGAAATGATTAGCTCGCGCCTTGCGAAAGTACTATTTCTTGATAAGCTTTTGGGACTTTACCGTGTAAAAAATCGTGCGTTGCCGAGCTTTTTATAGCGGCGATATAGCGTAATTTAGAATATGTCTAGGGAATGACCAAGTTCCTGTGCAATCTCAGTCGCTCCAATTTTGCTGTTAATATTTTTAATGACAGGCTCGACCCTCATATCGTTAAGTCCCACGGTGTTTCGCTTGTATTTCGAAAAGCATTTTTTCTTAAACTATCGGAGTTATATATGAAATAAAAATACTTAGTAAATAAACACATTTGCGTTCGAATTCGATTCTTGGAATTCAGTTAAATCTGAAATTTAAAAAAAAACAACAATAAACCTGTTAAAATTGAAAACAAAAATCTTAAATCCGTTTTTTGTTGTTTGTTTGTTATATCTCCCGTTTCTCCTCTGGTTATCTCTTCTTCTTCCAGTTATGAAGTTAACGAAATTAAATTACGGAGTTTTATTAGTTAATGCTTACACTGCCTAGTCTAACATAATGGTTTATAGTTAACTTGCAGGGAACACCGACGTCGTCTGGAATTTAATAAGAATCCACAAATGGCCTTTACCCTCATACATTTATTGCAATCGAAATCGGTGAAATAGCCCAAATTTTAATCAAATTTACTGATTGGCTGCGTCAGAAAGGGACACCCACCGTGTATCGGTAGGTTGATTTACAATAATTGCCACACTAGTCCGCAATACATAGTTGTCTAGATGGCACTGTAGAGAATCTACTGTTGATTTTATGATATTATAAGTAAATAATAGTTTTAATTCAAGATTAAAATGCAAAAGACATGTATCATGGTTTTATTTGGATCTAAACTGAATTATTTTGAATAAAACCCTGAGTTATAAAAAAAAACAACTGTTGAGTTCATTATTGAACACAAGTTATACGAAAAAGTCAAGTATCATTGTTCAATTGTTCGAACGCACCTTTGTTTTATCCAAGAATATACACTTGATACCATAGATGGGTGTGTCTTCTTGTGCCGTAATAAAATTTTTGAACTGCAATTATGATGAAAAGCTATTAATGTTAATTATAGTCTAAATCGGACTTCCTTTATTCGTAGGATTTTTTGGATAATTATCAGATGTATTCGTATACTAAACTTCTGTAATGAAACTCCCAGACATATCAATCCCTTAATGTTAAATTTTAAAAATATTTAACCAGCCGTTTCCAAGTTCATATGGAACGAACTCAAACACAGAGAAACGACCCCTTTTATATTTTGTAGATAGATAGACAGATACAAATATTTATCATGCCATGTCTCTTTACTATAACAGTTCTTTTGTTAAAACAATACCAGATTCTAAACGTAAATATCAATTTATGTATATAAAATAATAGCCTGGAAACCCGGCGTTTCCCGGGTGTTTGGTGGTGTGTCTTGAGCAAAAAAAAAAGGGTAGTCGTAAGCAGGCAGGTTCGTACGCGTACAGCGAAGGAGGGAAAGAACATGAAAAAAAAACCCTTACCTCTTTGCTGTTGCGCACACCGCCAGAGCGGAAGTGACGTATGTTTTAATTAAGGCTAAACAATCGAAAAGAGAGGATGACTTTCGAAAATATCGGCGAACAAACGACCCCTCCCTGTAGAAATGTGCCCGGTTGTAGGTGAAGAATTAATGTTTTTAACCAATATTTCGATATTTGTCGTCCGATTGGTCGATCTTCAAAATGATGATCGCGTTAAAATTCGTAACCTCTGTCAAAATTTTAGGCAGACATACATATTTACATACATTTACGCAGACGGGCGAGATTTATATTACATATTTATAAAAATAAGAAAGTTGTAAAAAACGGTAATATAGTACATTAAGATAGGTAATAGATATAATTATCCAGAATAATTACTTAAGCATACTGATTTAATAAGTGAACGTATACAACACTGTAATAAATACAGTAGAACCCCGAGATACGCCATTACAAATTAGTAACAAAATACAGTACAGTATAAAATGCATTAGCATATAATTAAATAATATAATAAATAATACTGTAAGATGGGGATATACCGTACCCAGTGGTCGGTAAAACATCGTATTACACATTGTTACTTGAAAAAAAAAACGTATTCTAGGGCCACGGTATCCCGGCGTTCTACTGTAGGTTACTATTTGTGAATTTCACTTAGTGAATCTGAGAAGACAATCTACTTCGTTTCATTGCCTTATATATACCGACTAAGCTTTATCCTCGAGTACCCTCCGGGCCTTGATAAGTGGTGATTCATGTGTAATAAACAAGACGACTAAATGTAAAATGTCAGCTACACGTTTCCAGCAAGATAAACAAAATGTGATGTTGGTATTGCGTAATATTTGCTTAGCAATTAACACAACGTATCGACACCTGGGAGACGGTTTTCTCTAGTCTTTTGTAGGGAATCCGTTTTCTATTGACGATTAAATGAATGCAACAGAATAATTTATTTGTTGAGTGTGTGATCAAAGGCAACTTTGATGGATGAGGTTTTCGATTGATTTTTGGATTGACGTTGTATTTTGCATCAGAAACTGTAAGTTTCTAATTTATTCGATTATAATTACTCTTACCAATTCATCATAGTAAATCTACTTGGAACACGCTCCACATACAAGTAGAGAAATACCATTTACCCAATTAGATTGTCAGACACATTTTTTACACGTCTAGTCACGTTTCTTCTCAGACGTACAGATTCTCAAGTCGATGAAGTTGATTTGTAATTAAGTTGACGATAACTTTTTTTGTACCAATGATACTCATCACTCTCTTAAGAAACGTCGTCTCTTGAAAGCCACCTCACAAGTGCGTTCCAATGTAATGATAGTAATAGTGCAGATTGTAAATCTAAAAAAGTCTTTTATATACACGTGCATTGATCAGGTGTTCAAATTTAATTATGCAATATTTTTCTATTCAGTAGACCTTTACGTAGATGTATCTACAGTATTCACAATAGTTAAATAACTGTCAAGAAATACATCGTGTAATAAATCGATAATTACATTTCTGTAGTACTTTTTTCATCAGTTTTATGGTGGGGATGACAATAATTACTGTTATAATATCTGGCAAAACGAATTTAATAAATACCTTAATAAATTAATCATGAAGTATAAAATATAGATTTTCAAACCGACTTCGAACCCAAGTCGGGGATGACCTTTTCCTCTTCGCTGCAAACACCTCTTCCACGAAATAGACGTCGCGAACCTGTGCATGGTTTCACGTTATTTTTGTTTAAAACAGTGATCGACTGAACTCCAATCTATACTTATTCCTGTTCCAAATTCTCACCAAAAATCACTCGAATAGCTACAACTACTATATAGCTTTCCCTACTCCCCAAGTGTGCGTAAATTATAACGCAGACCCCATCAAGAAACCTTTCCCAAAAATTCCTGTCTGTAAAACACTGTGCAGATATCTTGCTTCCCGGTTGAATACAAAGTTCTTGTTAACCGTCGAACAAACCTTAAGCTACAAGACGTATAGACGTAAGTCTCTAATTTAGAGAATCTGTGCACTTAGCTCTAATTTTGTTTATATTACAATATTTATATTGCGGCTACCAGAGTTTCCAATAGAGTAGAACCATGTTTAATGTTTAATTTCAATTGTTCTATAGGTTAAATTGAAATTCCCCCATGTTTTAACATTCCACGCGGTCTCTTTCTACGATAGGATCGGTTTGATTCCCGGTTTCTTTGGACAGAGACTATAGATCAACGAAAGTGGTTGAATCACCAACCAAGAATACAGAGATCGCAGAGACCAGCGGATAGTATCGTCAATAATCCGCAAGCGACCTATTGACTGTGTGGCGAAAATTGTGGTAACGCAGGCTTACATATTAAACGGCCTCGGTGTGCGCTTTGCCGACGCAGCGTCATGGTGTTTAAAAGGTTCCAAGATGGCGCCTGCGGCATGGTATAACAGTGCAGTCTCGCAGAATCTTGTGTGCTTCCCCGCACGTATGGAAATTTGGAGGACTCTGTCTTTTATAGAAAGATGCCATTGGAGCAGATGGGGTAGACATGAAATCGACTTTACAGAAAGTACTGACGAACGACGACGCTGCTGCAATGAGCTGAGGTTTGTGTACTCTCTTTTCTTTTCAACAACATGTTATCTCGGCGTACATTTTACCATGGACAGATTCGACCTGAAGCTGATACCAGAGTTTGACGAATCCCCAGCTTGTCCTTCGGTGGTTGAATGGCTGGAGAAGGTAAAGCGCGTTTGCCTGTTGTGCAAAATTAAGGATCCAGCTATGGTCATTCCATTGAGGCTCATTAAGGGGGTTTATGCCGTGTACCAGCAGCTCGGAGATTAGGCGACAATGGAGCAGATAAACCAATCGTTGTACGGGGCATTCATTGCTGAGCCGTTTGTTGCCTGGAGGCAAATCTCTGAACGTGGGCTTGGGTCAGGGGAGACTGTGGACGTCTACCTAGCCGACCTGAAGAAGCTTGCTGCTCCCTTCGGCGCATTTTTGTCTGGGCTCCCGAATGACGTCGTCGAAGCTCAATAAGTTTGAGTTGGAGGAGTTGTACGTTAGAGCCTGAAACATCCTAAAGAACGATGTGGAGGAGGTCTCGGCAGGGGTTAACGCACTGGAATCGCCTACAGAGAGCCCACGTTGCTACAAATGTGGCGGCCCCCACCATATCGCCAGAGACTGGACAAGCGGTGCTAAGCGGACACCGGACTATGGAACACGGAAACGAGGACGCTGTCACCGATGCGACAAGCCAGATCACGTAGCACGGAATTGTTCGGCAAAAAGTCAAGGGAAGGAAGCCGCGGCGCTAGCACCCTCCCCAAAGCAATACTAAACAAGGCGCTCCCGGGAGTGACAGTGCGAGTTGATAGGTGTAGGCGCTCAGCGCTGGTTGACATCAGATGCAACAAAACCCTCATACACAAGACATGTTGCACTGCATGGATGAAACAGAATGTCCCAGTATTATCCGTTCGCAGGGGTGTGCTGGTGTATTGTGGGGTGAGCATTGTTCATATAAGCGTTGGCGATGGCCCACCGGTGGCTGTGAAGACGTGGTGGGGATAAAACGCTTCTTAGATACAACCTTCTCCTTGGAACGGATACTTTAACATAGCTGGATGGAGTCACCGTGGACGAGGTCGGTGATGTGAAGTTCCCTCCACACGAGGAACAGGTCTGCGCGGCAATCACTCTTGATTAACTCGACTTCCACGCAGAATACGACAGGGGCACAAACGTCCTGGAAGTGGTCGAGCGACCAGCCACCAGTGTCCTTGCAGAATATGCTGACGGAGTACCCTCCTCCCGAGTGGCTCAGGGGGCAGTACTTGATAGTACTCCAGGTTTGGATGGATGACGGCTGGCTAATTCCGTACCCAGAGAATTATCTCGAGCCACCAAGGGAGTTGATTCCCCTTATGGCCGTCAGGCAAGTTCCAACCCGTCATGGATTACCGGGAACTCAATGAACACGTCGATCCACACACGTCGGGGGCTGACGTCTGCGCACATAAACTAAGGACGTGACAGCAGTAGGGGGTGTACACAACAATCCTGCGAAGGACCTACCTGAAGATACGCGTCGAGAAATCGCTGTGGCCGTTCCAAACGGTCCAGATCAAAGGGATTCGCTATTGTTTGACCAGGCTGGGGTTCGGCCTGAACGTGGTCCCGAACATTATGCCAGCGATTATACAGGCGATCCGGCGTCAGGATTAAGCTGTGCGATAGGCGATGTCGTCGTATATCGACGACATTTTCGTGAGCGAGAATCTCATGTCTGCCCAGGCCATGAAAGAACGCTTTGAGGCTTCGGGCTGTCGTATAAGGAGCCAGATTGCCTGCAAGATTGGGCGAAATTCTTGGCTTGCATGTAAGCGACACCTCAGACGGAATCCGCTTGAGAAGAGATGGTGACATCCCGGAAATTCCATCCAACCTCACGCGTCAGACCGTTTTTTTTCCGTCTGCGGAAAACTGGTTAGTCATTTCCGCGTGTGTGGGTTGCTCCGAGTGGCAGTGGCGATGGCGGTGGCGGCTATAAAGCGACGTGCGACTTCCATGTCAACAAGATGGGGCGATGAGGTGCGCGATCCAACTCTGCGAAGTATGCTGGGGGAAGATGTTGCTATAGCGACCGATGATGACCCCGAGCAAGGAAGCTACTTCGTCGACGGGAGCGAGTTTACAGTTTATGTTGACGCCAGCTCACTCGCCCTTGGCCTCGCTCTGGCGGTCGACGTAGAAGATGCATGCTGAGCTTTATGTTACACTCAAATCTGATGCCAGAGAGCTACACATCGTCATAGACTCCACGTTGAATAACTGATGACTTGAGTGGGAAAGCACAATTGACAACGAAGGCATCAGCCCAAATGCTACCCTCACCGAGATCATCAAGGAATTCAACCTGGCCGTAGATGTGACAGTGGTGAAGTCCTGTCAGAATCGCGCGGATCGCCTGACCAGAATGCCACGCCGTTGGCTGGTCCTGCAAAAAGAAGTTGACTTACCGGCACCTGTGAATTGCGGCGCGGTCGGGCGTCGGCTTAGCCCAGGCCGTGTTGCTGATGTCCATTGGCAAAGCGGGCACCTCTTTGTAAACAGAACCTTCACTTCGGCAGGCTGGTCGATCCCTATGAGTCAAACAAGGACATGACATCTGTTGTGAGGAGCAGCGAAACCTGCCGGTCGATCGACCCAGCACCCGTCAGATGGAAGAAGGAAAAACTGAGTGTGAGAGGAAATTGGAACAGGCTCGCAATGGACGTTGCTCAGCACATTTTTTGATGCTCATCGATTGCGACAGTCTAGATTTGCAACTTGGCCGCCTCTTTACCGGCAGGACTCGGCTGTTGTTGTCTTCCTCGGGCGTGGTCCTCCTTCTAAGATACTGACCAACAATGACACCGACTTTGTTAACGAGCAGTTAAAACAGTTCGCAGATGGCTGGGGTATATGGCTGTGATTTCTGTGTGCTCATGTGCCTAGCAGGAACCGAATTATTGAGAGAAACCACAGGACCGTCAGGACCATCGCAGCTAGGAAGGGGTATACAGTGGCTGAGGCGGTCTATTGGTATAACTTCACCCTTAAGAATGACATTTCACCCTCTATCGTGCCAGCTGACGAACCAGGCCAGGGTGAGAGGTGTGTAGACCAGCCAACTCTCCGAACCGGAGGCGACGAGAGAGAGTATCAAAGAGGGGGATTTTGTCTAAGGTTAAGAACCCTCACGGTAAGTGCACCACATGCTACGGAACCGACTGAGATGATCAGCCTGCAATCGGTACGGGTTGAGGGGGTTCCCCGTAACATCAAGGATCTTCGATCGACATCACAACGCAGCTGTCACGGCGATGAGATTGAGACTGGATCTGAGACCAGGGAACCATCATTCTGGGTTACGCCGACTTCGGCGGACAGTTACCCTGAGATTAGCAGCCTTAGGTGTCCCGACCCTGAAACTGGGGACGAAAGCACAGGCGAGGACGATGCCCCCGGTTTCCCCCTCGGATGTATGGCACCCGTGCTCGTCGCGGCTACCAATATGTGGCCCAGCCTTTCTTAGTGATGTCAGGCAAGGACCGCTGATCGTCTTTGGAAAACTTCGACTCGTAATGTGTGCTTCTTGGAAAGGCTATCACAGAAAATCCAGGTATGCTGAAAGCGAAATCTCTGAAAGCGGAAAGAAGAAGCTCACATCGGTCAGAAGGAAAACAGACAATTGAAATTCTATTCTACTGAAATTAATTTCACAAAAAATTACAGTCTTTTTACATATATATACACTTCAAGATCTTAATATATTTGTAAATTCAGTTCTTAGCCCATTTTTCAATTCACAATTATTCTTTTGCTTCGGAGATGGTATTCAGGTGAAATGGTGAAGGGAGGTGGACACGTCTTCAGAGAGCGATAGGATTATCTAGAGATTCTACGCCAATCTGGAATTTGGTTAGAAAACTCAGGCGCTTGGTTTATATAACAAGGTCAAGCGTGGGGGAGACGATCCCCTACCAATCAGAGCACGCCACGTGTCTGGGAGTATCAATCTTAAATTGCGTGTGTGCAGTTCAGTCAATATTAAATGATTTCCTTTCCCACGACCTTTAGAGGTCGACGGCTGTTGTTTAGAACACCTGGCCAGGGGTTCTTAAGACCAGCAAGTACACCCTCGTTTCTACATCGTCTGGCACTTCCTGTTATCTAACACAAAATAACAATTATATCTCTGAGTTCTACAATAACACAACATATATATCGGATTTTTCAAACAATAAAAAATACATCTGTATATAATTCAATTCAAGTTTTTCCGATATCCACTGTCGTCCGAGATGAATTTAACAATTTTAACATATTTACCCAATCTTTCTTGGGTCCCAGGAAAGTGTTAACCTCCCCAATGCGGGGCAAATAGCTCCCTCAGGTCGATCATGTTACATTCGCCCCCTTAGGTAGCACCAATAGAGTCTAATTCCTCAATATACCGATCCATGCTTTCCACAGTTCACAATAAGATTTTTTACACCTCCATCTCTCCATCATCAATTTACCTGTCGATAAAAGATAACATATGCACAACTCGATAACCACCCTTCAATCAGGGTTCTCCTCCTTTTTCGATACAAATGTTCATAAGAAAGGCATTTCATTGGTTTAAGTAAACTCAAAAGTTCATAAGTTCATAAGAATAATAAAATGGAGTTCATCATCAGGTAATTAAGTCTCTTTTTCTTCTAACATGCAAGATTTTGTTGGTTCCCCTTTTTTCATAATCTATAACAAGAACTCACACAAAAATCACGATTAATAAATGTCATTTAATAAATTGCAAAATTTCATTCTTTTCAATGCATAAGAATTATTTCCCCTGTTAACAAACTGTTGTTTTTACAAAGAAAAAGGCACTCAATTTTTTTCAAGGGTTTTTTAAGAGTAATTCCCCTTTTTTGCATTTTTTCCAGAAATTCAGTCATTATTCATAATTTTTTCACAGAGTTTCAATCACAATTTACAAGATTATTTTTGTTATTCATAGCACATTCTTTCAGATAGAGGGTATACAGCTCTAATCCGGATACGTAAAGGACCCGCTTTTTATTAAACTAGGGGGAATCTTTCTCACCTGTAGCAGTCGTAGTTGAAATTTCATATTTTAATTTACAGTCCAGGTTCTTTATACGTATCTTGTTAAAATGAGGACTTCTTCTCACCTCAATAGATGGTCATTTAGGCTATTGTTGGGATCTTCTTTCGACGATTCTTTAACTTCAGCGTCATGATGCTGAAAAGGGTTCAAGATATCGACTGCAGCCTTATATTACTACGCTGTCTCGCAGAATATCGTGTACTCTTTCGCACGGATACAAATTTGGAGAACTCTGTCTTTTATAAAAACAGGCTACTGGAGTAGATGAGACAGACGTGAAAACGAGTCTACAGAAAGTACTGACGGACGACGACGCTGCTGCAGTGAGCTGAGATTTTGTGTACCCTCTTTTCTTTGCAACAACACACTGGTGTAGGGTGGATCCTAAGAGGTAATAACAATCAAGTGATCTAATAAACGCTCATTCAAACATAAGTGGATAAATAAATATTAAATGGATACAGAATATATATATTGCGTTTCTTTTTTTTATTTTTACATAGGTGTCACTTCTTATCAAAGTTTGTGGGCCACTCGAGGAAAATGTTAGTGTGTGCACAGTAATGGGATAATATCGTAATAACCGTTAATAATGGAAAATTGGTAGATTGGATTACTTAAGGGGGCGGTTTGTGGGAATGGAAGTTCCAAGCCAACTAACACACAGGCACAAAACAGTACTCCCAGGATAAACTCGATTATCGCCCCTTAACTCTATTGACACAGTCTTGGAAACCAGAGGGCAAGATATACGTAATTTCCTGTTTCTTATATTTCTCTCTCTTTCGTGCTGGATTCTCGAGCAGCCATCATATAACGCTCCTGTCGTTGGTCGATGCCACCAACAGCGGCCCTGACTAACTCGTCAGCCTGTCATCAATCGCATGTAACGAACCACTATTCTTAACGCACTTTTATTCTTTCTATCTCTTTCTTAATATTTCTCATGTATATTAGTGTAAATTAATTGCATTCCTTCGTGATGTATACTGGTACGTTTTCGTCATCATTACACGACCATTTGCTTTTCAATCCTTCAACCATCCCATTCATTCACCATACACATGGGGACGGGATAGGCTATCACACAAGCAGACCATCCTGTCTCCATAGCAGGTTCATCAAGAATTTGTTTATGTTGGACTTAAAGACAACCGGATTGTAATCAGCTGGAAAACAGGCAAACAGAAAAGAGTTCAACAGACGTGCAGTTCTAAGAAAGAAGGTTTGTTCATGGAATCTACGTGTTTACTTAAGCTTCTGGTTTAAGATAAAAACGATAGTATACTTAGCCTGCCCCGTGCGTCGCATGATGCAAATTTTTCTAAGTTTTACGACTTTATCACCATCTGTATCCTTTAATGTAAAGGAACGTGTCATAAGTGCTAGGCCATTTAGAAATACTTACTTTATTAGCTAGTCGCACAGTTCCGTGTGTATATGTGGGTGTACGGATATCCGAATGTAAATAATTAAAATTGATTGGTTTACGTAAACTAGACCGATGATCATTGATCCAAATTTGTCCTTAAAATCTGCATTTATCTTTTTATTTCATGTTAGGATGTTGTTATTTCGGTGTGCCAATGTTTGAAGGAAAATGTGCTACAGAATGGATGTCATCATAAATCAGAATGAACACAGCACAGGACTTAATACAGGCTTAATCATTTACTATACATCTTAATCTCCAGCGACACATATAGCAATTTCACCAACAAGAGGAACGCATGTGTAACGGTGCCAGGAAGGATGTAATTGTCCGTTAAGTCGGTTGAGATCACCAAGGGTTAGAACATCCCTTATTAGGAAGAAGAAAAAATTATAAAAATCAATCCAATTCATATTACAATTATATTCACTTATACATTTTTTTTATTCATTTTCAAGATTTGAACGATTATGGAGATCATTTTCTTTATTAATTTCACGTAAAATGAGCACCTACTTTATGTCCACCTTTTTATAGAGATCAAACTATTGTGGCCTGGTAGACCAACACAAAACATACCTTTAAAAACTTGTTTTCTCGGGGTTTTCGGGTGTGCTGAAAACGAATATCGCATTTAAAATTGGATCCGGAAACTAGTTTTAACGATACTGAAAATATACTTTTCCGCATATATGGATGGAATACTGTTGCAATATCTGGGCAGGAGCTGCTAAAAACAGCCTATCCTGCCTTGACAGAGTACAAAATAGACTTCGTGGCTTAGTGGGGGATGCTCTTTTCTCTACCCTGCAACCTCTCTCCCACAGAAGAGACGTTGCGAGCCTATCCTTGTTTTATCGTTATTTCCATGGCAGGTGCTTGTCTGAACTCCAATCTCTGGTCCCCCCTCGCCAATCTTTCACGTAAAACACCCGTCTAGCTGAATCCACTGTGAAAACTTCCCCCACTCTATATCTGTGCCTAAATCAAAACGCGAATTCCATGAACAAAGCTTCTTTCTTAGAACTGCACGCCTGTGGAACTCTGTTCCGTCTGCCTGCTTCCCTCCGGACTACAACCTGG
Source organism: Euprymna scolopes (assembly GCF_053919585.1). Classification (NCBI taxonomy): domain Eukaryota; kingdom Metazoa; phylum Mollusca; class Cephalopoda; order Sepiida; family Sepiolidae; genus Euprymna; species Euprymna scolopes. The sequence continues at coordinate 27,370,521 of NC_136508.1, read as the reverse complement.
ATGTCTTCAAGTCCAATATTAACAAATTCCTAATGAACCGCCCCCTTAATTAAACACTTCATCAAATCTCCACACTAACGTAATGTACTTGCAATAACCCTTATCCCTGAGTGGCTTCCGAGCCTTGATAAGTGGTGATCACGGTGTAAAAAAAAAGACCCACATTCGTTAATTTAAACATAACCTTTCTGACAGGAAACAAGCAATTATTAAGCTAAAGAATAATGTTAACATAGAAATTCGAACCTGATCAACATGAAAAGTAATTAGATATTCTTCTTAAAAATAAAAGTAAATACGTAAGGTATAGCAAATTTAATCGTTGAAAAATATTTTTAAAAGAGTTAGTTTTATTTATTAAATATAACAAAAAATTGAATCATATTTCTTCCAGTGAATTAATTCTGAGACATATTTCAGGCAGAAGTGTGAACGTATTTTAAAAAGAAAAAAACGATGAATACAAATCAGTAACAATATATTTAAGAAATCATTTAGTTTTAAAGTTTTATAGAGATTAAAATAAACGACACGATCTCTTCATACAATCCACTTGAAATTAAATCTATCCAACAATTCGTGTTTATAAACAATATTTAATATATTCAGAGACAATCATGCACACATATATTCATGCAAACACACACATACACCCCCACCCCATATATATATATATATATATATATATATATATATATATATATAATATTTAGTAGTGCAGAAATTCCCCTCTTGAACAAAGTACAGGTTTGCAACAACAGATGCCACATACAACATTAGTATGTCTGGAAAATTAGCCATCACCATTTAACTAGAGAACGCCTTTTTAGACACATTTAGCTGTTATAATATTATCCTAGATTTCATCCTAGGAGCACCATCATCCCTATAAAAAGTAGCTATAGAAGAAGTACTTTATTTTTTCCTACTAAATAGCAAGCCCTCTTATCGGCCTAACTCATCACCCGTAGAATTTCTGCACTTTAAACAGATATTAGATATCATCATTATACACTGGGTTATATACTCATAGACGTTCTATGATCCTTCCATATCTAAATTATAAAATAATAAATTTTCCCTTCCCACGATCCGCCAAATCTCATGGACAAAGCTAACAATTTGTACATTCCATAATCTAAATCTTATTAAAAAAGGGAACGCCCAAGAAATTTTCTTCTCTACAAGGAGCAATCATTTTAAATAAAGTAAACCTGATACAAATATAAAAGCCAGCTGCGACATTTCGAGACACGTTCATAAGCCGAGAATTCTTTTATTTTTAATTTACCGTAGACATTAATTGTTCTTATTCAATATACAACCGTGCTAAATTCTGGATGTTTATATAGATCGCACATGTTATACAATACTGTTCTTCGCTACATCTACACATGCTGATAAGCCGTTATTTTATCTTTTTTAACTAAATAAATTTTTCTTTTTTTAAACTACGAGTTACTAATAGTCTTCTTTATGCGCGACATAATTTTTCTCATAAAATAACGCTACATGACAAATATACATACATATATATATATATATATATATATATATATATATATATATATGTAGTAATTTATAAAATATATATGGCGATTAAGCAAGTATAAATTACTAACTAGCTCTACCTTCGTATTGCACACTTATACATAAATATATAAATACTTAAAGTTTACGCATAAATCTATACTGCTGTATATTAATTTTATGTGAGTAAATAAAGTAGTTATATATGTATATATATACATATATATATGTATACATATATATATATATATATATATATATATATATATATATATAAAGAGAGGGAAAAATAAAGATTGCTTAGAAATCCTTGCATTCCAATAAAGGAACACATGAAAATACTGGCCAGGCTCTATGCTTATTAATTTCAGTGGCTATCGAAGTTCGCTTTTTTCACAGTGCTTTAACATGTTGAATATAAACTGATACTCCCACCAATATTATTAAGACTAACGTATATATATATATATATATATATATATATATATATATATATATATATATATATTTTTTTATATTTTGTGTACAGAAAGTTGTTAGTTGAGACAGGTCATTGGTACCGTCGGTTTCAAGCCCGATAATAAGGCCCGTTTAAGGTATCCTTATCGAGCTCTCTTCAGCCAATATTCGTCTATCTTATAACCGGAAGTGTGAAGTATATATACCTCGCGAATCCACGTTCAAATCTCGTTTTGTTTATATATATATATATATATAGAGAGAGAGAGAGAGAGAGAATGAGAGAGATACATATATATATATATATATATGTGTGTGTGTGTGTGTGTGTGTGTGGTAGTAGGAAGGCAGGCTCGAACCCGTAAGGCGAAAGAGGAAGAGAACGGGGAAAACCTGGCTTCTTTGCTGTTATGACCACCGTCAAACCGGAAGTGACGTAGGTTTTAATTAATTTGATAGAAGAAGATGACTTTCAAAAACTGGAAGCGACATTTTTTTTAATTAAGTTTAGACAATCTAAAGGAGATGATGACTTTAAAAAACATCGGCGAAAAAAGCAATGTTCCTAGTTGAAAGTAAAGATAATAATGTTTCTGCCAATGTTTAGACATTTGTCGTCTGAAAGGTCGAACTTTAAAACGATACTGATCTTGTGAAACGCGTCTCCTTTGTCGAAAGTTTTAGGCAGATATGCAAACATACATACATACATACATACATACATAAATACATACATACATGTATATATTGGTAATTAAAAATTTCCGACGCAAATCGATTGCAAAGCTTGCCCTACTTCTGATTAGCTTTTATGTCAAATTTCAAATGTTAAAGCCAAAAATTGTCTGAGTAATTTAATAGAGACCTCAGAAGTATTTTTTTTTTTTAACTTCGACCACTATTATGACCTCTTAACATTTACTTTTTTTGGCTCAATTCAAGTTATTAAGTTAGATACATGCCCAAGGAACCTATCTAAAATTTAAAGTGTTTGGACGCAAAATTGGTGAAGAAGTTTGGTAGAGTCCTCAAAGGTCAAATCGTTGAACTTGAACTCCTTAACAGTCAAATCTCTAACCGAAAACCGATCACCTTGATTTTCCCAAATCCTAGTACCCTGTATATAAAGGTTCGAGCCTGTAGACTTAAAATAGACAGAGTTATTGCGTAGACACACAGATACAAGACACACAGATACAGAGACAAACAGATACAGATACACAGACACGTTCACTTTTATATATATACTAGCATGGGTGTCCGGCGTTGCCCGGGTGTTTGGAGGTGTATGATGAGCAAAAAAAAAAAAAAAACAAAGTTCACTTTTTTAAATTTTATCCCTATTATGACCCCGTAACATTTATTGTTTTGGGCTCAAATCAAGTTATTAAGTAAGATACATGTCCAAGGTACCTATATCTTAAATTACAAGTGTTGACCTTTGACCACTTAGTAGCCAAATTTCTGGCCGAAAACTATCACATAGTTTTTTCCAAAATCTCATTACCCTGTATATAAAATTTCGAATCTATGGACTAAAAAATTGACAGAGTTACTGTGTAGGGAAATGTACACAGACACACGGAATGACAGACACACAGACATGTTCATTTTTATAGATATACTAGCATTTCAGCCCGGCGTTGCCCGGGTGTTTGGATGTGTATGTTAAAAAAAAGCGGTAGTAGGAAAGCAGGTCACAAAGGAGGAAAAGTATGGGAAGAAAACATGACGTCTATGCACAAAACCGGAAGTGACATTTTTTTTTAAAAAATAGGCTAAACAATCGAAAGGAGGAGTTAGGTTTACAAAATATCGGCGAAAAAAGCGACACCTCCTGTAGAAAAGTGCCCAGTTAAAGGTGAAGATATTAGTGTTTTTCGCCAATTTTTTGAGATTTGTCGTCTGAACGGTAGAATTTCAAAACGATATTAATCTTGAGAAAATCCGTCAAAAGTTTTGGGCAAACATTCAAACATACATACATACATTTATATATTGGCAACTAAACATTTTCACAAAAATTGATGACAAAGCTTGCCATATCTTCGAATACCTTTTATGTAAAATTTCAAATGTTTAGACCAGAAATTGTCTGAGTGATTTGGTAGATGCCGCAGAGATCAATTTGTTTTTTTAAATTTGACCACTATTATGACCCCTTTAACATTTATTGTTTTGGGCTCAAATCAAGTTATTAAGTTAGATCAAAGCTCAAGGAACTTATATCTAAAATTTCAACTGTTTATACCCAAAGTTGGCTGACGAGTTTGGTAGAGTTCTCAAAAATCAAATCTTCTAACTTTAACCCCTTAACAACCAAATTTCTGGCCGAAAACAAATGAAAAACATTTTCTAAAATCTCAGTACCCTGTATATCAAATTTCGAGTATTTAGACTTAGTATTGACAGAGTTATTGCGTAGAAAAGTATACACACACAGACAGCCACACTGACACGTTCACTTTTATACTAGCATGGGTGCCCGGCGTTTCCCAGGTATTTGGAGGTGGATGTTGAGCAAAAAAACAGGGGTCATTTTTTAAACTTTGATCCCTGTTATGACCTTTTAAAATTTATTGTTTTGGGCTCAACTAAAGTAATACAGTTAGATCACTGTCCAAGGAAACTATATCTTAAATTTCAAGTATTTTGACCCAACATTATCGAAGGAGTTGGTAGAGTTCTTAAAGGTCAAATCGTTTAACTTTGACCCATTAATCGCCAAATTTCTGGCCGAAGGCCAATCACATCGATTTTCCCAAACCTCAGTACCCTATAAATCAAATTTCGAGTCTGTAGACTAAAAATTGACGGAGTTATTGCGTAGGGAAATATACACACACAGACAGACACACAGATACACATACAGACATATATATATAGATATATTGATAGATAGATAAATAGATTAAAAAATATGTGCACATACGTAAATATATATGGAAACAATTTTGTGTTTACTGTAAAGATTTAACGCAAATATTATGCAAGTATAAATCATGTAGAATATCTGCATGAATATAATTACACGCAATAGTTAACTCTAGATGATCATCCCATATGATACCCGAAAAACTAATAGGAAATTAATTAAAATGAATGGTTAAAAGAATATGTAAATTAGCTAGATCGTTTGCTAGTGAATGCATTTCCACAACCCAAATGGAACAAAATTTTATTTTCTTCGTAAATAAATAGAACAGAGGAATTTAATATGAATATCGATACGCACAAAAGAAAAACGAATTCATAGGCGTAATAGCATAGTTGTTTGGCGCTGCCCGGCGCTGCCCGGCGCTGCCTGGGTGTTTGGAGGTATATGCTTAGCAAACAAAAAAAAAAGATAACGTTGTTTGAAATTTGAACCCTATTATGGCCCCTTAACATTTATTGTTTTGGGTTCAAATAAAGTTATTAAGTTAGATTCATATCCAAGGAACCTATATCAAATATTTCAAGTGTCTATATCCAAAATTGAAGGAGTGTGGTAGAGTTCTCAAAGGTCAAATCGTTGAACTCTGACCCCTTAACAGCACAATTTCTGGTCGAAAATCGATCATATAGATTTTCCCAAATCTCAGTACCCTGTAGATCAAAGTACGAGTCTGTAGACTAAAAATTGACAGAATTATGTCGTAGGGAGATGTACACATACAGACAGACACACAAATACACAGACAGACAGATACACAGACAAATCCATTTTTATAGATATATAGACTAGTATTTCAGCCCGGCGTTGGCCGGATATTTGGAGGTGTATATTCAGCAAAAAAAAAAAAAAAGCAGTCAATTTTTTAAGAGTTTAATCCCTATTATGACACCTTAACATTTTGTGTTTTGGGTTCAACTCAAGTTATTACGTTAGATCCATGTCCAGGGAATTTATATCTAAAATTGCAGGCGTTTAGACTCAGAATTGTCGGAGGAGTTTGGTAGAGATCTCGGAGGTCAAATCGTTTCTGGCCGAGAATGGATTACAAAGATGTCCCCTAATCTCAGTACCCTGTATATCAATTTCCAATCTGCACACTTAGAATTGACAGAATTCTTGCGTTGGAAAATGTACACACACAGACACACACACAAATATACAGATAGGCACTGCACTTATATATATATATATATATATATATATATATATATATATATAGATAGATAGATAGATAGATAGATTATATTGGACGATTTAAAAAGTTAAAAGAAAAAAAAAGACTCGTGTACCACCAACGAGAATTGAAACCAAAGTCTTCAGTCTGCGATTCTCCTCTGCTGCCAATGACTGAGCTGTTCAGAGATATTTGCTGCAAGGTAAAAATCACAACATGAACCAATCGCTACCACGCTATGAGTTCGTGATGATGGCGTTCGACCTTCACCTGGAAAATTTCATAGATTTTAAGTTTCACACATTTGCACCGATTTTTCCGGGCTTAACCCCAAATATAAAGTTTCACATTGATTCAAATACTTATATATGGAGTTTCGCGTCTGTAGACTAAAAACGCTAGGAGGAATTTTGTAGGCAAACTTTTTAAACAAAAATATATACGTATACATAAATATATATATGGAAACAATATGGTGTTTACTATAAACGTTTTACGCAATTATTACGCAAGTATAAACCAATTAAGACAACGGCATGAATATAATTGCACATAAAAACTTAAAATGAAAACCGAAGAAACTAATAGGGAATTAAAGTGAATGTTTAAAAGAATATGCAAATTAGCTAGATCTTTTCCTAGTGAATGCAATTCCACGACCACATATAAGAAAATTGTATTTTCTTTATAAATACATAGAGAAAGGGATTTTAATTAAAATATCAATACACACACGGGAAAAACGAAGATATTTGATTTTTTGTAAAATTTCACCAAAATGATTTAAATGTTTGTTTATTTTTAATTCAATTTTCACCCCAAACAAGGCACAGTGCCACTTTGAACCGGGGGCAACTATTAGGGACTTAATTAGCAGGGTCATTACGAAGGGAGATAAGTAGAAAGATGATTTTTCACATTATGCTTGAACTTCTGCATATCAGTACAGTTGGGAAAGCAGACTCCCGGAAGGGAGTTCCAAAAACCTGCAGTTCTGAGGAAGAAACTATTGGAGTAAAAGGCTTTCTCGCACCTAGGGATCTCTACTGTAAATGGACGAGACTTACTAGCTTGTCGGGTTTGTCGGGGGTAGTTACGTCGGGGAGGTACAAGTGTTTGCAGTTCGTCAGAACATTCACCATTAAATCATTTGTAGAACAGGCAGAGGGATGCAACATCTCGTCGATGGGACAGAGGCTGAAGCCTAGATGACAGTTCAGGACCTATCAGGTTGGCGACTCTCTTTTGAACGCTGTCCAGGAGCGAGAGACAAGCAGCAGATGCACCAGCCCAGATGTGACAACAGTACTCCATACATGAGTGAATGGTGTCCTTATAGTGGTACAGGATACTGTCAGGCGTAACTAGTTTTCTAGCACGGCAGAGGGAGCCAACCTTCCTTGCAGCAGCCTTGGCAATGCTCTCACTGTATAGATTCCAGTTCATATTCCCTGTAAACTTTAGGCCGAGGATTTTAAAAGAAGTGCTTTCAGGTAATGTGTTCTTGGCCATTGCTATTGGTGGTAGAGAAGGGTTCTTGTAGTTATTGAAGAAAACAAGCTTAGTCTTAGCAGCATTGAATGTGACTATGCATTTTTCTCCCCATTCCACTACAGATTGGAGGTCATCCTCTAGTGTTTCTGCCATTTCCTTGGATATGTGTTCATTTGTTTTCCCCTCATATCTGTTATAGAGAGTGGTGTCATCGGCAAATATACCCATCTCGGAAACAATTTTATCAGGGAGGTCATCCAAGTTTGTGAATATCAGGAATAATAGAGGTCCAAATATAGACCCCTGAGGTACTCCCGCATTTATGTCATATTGTTTAGATGTACGACCGTCGAGGACAACTTGGATTTTTCTCTTACTTAAGAAGGATTTAATTACATTATGAATTCTTCCAGTGATTCCATATGATCTAATTTTCCTTAGAAGATCATCGTGCCATACCCTGTCAAACGCCTTAGATATATCAAGGGCTATCGCTCTACCCTCCCCTGTTTTGTCTAATAAACGATTTATACGTTCAGAAACTACAGTTAAGATATCTGCTGTTGAACGGACTTTCCTGAATCCATATTGTTTGTCAGTCAGGAGATTAGCAGCTGTTAGATGCTATACTAGGACTTGATTAACTAAAGACTCAAATATTTTGGCGAAAAAAAAAATAAAACAAAAGACATTTTCTTCTACTTGACGTTCCTACAGAGTATCGACAATTTGAGATTTTAAGAAGCATGGTTTGAAATTAATTAATAAGATTCGCATTACAATCTTTCCATAATGAGTAGATACTTATTCTGAAAAAAAGGTCTTTACATATTAAGTATATTTATTACATATTTAATATAAAAAAACAATAACTATTAATAATAATAATAATAATAATAATAATAATAATAATAATAATAATAATAATAATAATAATCATTATGGGTCTTGGAGTTATAATTTGGATAATGAAATTGATGTTTAGAAGGTACATACAATTAAGGCAGATGCGTTATACTGTTATACCGGAAGTATTCTAAGCATAGAACGTCCACCCACACACACGCCCACATATATACACACACACAAACACAAACGCGCGCACACACTAACACAGACGCCCATACACACGCATATATATTCACATATATATATATATATATATATATATAACGTTTTGATAAATTTTCTATTAGCATGAGATTGCTACAGTAAAAACAAAATATTTACTAAAATAAATATATAATGCATGTGTCTGATCTTTTAACCGCCATGTTCAAAATTTAATTCGCACCATGCCTCTACACAGAAAAGTTAATTAAAAAAAAACACTGAAATGGCCGCCGCACGATATATCTTTATCAACAAGAGACTGCGTAAAATATATCATACTGATTAAGACTAAAAATATATAATTCCTCCTAATAAATGTTTTGTATGAGATGAAAATTAGAAATTATAAAGAAATAAATATTAAAACAAAATAAGTACTGCACACTTTTGATCCTTAAGCCTACATGTTTAATAATTTCATTTTACCTCTGTTTATAAATTTCATTTTATTATCTATATATCTATAAAAATGAAATTGCGCCTGCGTGTACATTTCCCTTCCAAATTACTCTGTTCATTTTTAGCCTACAGACTCGAGATTTGACATAATGGGTGAATCAAGTTTTGAAAAACTTTTTATTCGGTTTTCGGACAGAAATCTGGTTATTAGGAGTCAACGTTCAACGAATTGACCTTTGAAAACTCTACATAACTCCTACGCCAATTTTGGCTCTGAACACTCAAAAATTTAGTATGCTTGGACATAGATCAAATATATAAACTTGATTTGAGCCTAAACAATTAATGTTAAGGGGTCAGGATTGGGTTCAAATTTTAAAAAAAAATATCCTCTCAGCTACTTTTTTCCTAGATATTTGTAATTTTACATACAGTGTACAAAGACATGTATTATGGCCGACAATTTGGCTACCAAGCTGTAAAAATTATAAATCGAGGTATCTAGCAAACTATTCAGCAAGTTTTGGATTTAAACATTTGAAATTTTACATGAAGGGTATTCATACATGCAGCAATATATTTTATTCAGTTTGTAGGCGAAAATTTTGCTGCCCAAATGTCAAAGTTGAAAGAGTTGCTCTCGGCAGACTCTACCAAATTCCTCTGCAAATTTCGGGTCCAAACATTTCAATTTAAGATGTAGGTTTACTGGATGGAGTCAAATACTGGGCTGAATTACTAGTATACATATATAGGGTTGGGAAGCAACTTTTACAGTGAATTTTAAGTTGTCTTTTTCCAGTAAGAATGGATCCACCTGTTTAAAAAAAAAAAAACTTACATATGTTGATGCCATAACCATATTTACCATTATTATCCATATCCTTTCAGACATGTTTACCCAGATGAACAATCAGGAGGCTAAAAGTCAAAGGGTGTGATTTGCTGAATGCACACGTCTCACCGAAGGAGATATCAGAAATAGTGGGAGTGTCCGAAAAACAGTTTACAATGTAAAGAAGAAAATGACTATGAGCAAAAATATTACTAGAAAGACCGGAAATGTACCAACACATTTAGCAGAATTCTCGAATCTTAGATTCAAAAGGATCCAACGAAATACATGCGAAAAATGTCAAGTAAACTTAAGATGGAGAGCAAGACCGTTAGGAATACAGTAAACTATGTTTTGATCTTAAGATCCTATACAAGAACGCTGAAACAATTGTTGATAAATGCTCCAAAAGAAAAAAGACTTGAAAGGTGCAAGAAAATTACTACATGGCTAAAGAAAAATCCTTCCATTGTAATGATATTTTCCGATGAAAAGATATTCACCGTCGACGCTGTTCTTAACCATAGAAATAACATATACATCGCAGCGTCAACAGCTAAATTTAAAGGAACATTGAAGAGAAAATATCCTGCTAAGGTTATAAGCTTTTGGTGTTGTGGCTTCTGATGAAAAAAAGATTGCCACAAAATTCAACAGACCTGATGAGAAAATCAATGTTGACACTTACTATAAAACTTTGAGATATCAGGTATTGCCAAGGCTCAAAACAAACTATCCAAATAGAAAACACGCAACGGTCGTATTAGCAGTCGGAATCTCTAATCATCGGACAAGGCATCAGTGCCTGTAAATATTTCTCCTTAGGTTTCCATTAAATTAACACTTCTCCGTGGCACAGTGCTCAAACCACCAGCTTGTATTCAAACAAACTAATGGTGTTTTTTTCTATCTTTCATTATTAGAAAGACAAACATTTTCTTGTCATAATAGTTTTAGTCATGAGCTGTAAAAAGCAGCTGTTTCGAGACCGAAGGTTATAATAATTGATATGTGATTATTATCACGTGTTCAATCATATTCGACACTGAGTTTGACAATTTAAATGGTGATTAAGACAGACCCTAATTCTACACTGCCTTAATAACATCTGCATTGACGTGTTCTCTTTACTCTGATTTCCTGCGAAACCTTAGCGAGAAACTGTCTTCATGTATTATTCAGGGAGGTACAGCTGCCCAGTAATAACGCGCTTTAGGATTTGAGAGAAAGCAAGAACAAAAAAAACATAAAAACGAACAAAAAGTACTCTCAACTTAACCGTTGATACACTACTTCACAGATACCTATTTCGCATTTAAAGTATTTTTTAATCATGCTTGAAAAAGCACAGTATATATATATATATATATATATATATATATATTATATATAAATATATACATATACATATATATATATAATATATATATATATATACATATACATATATATAAATATACTATAATATATTATACATATATATATATATATACATATATATATTATATATATATATATATACTATAATATATATATATTTAATATATATATATATATATAAGTAAGCATGGTATGCGAGGCCAATTCCTAACCTATATACTCAGAGGAGTTTACGTCTGCAGAATTTAAATTTGATATATAGGTAATTGATCATGTGGAAAAATTTGGAATTCGTTTTTATCCGTGAATTGGATCGCTTAGCGGTAAAACATGACAAATTCTTTACTTGGGAATCATCGGGTTTTTATCTCTTCGTAAACTATTTCCCGACTGCGCAACGCGAATTGTCCACAATATGTAAATAATAAGCAGGTTAGAAAGACCTTTTAAAAGATCTTGTCAAGCTGGCTTAAAATATATCGTACTTGACTCACTACCTTATGGTTTTGGTTTCGATCTTATGTCAAGCGTTTTTTTTTTTTTTTTTACTCACAAGAATTAAAATGTTTAGAAAAAAAACATAATGCTCACATGCACATGTCTTATTCTCTGTACAAATAAAAATATTATCATGATGAGGAGTTTACGTTGAGCGGCATGATGAGGAGTTAATGTTGAGCGGCCTAGCTAGTATGTATACACACACTATATATATATATATATATATATATATATATATATATATATATATATATATATATATATTAAACACTAACGTAGTTATACAGATATGGAAGTGCCTGTCTTCGTGTTTTGATTATTAAAATTCAGTGTTTTTCTTTTTAAATTTATATTCAGACCAGAAAATATATGTATACATGCAATACTACATAATAAATTAATGGAATGCATATGCCTGTGTGTATTACACTCTCGTAAAACACGCTATAACATGATGTTTTAATTCATACATATTTTATAATTATTTCTTAGTGAAAAAGCGAGAAAGTATAACTTTGAGGCTAATCCTAAACTAAAACCAAATAATATTGCACTCGATCATGTGTTTAAGCGATTTTCATATAGACATAAATTAGTAAACATGAAGCGACTTTAAAGTGTCCATGTGTACTTGTGTATGCGTAATAGACTTTTTACACCGACTTACCACTGCCAAGTTGCATCTTTTCGATTTTACAGTAAACATATATTTTTGATTGTTTTTTTCCGAAAATGACCCAGAAACAAATACAATAATTTAGTCATCCATAAAATCCACCTTGAAAATACAGAGACAGTCAGATACATACACAAACCCGTTCATATTTCTTATCATGCATTATGTATAGCTTAAATACAAACACTTTGGACTGGCATACGAATTAGTGTGTACGTTTTTTTTTTATATGAATTATATTTAACACTTTTAATTTGTTACTGAAAATTTAAAAAAAGGATGATTGTTCCTTTTCAAGTCATGCCCATACTTAAACTTTTATATATACATATATATATATGCATATATTTATATATATAAGTATTTGCTATAATAATTATTAAATACCTATATATATATATATATATATATATATATATATATATATATATATATATATATATATCAGAGAAAACAGTTTATAAAATATGTTAAGAACACTTCAAAAAGGAGTTAAAAACATATTTAATCTGAAAAGCAAACTCCTGACTCCGCGATTAAGGACTATCCACTAATCTAGTGTTTCCTTTTCAGATTGAATATGTTTGTAACTCTTTTGCAAAGTGTTTTAAACACATTTTATTAACTGTTAGCTCTTATTATTAGCTCTATCTCCTATTTGGTTTAATCGAGCTTTTACATCTGGTTGAGATTACTTTATAAATATTAATTATTTAATATTTATAATATAATGTAGTTTTACCATCTTGGATCATTTTGGTGAATTCAATTGTCATTTTTGTTTTAATATATATAACTACTTCATTTACTCACATAAACCTAATATACGAAAGTATAGATTTATGCGTAAACTTTAAGTATTTACTTCAAAAGTGCTCAATACGTAGGTAGAGCTTGTTAGTAATTTATAAAATATATATGGCGATTAAGCTACACTGAATATTCTGCGTTTCATCCACTATAGGATTCGTCAGGCTTATGCGCGAATTCTGTGGTTGCTTCTTGGTTTTATATATGTTGAGGATTTCTATACATATAAAATAAAATTAAAAAATGGTGAATTTAATTATAAATGTTATTTTCATTTTATTATATATATATATATGTATATACACATATATATGTATATATAATTGATTGCCTTATATAAGTTAATTGTGTGCATGTCGTTGATGTTGAGTCAGATGGAAGACACGTATTTATTTCAGACCTTGTTTGATATTCGTCAAAAGTCTCCATTCTTTCTCTGCTTGTGCTTTATTCAATTTAATAATTGCTGGCAGTTTTATAAGCGATTTTGTTAATATTCTCTTGTACGATTTAAGGATGTGAAGTAATTGTTAAGGCTGTTCGGTTTCCGTTTTAATTTTCCGGAGGGTATATAGCTGTCTATTCCGATAGTTTACCTATAAGTTTAATCGGATGCTTTATCGTCGAGATTTTCTTTGTAAAATAGAATTGGGGTTCAAAAACTGTATCAATAAACAATCGAATATAAGGACACTGTTAAATGGAGAGAAAGAGTTTTGTATACCTTGGTCGTTTCCCTATTTTAGACAACCGAACAATCAAAATATCTTATCAGGGACAGAAATAAGGATGACAACACTTAAAGGTATGTTGTGTGAAAAAGATTCAAACGGCTTCCAAATTGTCTATAATCATTAGGTAACAGAGTAGATTTTAAATACGTTATGTCGTAACACAGGGAGAAATCATGACAGACCATGCAAATTCTTCTTCCGTCATCCGTTTTAAATGAGTGAACCATCCATGTAAAACTTTGTAAATTTTAAATAACTATATAGGTGAAAATTAAAATCTCTACAGACGTGGATGTTGGCTGAGGATGAACAGACGGAGTAAGATAAATTGTTCAAAGATAAGTGTGATGATCGAAGAGGATAAATATTAATGATGCTCTGTAAATAATCCCGACTCTAAAGCACGTGTAGGTGTCCTCTTTTCAGATATTGGACATATTGTAAATATATAAACCCTCATACGTTATGTAATTAATAACTTTTTTAGTCTTTAAAAAATTAAAACTTTTCAGGTTATTTACCAATTTTTTAAAATACCTTTCATACTATCTTTGATTTGTTTCCGAAGTTTGAACCAGAGAGAACCACCAGTCATTTTTATAGACATTTTGTCAAATGCGGGTATAGACTTGTGATCCTCTCCTCAGCAAAAATGTGCTTCACACTCAATGGAAAGTGCGAGTATTTCCTCTGTTATCTTTTAAAGAGAATTTATACAATAAAGCTTACGACCATAAGTTTCTTAAATTTTTTAGATGAGATGTCATTATTTGTATAATTTGGATCATGCGGATTAAAGTTTTTATCCTGGATACTATTATTAAAACAAGTTGATTGATGTTTCGTTTGGCTTTTGCGGGTGTATCTGTGGACAATTCTTAATGAAAGAGCGTTATAACGAACAAAGTCCTCTTTATCAAGAGAGGAGTGTCATTAATATTAACTATTTTTCACTCTGTACACACTTAAGCTTATTGAATGGCAATAAAACGAAGGCTGTTGAACAGTCATTATTTTTTTTAAAACGTGCCTGAATCAACTATTGCCAGATAAGAGACAGTACTTAGTTTTCCTTAATGATTAGATTTGTGTCATGTTTCTCCACTTAGTATTGTTGACTTTTAGCTGAGAATGTGGACACACAGACATTTATCGTTTATATAACATCTTACATGTTTGGCATTTCTCTGACAGAGTTTCAATAGTGAAATAATTTGTAAATGTGGAACGATAAATAGGGAAAAACTATGATTGCCCATCTATATAAACTTTTATATGGATACGTCTCTTTGTTAGTATATCTAATTAAAACAAGCAACAAATATTTGCACACAATGAAAAAACTTAATTATCTAAAACCTGATATTGATATTCCATTTTTACTATTGTTTTAAACTATAGTAAATTCAGATCGCTTGTTTCGCCTGACACAAAAATGAATTAAGACCTATTTTGTCCTACTGTGTTAAATAGGTTTTAATTCATTTTTTATAGAAATGATGAATTTCAAATCTCAATCGCTTTGTCAGTTTCGTCTGTGATTGCAAGTATTTTAGTAAATGCAGAATGAATAAATGAAAAATAGTTCATTTGTAGTATATAACAGAGAGAGAGAGAGAGAGAGAGAGAGAGAGAGGGAGAGAAAGATACATTTTGAGAGAGAAAACAGAAATAAATAGAGACAAAAAGGAATTATTATATTAAACGGGAAAGAAATCGTAAATAACCGAGAGAGAGAGAGAGAGAGAGAGAGAGAGAGAGAGAGAGAGAGTGATAGTGAGCGCTGAAAGCTACAGTGATAAGTTTCGTATAAAATTAAATAGTAATCAGAAAACAGAAGATAGCTGAAGACAGGTCCAGAATCGAATCCAGTACTACAATCATCAGAGGGAACTGCACAGTTTCGGACCTTACTCATATGTTACATCTCTGAATGTGCGCCAATCAACAGATGGTTGAATTGATACTTATATAAGTCACTTTTCTCGTCCACAATTATTGAGTACCTTCTCCACTTCCGCCATGCACGTCTGTCAGAAACTTTGTATTTTCCTCCCATGTTTGTACAACAAAAACGATGTCGCACTATGTTGATCAGCTTTCACTCAACATTCACGAACGTCCACAGCCAAATGCAATGTGTTCCATTCTGTTTTTGACATTATGAGATAAATTACAACTTGTTGTTCAATTATCTCCTAAAGCAACACAATATAAAATTAAAAATATATACTCAAGAATTTACAAATAGTCGATGTAAATAACGAAAAAGAATGTAAAGTAATAGACAGTTATTCAGGAAAGAAAACCGAAAGTACAGACGTCAGAAATATTAAGTAATCACATTGCATAAACAACGCTAGTCTCAAGTGAAAATACTTTCTCCGGTATTCTTGTCAAAAAATGACATTAATTTATTAGGTTTCCGCCAGAAATTCTATCCCGCAATAGTCTGTTCTTTGTTTTTCTGGGTCTTGGTAAATGGTTTTCGCGTCATTCTTTATTGACAGGATTGGCTTGCAGACTTTACCTCGATAACATTCTGTCTTTTTTCGATACTAAAGTTTTTCGATTTTCAACAAAAAAAAAACATAAAAAGGGTATCCAATCTGTTTGATTTCTTAAAATATAAGCAGCACTACTCATTACGTTTTGTCTTTGAGAACTGTTTTAAGACTATAGGGAATATATAAAAATGCAACGCTTGTACATTTTCTCTTGCCAGTTCCACTATCTACTTCGTGTAAGACGAGATATTATAACTATAATACATAAATATTTAAACCCTTTAACTTGATAAAAACAAATGTCTATTAACAGGTGAATTGTGGCAGAACCTGGACGCCTAGGCAGGCCATGTTCGATGGTCGAATCTCTTAGTTTCTAAAGAACAATTTTCACTATCAATATTTCCCATCTGGTTCTTTTACTTAATTGATGGCCGGGGAAACTAGATTCGACGAGCAAGATATTTGTTAGCATAATACTTAAATATCTGAATATTTATGCAGTCGGGGAAACAGTTCAGAGAAGTATTTCGAAAACTCTCTGTTGAAAAGATTCGATTAGACTTAAGCTACTTTTCAATAGTTTTAGATATGAGCTGTAAAAAGCAGCTGTTTCGAGACCGAAGGTTATAATAATTGATATATTTAGAAGCGTCCTGGGTGAAAACAGTGGATATAGCGAGTCATCTTTTTCTTGTCTATTTTCATTGAAAAGAGTGCAAAGGCAATACATTCAATGGAACACATTCTCGAGAATATAATTAAAACAAACATTGCAAATAAACCATACAGCTACGATACGAGAGGCGTGCAATAAGTAATGCCCCTGACCCACTTTCCATAGCAGTAGACCAACGAAACTTTGCACAGTTATTAGTTTTTCTCTACATAGGAACCGCCCAGAGTTATGCATTTCTCCATAGTTTGATGCAGCTCTGGAGACCGTTTTTTAAAACACCCCAGTTTGTGTCCTCCAGCCACGACGTGACTTAATAACTGAAGGCTGCATCATCTGGGGAAACGCTTTCCTTTCAAAAACAACTTCATGGCTGGGAAGAGGTGAAAATCAGAAGGCGTAAGGTCAGGAGAGTAGGGTTTCATAATCACACGCCCGTGCTTCCGATCGGGCGACGTGCGAGTTTTGGACCGGAGCGTTGTCCTGCAGGAGGAGGGTATACTTGCTGACCTTGCCCCGCCTCTTGATTTTGATAGCTTCCCTTCATTTCCTCAAAAGTGAAGCATAATAGGCTTCTGTAATTGTGGTACCCTTTGCCACGAAATCTGTCATCACTACTCCGTCCTGGTCCCAGAAGACTGTGAGCATGACCTTGCCAGCGGAGGGCTGCACCCTTGTCTTCTTTGGAGGTGGTGATTCCAAGTACTTCCACTGCATTGACTGGGGGGTCTCTGGATCATAGTGATGGACCCAGGTTTCATTCTGTATAATCAGTCTTTTGAAAAACTTTGACTCATCTTCTTGGCACATCTCCAAATTCATCCTCGAGCACTCGACGCGTTTTCGCTTTTTGAATGGTGTTAGCAACCTGGGAATCCATCTGGCAGACCCCTTATCCATATGTATATGGTCGTGCATGATTCGTGTTTCCCAAACCCGTACTATTCTTGACATCTTTGGATATTTGGCGAATAGTAATGCGCCGATCTTCCAAAATGGCAGCCTCAAGTTGACGGACAGATTCCTCATCAAGTGCAAAAGGGGGGGGGCGACCAGGTCTGCGAACTGTTTCCACAGACTTCCGGTCATGGTTGAATTCACAGTGCCAGCGTTTTACAAGGTCATATGATGGAGCATTATCACCATACGTTTCTTTCATGTCATCAAAAGTCTACTGTGGCGTGCGCCTTTCAAATACAAAAACAGAACTACTGCTCCACATTTAAGAGGCTCCATTTTACACCTTACTCAGTTCAAACACCTGTAAAACAGAAACCACAATTTGTTTAGAGCTGTAATTTGCCACATAACCCGTAGTGATATAAATCATTGCACATGCAAAATTTCAGCTAGATCAGACAACGGAAAGTGGGTCAGGGGCATTACTTATTGCACGCCCCTCGTACAAGTATTAGAGCCGTGCAAAAGGGCCGTGACAGCTTACAAAAGACTTTTTCCACCCCTTTAAAGAGGACGTAATAGACCGCTCAGATATTGCAACAATACTCCATCAACGTGCGAATAGCGGCTTTATATACGTAAAAATGAAACCGTTCTAAGAACATTTCTAGCTTGGAATACAGCACCCCTAGCATCCCTTTCGACGTACTTAATCTACTCATGCTACCTGACAGGGTAAACTATAAATTGTTATGTTTTACTCTCATAAATAATTTATGAGGTAAAAAAGTATTATAATAGTTGTTAAAAGAAAGTGCACTTGTCTAAGAGCATTACATATGACCATCCGTTTTTGTGCCGTACTAAAAGAGATTCGACGATGCTGTTTTAAAGCATACAAACATTGACTTTGCCCATCCTATTTGGTTGGCTTTGTCATTTAGAATAATGCGTGTTTATTTCACAAGTTCTTTTTTAAACAGATACAACAGATAAAATTTCTGAAACAGGATGGATGCACTGGAGGGTGACATTATTTTATACATCCTTTTCTGTCTAATCTCCCATGTTGATTGGCAATATACTGCAGCAAATACAATGTTGCATTGTATCGAGTTTATTTCAGAAGTTAAAAGAGTTGCCGACCGTAAAGAAACATCAAAGTTGTTTCATTTCTGACAACCGCTGGAAAAGAGTTATCAACCCAAATATATTAAACGAACGGCTAGTTACTGGCGTCAAATGAATTAGTTAAAATTGTACGTTGAAAAGGAATGAATGTCACAGCGAAAAATAATTACATCCAAAATAGGTTACACAACTTTAAATGAATATTCCTTTTCATGTCGATCATAAAAATCACATGAATTAAATCTCAAGATGCAGAATATAACATTTGTTTACTACGTGCACTTTTAATATATTATACTTTTGTGGATATAAACGAAAGTTTGATTATTTGACAAATACTAGATGTTTTGTTTGAAAGTTAGATTTACAAATGGTGAGTAATATTAGTCTATGAGAGACAAAGATGGGAAAACCTTTTAATTAAAATAGTTTTTTTTATGCGTAAAATGTAAAGTGAAATCAAGAAATATATTTTAAATAATAAACGAAGACACTTTATTATTTTACTGCATCAGACCCATTGATCTTGAAGACTTTATATCATTTCTGATAAGTAAATAATTCGTGTCCTCGTTTTAGCCAGAATAATGCAAACCACGAGTGTTATTAATGCTTAACATTCATGATCCACGATACAATCTTCACCGTTGTTCACGATTTCGAGTGGAAACTATTTGTCGGTCCTAGAGAAGGTTCAAAAGAGAGTCGCCAATCTGATAGGCCTTGGACTGACATCTAAACTTCAGCCTCTGTCCCATCGACGAAATGTTGCATCTCTCTGCCTGTTCTACAAGTATTCTACTGGTGAATGCTCTGGCGAACTGTAGACATTTGTGCCCCCACGGCGTAGGCACCCTCGACAAACCCGGCAGGCAACTAAATCCCACCCCCACACAGTAGAGATCCCTAAATGTAAAAGATCTTTCTACTTCAGTAGTTTCTTCCTCAGAACCGCTAGACTCTGGAATTCTATTCCAGGTCCCTGTTTCCCCAACTGTACTGACATGCAGAAGTTCACGTGTAACGTGAACCGACATCTTGCTACCCAAATCCCTACATAGTTCCCCAGTAGTTGTTGTCCTTTATAGTAGCTCCCTACACCAAAGTGGCAATTTGCCTAGTTTGGGGTGAAAATGTAATAAAATGTAATAAGAAAAAACGTGTAAACTGACATACATTTGAACAGATAAGCAACACATGTATACTTTCGTTTTAACAAACATAAAAAAACACATGCTTCTGCAGAATGATACTGCACTAAGCGTTTGAAGCATATATGCTTATTATAATAAAACGAATTATCACGAGAACTTATTTTCAATGTCACTTGTTTTTTTGGTGATGCATTGAAGAGATGCGGTACTGATTTGATACAAGAAGTCATAAAAACAATTCTCTAGATATCAAAGTAGGAATATTGGATGTGAAACGATGAAGTATAAGTAGAAAAGAAATCCAAACAACCAAAATAACATATGTTCTTCGAAATATAATTCCGCGAGAGGACGATAAAATTGAAATCAAGGCCCGCTTCTATCGCAAAACAAAATGAATTACGTCTTGTAGTGTGGGCAGACTCTAGGGTAAAGTAAAAGTTTAACATATCCAACTTCAATATATTGGCATGGGCTATTAATAGTTAATAAGAAAAAGATGAAACCACATAATAAAGTAACAAATTTATTCCACTATTTTCATCTTTTTTTTTGTATTTTAGGGAAAATGTATCGCAATTTTCCAGCGTTAATCGGTGAGTTAATGTAGAACTTGATAAGTTGATAGGTTTGGTAATTTTTCGCGTATATTCAGAGACATGGTTGCAGGAGACCCTAATTCAAAATGTCGGATTGTAAGGATCAAATTAGCACTTACCGACAATCATCACATGATAAGATCAAATTGGATTTTTTGAAATTATTTACTATATGTATATATATAAATATATATATATATATATATATATATATATATATATATACATAGTCTTTGAAGTTTTTAACCTTTAAAATTATACAGAATTTTTTTTCATCATTCGTTAGAAAATGATCTAGTCAGTAAACCATTTAATCACCTGCAATCACTGCATCAACTCGCTCTCGAATTTACTATAATACCAATAATTTATTTTTCAAGGGATCATCAGTTGTTTACCATGAAACATTGTTTCGGGGTTTTATATTATATATATATATATATATATATATATATATATGATTGTTGAGCTGGATTAAATCCGACGATATGAAATAAAATGGAGGTAGAAGGACCTGGATACTCAAAGTTTCGCCCGACCTATGCGGGATTCTTCAAGAGGGACGGTTACTGACGAGATAGTCGGAGGACTGGGGCTATATATAATGATGGGGGAGAGCAGCGCGTTTTCCTTATGTAAATTAGATGTCATATATACATGTATATACATTTTATGAGAGAAGAACTAATTAGAGTAAACTAGTGTAGTGGATTACGTCTAAAAGATAAAATATCGTAGAGATTAAAAACTGTGTTTGGAAATATAGCGGTGATATATTAAATAAATAAAATGACCCGAGATTACGAAAGAATTTTTTTTTTTTTCAAATTAGAAATAATTGAATTGGGATAAAATAGCGCAGTAACTTAAAAGATGGTATCTAAAAATAAGAATAGGAGGTGATAAAATGGAGTCTAAAAATAGACAATGATAAAATACAGTAAATTAGTAAAATAAAAATAAAATTAAGTGAAATTACGATTTTTTTTCGTGTTTAACCGGTGTCTAAGTTGTTTTCTTTAATAATTATTTTCGACAGAAAGGGAGCAACGTGGAAAAAAACCTTTTTTTTGCTTAATTATATTGCTGGAATGGGAGATTATAGCTGACTCAATTAAACGTCGTGTGGATCTGTTACGTATGTGTTTAAGGAAAGTTGCTTTATTAAAATCAAAATGGTGGTCGTTTTCCATGATGTGACAAAATATGGCGTTGAGTCTATTGTTTTTTTTTTTGACAAATTTAACAAATCTTACAAGAAATTAATACATAATGATAAAATATGGATTACCTATATAGAATACCATCCTAAAATCCCGACCTTATATGGTTTACCCAAAACACATAAAAATAATAATCCAATACGCCCAATCATCTCTGGCATTGGCGGTGCCACCCATAAGATAGCAAGAGCGATCACAAAACTCCTAACGCCATTATTGGGCACAATTAGCAATTCCCATATAAGAAACTCTGGCGACCTTCTTAATAAGATAAAAAACATAGATATGGAAAATAAAATCATGAATAGTCTCGATATAGAATCTTTATACACCAATATCCCTACCAAGAAATGTATCAACCTTCTTTCAAAACACTTAAATAAAATAAAAATTAAATTACCTTTGCCGATAGATAATATAATTAAAATTATAAGTATATGCATTGACATGACATATTTCACATTCGATGGACTCTGCTACAAACAAAAATTTGGACTGCCCATGGGTAACCCTCTAAGTGGGGTTTTGGCATGTCTATTTTTAGAATTCATAGAAACCGGACCCATGAAATCTAAATTGCCCAAGGGCACCTCCTACTATAGATATATTGATGGTATCTTAATTTTTCTCCCTGTATCTTCCAAAAATAGAGAATATCACTGATAAATTAAACAAGATTGAACCCACTATTAACTATACGTATGGAAGAGAAAATAACAACTCCATACCTTTTCTGGACATCAACATCATAAATAACAATAATCATCTAAGTTTTAAAGTCCATCGGAAAGTCACGAATAAAAATGATTACATACACTTTTACTCTCATCACGATGATAAAGTAAAAAGAGGTATTCTAATAGGATTTTTTCTTAGGGCCCTGAGAATATGTAGTGAAGAATACATCGTGGAAGAATTTGAGTATATCGAACGTACATTCATGAACTTGCAATACCCTCAACATTTTTTGGCAAATACAAAAAGAAAAGCACTAAAAATTTACCATAACCGAAACCGAGACCATTCCTTAAATAGCCAGACCTGCAAAAGACAATTAACATTACCAACTAATAAAAACAACGACACAATCTATAAGAACCTACATAAGACAGGCATTCAAATAACAAAACTAAACTCTTTAACAATTAGGGATCTAACACGTAAAATAATAACTAATACCAACGTTAACACCAAAGCCGGAATATATCCCATACCCTGCCTTGATTGTGGAAGAATATACGTAGGAGAAACTCAACGTAATTTAAATAAAAGAATATATGAACACAAAAGAGATGTAAAAAACAACAATACACTCAACGCCATATTTTGTCACATCATGGAAAACGACCACCATTTTGATTTTAACAAAGCAACTTTCCTTAAACACATACATAACAGATCCACACGACGTTTAATTGAGTCAGCTATACTCTCCCATTCCAGCAATATAATTAAGCAAAAAAAAGGTTTTTTTCCACGTTGCTCCCTTTCTGTCGAAAATAATTATTAAAGAAAACAACTTAGACACCGGTTAAACACGAAAAAAAAAAATTCGTAATTTCACTTAATTTTATTTTTATTTTACTCATTTACTGTATTTTATCATTGTCTATTTTTAGACTCCATTTTATCACCTCCTATTCTTATTTTTAGATACCATCTTTTAAGTTACTGCGCTATTTTATCCCAATTCAATTATTTCTAATTTGAAAAAAAAAAAAAATTATTTCGTAATCTCGTGTCATTTTATTTATTTAATCTATCACCGCTATATTTCCAAACACAGTTTTTAATCTCTACGATATTTTATCTTTTAGACGTAATCCACTACACTAGTTTACTCTAATTAGTTCTTCTCTCATAAAATGTATATACATGTATATATGACATCTAATTTACATAAGGAAAACGCGCTGCTCTCCCCCATCATTATATATAGCCCCAGTCCTCCGACTATCTCGTCAGTGACCGTCCCTCTTGAAGAAGCCCGCATAGGTCGGGCGAAACGTTGAGTATCCAGGTCCTTCCACCTCCATTTTATTTCATATATATATATATATATATATATATATATATATATATATATATATATAGTCTTTGAAGTGTTTAACATTTGAAACCATACAAAAATTTACTTGTTATCATTCGTAAAAAAAAAACAAAAAAAACATCCAGTCAGTAAGTCATTTAATCACCTAAAATCACTGCATCAACTCTCGAATTTACTATAATACCAATCTTTTTATCTTTTAAGGGATCATCAGTTGTTTACCATGAAACACTGTAAACTTAAATTATGACCTGGAAACATTAGCCAGACTATACGTTTAATTTTAATAAATATACCTACTTATTTTCCACTAATATGGTTAAAGTCATTTATATTAGCTTAGAAATGTATTTGTATTTTGTATTCTTAATAAGCGATTGTTCACCCGAAGAATCTATAATTTTTCGCTAAACCCCAAAGTTCTCTGGCAGAAACGTAAATCAATCACTAAAAAGCATATTCGTCTTTATGTTATTCTGTGTGATTTGACCGCTACTTTGCAAGTTATACAACAACTGAAAGATATATATTAGTGTTCTGGGGTAACTGACACCCCTATTCCTGTCTTCACATGGACTCTCCCATCGCTGTGAAAGGCAGCCATTTTGGACTCTCTAATCAGAGATTCCATGCCAGCCTAATCGTTGACATGACTTTACTGACTCTCCTGTTTGATATTGTGAACCCCTTAAATAAGGCCACAACATCTGGCGACGTAGGAATGAAAAGAAAACCTCACAAGGACCCTTTCCTTTGGACTAATAATCAAAAACGTCTATTTTCCTATTTTTCTGACTAAACTTTAAATTTTTCTACCAGCTTTGAAAAGTTCAACAAGTTTACTTCTTTTTTTTCAACAACAAGAAAAAAAAGAAAGTTATCGCCACACCAAAACTGTGAGTAGAAAAAATATATATTGCTGTCCTAATCAATTTCTTGTTTTAAAACGAAATAGATTACATTCTATGCTGGGAAAAAGTTATTGGTGAACTTGAATTTACGCTTTTATATTTTTGAACACACGTGTAATTAGCTGGCAAGCAACCATTTTCTTTTTCTCTGTTACGGTGAACGTGAACAATAAAAACAGAAACAGAAAAGTCATTAAACCGACTCTACATAGGACACTTGCATCTAACCCACAATTATTTATGGAAATAAGTTCTACCAACGTGCCAATGTGGATATGTATTGACCATAAAAGCATATTTGAGGATTGTAAAAATTCAACTCTATAAAAGGAAAATATTTCAGCAACAACAACAACAAAAGGAAATTAGAAAAATACTGAAAGTCGAAACTAAAAAAGTTTATGGACTCCAAAAAAAAAAAAGAGAAAAAAAAACCGTATCTTTAAAAGATGTTCTTTTTTTCTCTCTGATATTTCTAAAATACTTTTGATGTTGGCAAAATTCTCTGACTTCAACAAATAGTACAGTTATTCACTATTTTTTTCCTTTCATGGAAATTAAACAAAAACTTTTTAAGTGTCTTATTACATTTTCTGCTAAGATACAACACGGAACTTTTTTTCTTTTCCTTCTGTCCCTCCTCATGTGTGAATATTTATTTCATATATCATCTTCATAAAATTGTTTTTATTGGTGTAATTTCTCAGACCTAGAAATTCGGAGACTAGTTATTTTTCAACATGGTAGAACTTTCAAAACAAATAGCTGCTATGATACGGTTGCAGCAAACTCAGTTCTCCGAAATATAAAAGCAAAGAGAAGAAAAAAGAAAGCAAATGGAGGAGGAAAAACGACAAAGAGAAGCAGAAAGGTTCGAAGAAACAGAAGAAAACGAAGAGAAGAAGAAAGAGAAGAAATAAAACAATTTAATGCCCAAATACTTCAAATGCAAGAACAAGCAAAGAGAAAGTTGGAAATATTATCTAAGGTTATATCTAAAAAAAAACAGTAGAGTGTCAGACAAGGACGTTTTTCCCCAAACTGCAATCTGGTCAGCGTTGGAAACTTTTCATACTGGCCTGATGAAGAATTAACTTGTGAACCCTATTTCCGCAGATTCGGCGACGTGTTCAGAATTGATTGTAAAACTTGGAGCAAGCAGATGAAGGTTCGTCTCTTACTACAAAAATTGGGAGCCATGGAACATAGTAAGTTCGTGGACTATATACTGCCAAAACAGACGAACGAATTGTCATTTGACGAGGCTGTAAAATCCTTAATTGAGTTATACTGCCCGAAAACTAGTTTATTCCATAAGAGATGGAAATTTATAAACCTGACTCGCAAAGAAGACCAAGACTACACAACATTTGCGTCAGTCGTGAACAGGCATTGTGATAATTTAAAATTATCTTCGTTAACGGCCCACAATTTCAAGGTCTTGATTTTTATTCATGGTTTAGTCTCAACCAAGGACGCTGAAATCGGGCGCAGGGTATTGAACACACTCGAAAAGGAAACGGACATTACCCTTCAAAAATTGGCTGAGGAATGCCAAAGAATTATTTCTGAGAAACAGGACTCCAGAAATATAGAAGAGGCAAATGTATCATACATCAAGAAAGTGCAAAATAAAAAAAACCGTTCTTCCCAAATAGTCAAGTGAAAACCAAACGCAATACTCAGGAAACACACCATCCCAGATGTCTCCAGCGGAAGTAATGTTTGCAAGGAAAATACGGCCAGCTTTTGATAAGTTATTACAAAAGCAGGTAAAACACACCAAGCTGACGATACCCAAGAAGAACTACATGCCGGGAGAAAAGATATTTTTCCAAATGCATAAAGATAATAGTACCTTCTGGGAGCGGGGAACGATCATTAATAGGATCGGTTGTATGGTCTATATGGTGGAAGGACCACACTCCACACATAAGAAACACTTAAACCAAATTCGCAAATGCACTTCAGACGAGCCAAGTGAAATTCCATCTGAAAAAGAGACGATGGACCTCCTATATGAGGCATTTGATCTGGAACCTCCTCAAATCAGTACGGAAATACGCCGTTCCACTAGAAAAAGGAAGCTGATGGACCCCTTGGAAGTCAACCCTAAGAGAAAAAATTATATTTCAGGGAAATAAATCTTCGGAGGGGGGTGTTCTGGGGTAACTGACACCCCTATTCCTGTCTTCACATGGACTCTCCCATCGCTGTGAAAGGCAGCCATTTTGGACTCTCTAATCAGAGATTCCATGCCAGCCTAATCGTTGACATGACTTTATCGACTCTCCTGTTTGATATTGTGAACCCCTTAAATAAGGCCACAACAATTGGCCATAGTGATATGAATGGCAGCTGGAATATGAGGACTATCGTTTGAATATTATTATCCATAAATTGTATATACGGATTTTTAATTATGAGAAGTATTGCTTGACTTCAAATATAAGGAAAACCCAATCATAATCAATATATAAACCTTCAACGCTAATGTGTTTCAGAGTAAGAATGCGCTTGCGAAAAAAACATAATTTCTAGAAAATGGTGTATGTGCTAAGACATATTGATAACGAGGCCTTTTTGTTGTGGTAATTACATGGTTTTCGGTTAATCCCTCATGGGGAAAAATAAAGATTAAGTCTTTATAACGGTTATCACAACATTTGATGAAATGGTAGGCAATAGTAATCATGAAAACAAAGTGAATTGTGGGTTCGAAATCTTAAAAAAAATCTCGGTATTTTTGTAGAGGTTGTCATTTGATCAAATTGAGTTTATTTATTTTTGCATAAAAATTAATTTCACTTGTTTATACTGTGTTTAAAAACTTATAGAATTACATATCGCGTCTAAAATTATATTTTACGACGTTTCGTTTGGTTTACAGTCTAATTCATGTTCGTTTTGTTGAACTGAGAATTCAGTGACTTATACATACACTTTTTTATTAACTGCAGATTGGCTGGCCCTTATTTTGTCACCACAGCCAAATACTCAGTTTTAATTCTTAAGTAGTCTGTAATTTTATTAATTCATAATTATTATTTTGCTTGTTTAACTGATGTTTCTCGAACAACTTTCTTACCGCCGCTTAAACAGCCAGTCATATGATATAACGTGCCATTATCTGAAATAAGATGGAAGAATAATAGTTCTCTTTTTATTTCAGGACTGTGCTAAAAGACATAATAAACATTCGTTCTTTTGTTATGGATTCCCCAATTAGATTTAATTAAAATTCTGCATTTAAAATTGTTAATGTAATTAGTAGTTCAATCGGGAGAATTAATGACATGTATCGTAATTTAAAATAGGGCGTCACAGTATTCAAGAAGCAAATATCTTAAAATATGCACCCTTGACACATACACTGATCCACATTCAATAGAAGCTTGCACCGCCTTTGTGTTGCATCAGTTCTGTCGAAACCTACTAAATCCATTGATTAATTTTATGTTTTTTTTCCTCGGGGACCGACCCCATTGTTCGGGTCTGGAGTCATAAAATTTTCGTAGAGAACCGCGATGACCACGCCTGAAGGCATAGTTCCATGATGATCGAACGCCACACACGGAGGCAATGTTCTAGGAGTGTCTTTTGCGTGGCCCGGAAGCAAAGTTCCAGGAGGATGAAAAAAAACGCCCTGAGGAAATAGTCCTGAGGAGCGACCCCTGCCACGACTGGCAAGGTTCAGAAAGATCAAAGTTTCTGGGGCTAAGACGACTAGCATGGTGTCCAGCGGAAAAAAGTACCAAAAGAATTGAATTAATAGTGAGAGCAACCAACCCCATTGTCAGAAGGGAACCCAAACAAAGTCGTTTGAGGACCACATACTAAAAAAAAACGGAAAATATAAGGAAGTATTCCAAAACAAATACAATGCTCCGATAAGGGGACAATACCGTCAAACTAAAATTAGGACGCTGAAAAACCTACAAGGGAGTCTTATCTTCTAAGTAACCTCACGGGAAAATAACAAGGGGCTAGTCAGAATACCCATGAAAATATGACGAGAAGCTTGGTCGAACTGATTGGGCCCGCAATTTTTCTTGTCCGAGGGAGTTCGCCATAT
This sequence comes from Euprymna scolopes, assembly GCF_053919585.1. Taxonomy (NCBI): domain Eukaryota; kingdom Metazoa; phylum Mollusca; class Cephalopoda; order Sepiida; family Sepiolidae; genus Euprymna; species Euprymna scolopes. The sequence continues at coordinate 27,341,252 of NC_136508.1, read as the reverse complement.
GGGACACACTTCTCACATTTATCGAAGAAGCTGAAAAGTTTTCCAGCTCAATTCTGAACTGGAAGAGGGTACGTTTCCATCCCGAATATATGGAAAAGCATAGCACAGAAATTGAACAGAAAGTAAAGGAAAAAAACAGGATTTCAAGATTATAATTAACTAGCAGGCCCCGTTAAGCGGCGTTACCCGGTGGTAGCACCCCCTCCCCGTGTAAATAATTAAAGTACGGTTAGTGTTGTTGTTGTGGTTCAAGCACCAACCTCCTCACGTTAAGAACAGCAATCGGAATGGACACCCGTCCCCCATCTACCTATGTTAAGAACGGTTTTCGTAAGAGACACTCCATTTTCTGATTGGAGGTGGCAAGAAATTAGCTCGAAATGTAAGGTATGTAATAATAATATAAAAAAAAAACAATATATTTACCTGTGTAACATATTTGGGTAAAAGAATTAATAACAAAACCTTCAATAACAGTTATATTAGATTAAAGTACGCACAGTATCGGTACTCGGAGCAAATTGGGGCAATTTTCATGCAATACTGAAACGCGGATACAGTAACTCGGTCCGCGATCAAAGAAAATATTTTTACTCGGTGTTCGGCAACGACTTTGTCTCTCCAAGCGTCACACTTCCGCGATTTGGCCTTTGAAAATTCTACCAACTTCCTATTTTGGATCTAAACAGCTTATATTTTATATGTAGGTTTCTCGGTCAGGGATGAAAGTATTTTTATTTGATTCGAGCCCAAAACAATAAATTATAAGGGATCAAAATTGGGGTTATGGTAAAAAAATGACCCCCGCGGTTTCTACCAAATTACTCAGCCAATTTCACGTTGAACATTTGTAAATTTTTCATAAAGTGTATTCAGACATAATTCATAGTTTTTAATAAGATTGGGGCCGTGCATTTTGTTGTCAAAGGGTCAAAGTTTAAATGATGTATTCTTTGCGGTCTCTAGCAAAGTATTTAGCCAATTTTGGGTGTATGCATTTGAAATTATACATAAATGTTATTTATACATGCATTTATTTTATTAGTTTAAGAACGAGAATTTTTCTGCCAAATTTGAAAGATATGACATTTCATATTCTACTAAACTCATCTGCAAATTTTTAGTTCAAAGACTTTTAATTTTAGCTGTGGGTTACCTGGAGATAATCCAAATATTTTAATGCATACAAAGCTGGCATGAACTGCTAGTGTAACACGAAAAAGGCTGTCCTCTTTTCATGTAAGTAAAAAAAGGAATTAGTTAAATGAATATTTTATCAGATAAAACGAGAATCGAACCTTGTAAATAAGATTAAAAGAACAATAAGTTTTCGATGGAATGTCCAGGGAATTGTTAATTTTTTAAAAATATTTTATGAATAAAATTTGCCTTGAAAATCTATTCACATTCTTGGAAAGAATGCATAATAAAAAATATCGGTTAGAGAATTTACAAGTAGGTTAAATTCCTGTGTAAAACAACAAAGAGAATGGGACATTTCCTGGTCGTCAGAAATGGTTTCAAAACGTGCAAATTGCGCATGTTTGAAACACGTGAGTTGTGGTCACGTTGACCAGACATGCGTGTGACGTCACGGGAGAAATTATTTCTCAATATAGGAAAGGGTTCGAAGTTACTAAGAGGAGAGGAGAATCAGATTGAGATCAGAGACTCAGAGAAGCAGAGAGGATCAGCCAGATTCTCAGTTAGAGTCAGGGCATACTCTTGGAAGCGGGAGGCTTAGAAGGAACCATGTAACAACTTTGAATCCATAAAGTACAGAATCATATCCGACCGGTTGAAGAATAAACTATCATCATGTGTTTTATAACTGCCGTCTTTATGTGGTCATCATTCCAACGAGAAAAGTTAATGTGTTTAATCATTCCAGTATGTATCAATGTATACCACTTCCTCCTCTCCTAAAAGTATATGTCTTGTGAATATATATATAAACATATATATATATATATAAATATACATATATATATATATATATATATTTGGATTTTACTTGTGCAAATGGAAATTCAATAAACTTTCTTGGATTTATATATTTGGATTTTACCGTCACTGGATTATTTATCTTCCACCAGACTATCCATTCATGGGTAATCACCTTTTTCTTCACCATATTCCCTCTGCTTCACTTTATTTTGTTTTTCAAGTAAGATCTTTGACTTACTTGCTGTTTCATAAAATACTTTTGCATGTAAAATAAGATCCCGCATTTTGTTAATTCCTACCCTCTGATGAGAAGGAAAGTATTTCTTCGAAACTCCGCGGATTAAGGACTATCCACTTATCTAGTGCTTCCTTTTCAGATTAAATATGTTTTTAACTAATTTTAAAGTGTTTTAACATGGTTTATTAACTGTTTGCTCGTATATATATTTATATATATATATATATATGTATATATGTATATATATATATATATATATATATATACGTGTGGGCGTGTGTGTGTATATATAAATTGATGCCACTAATCTGAACATGTAATTCTTGCACCATCTTAAAATGTCACTGGCTCTGAACCGTAAGCGTACGAAGGAATAAATATTTGCACGGGGGATAGCACATTTAAGATTTTGAGTACAACCAATGTTACCATAAAGTAATTTTTATATCAACTACCATTTAGTATCGTTAGGAATTAACATGTAAACCGGTCACACGAAAACATGATTTAGTTTATGAAATAATGTAGTCAAACAAATGTATTTTGGATCTTAGGAAGGAGCTTGTTGTAATTTAAATCCACGTATGTATTGTATACTAATCGGAAGTTAAAAATAATATTATTTACAATTATAGCACTTATTTAATATTTATTGAAACGAGGATCGGTTATGGAAATGCGTACGTGAATTTTCTTCCAAATAATTTATCTAAATTCTGTTAATTTTGTCCTTAAATATACACCATCGTTCCCAAAACTTTAGCAAACCAGAATGAATATTCTAACTCTGCGACTTTTGCCTTCACCAATTAAGATGTTATTTCAAACATAGATTTGACAGATGAACGAAATGTCTATTCCACATTTAGGCTTAACCGGAAACGATACTTCAAACTAATCTATTATATACCGACCAGAAAGATATTCTAAAACTGCACGTGACAGAAAAATGAACTATTTAACAACCATGCCAGAACTGACAACGAACACAGTTTATTTTAAACGAATGCGTGATATACAACCAAAATAAAATGCGCCCAACTTATTCGTGTTTCAAACTGAGGTGTGTTAACAGATTGCTCTGTATACGACAGTTTATAAATTAAACACGCACAGATATCTATTGTCTTATGCTAGAAATTGTCTTAGTATTTTTTTAAATCTAATTTGCTATTCAATTTTTTTGTAGAAGATGTGATAAAAAAGTCTAATGTAAGCATGTGTATCTATAATGTTTGATGCAGAACCAATTACTCTTACCTATATTCAGAAAATAATACTGGGTTAATAAGATAAACTGCCAGTGCCAAAGACACAGTGTCGTTTAGTATCGCTTTTTTTCTACATTTTTTATAAAGAATTTGCATCATATTAAGCCTAAGACTAATTACGCTTAGAAAGATCTCCGTTATCTAAAAATCTGAATTATAGCATAGTGTCTGGAAATTAAAAAAAGGTAACAATGTTATTTTCGAGGGTGGGTTTTATATATATATATATATATATATATATATTAAAATCATACGGCGGATAGTAGTTACCACAAACACGAGTAAAAAAAAGTTAAGTCCCCATCGAAAGTGCATGGTCTCATAGTAAACACCAAATGTTCGTTTTAGTAAAATACACAAACAAAATGTCAGCAATAATGTCGCCTTATGGGTCACGTCGTTCGTTGCATTTTTATTTACAAAATAACTTACGTGTTTATTGATTAGAAACGAGCAAATACACAATAATTCGTACATTTAGTTCTATATAAATTGTACAATTCTATTTAATTTACACTACTCTTCACAACTTTATTCCAACAATACAATACCGTTTATTAGCTCGGTGGATTAGAGAAACAATATTGTTTGTGAAATTGGTCAAACCGTGCTTTATATAACTAGTCATGATTGTCCAGAATCAATTATATATTCTAGCTGAAACCCTCTTTGTAATATTCATTAGCGTTATCCAGAAGTGTTTTATTGAAAATATGAAGACGATATAGTATAATTTTTAGCACTAAATGCTAACAATGTCTCATAATATATATATGGGTGTGTGTATGTGTTTATGTGTGTGTGTGTTTATACAATCCTCCGTTAAGTATTAAGAGATAATAATACGTATTGTAGGGATGTCATTGTGTGGGGCTGCATGAGTGCTCAGGTATTAGAGTGTTACATTTTATTGAGGGAAACATCTTAAGCATATATTTATTGGCACAATTATGTTGATTTTAAAACTGCTCTGCAGGCTTCCAAGGATTACCAAATTTTCTTTTAAGGCAGGAGTAGAGGAAGTAGTATCTGTTTTCTTGTCACATTTATATCTCCTAGGCAGTATCCTCCCCGTTTTTGTTAGGGCGAGGTTAGAAGGAAGGGGGAATAGTTTTGTGTTCTTCTTACTATGCAAGTCTCTAAAGCATATTTTTATTCTCTTTTTTAATATTATTTAACGTGTAATATCCATACTTAATGAAAAACAAACCCTTAGCCGTAACGGAAAGGCATCTGACCTGTTACGTACATAAAAGTTATTACCACCGATATTCACAACAAATCATTGAGTATAACATTTAAATAATGCACAGTCATATGAGAAAACAAACTCTTAGCCGTAACGTACAGAAAAGTGTTCGCAATAGAAAATTACACAAAATTGAGTTTCATTTTTAAAATTAGATATACTGTAATTGTACAGTAATTAACCCAAGAAATAAGGCACTTGTGCAGTATAGTACTCATATGAAAACTAATGAATGCATTACCTGTGACGTACATAAAGTAGATAAAACTGAAAATAACGTAAAATCATCGAGCATTATGAGTTTTATATAATAAATACAATGCGGTATATTATGAGTTTTATATAATAAATACAATGCGGTATATTATGAGTTTTATATAATAAATACAATGCGGTATATTATGAGTTTTATATAATAAATACAATGCGGTATATTATGAGTTTTATATAATAAATACAATGCGGTATATTATGAGTTTTATATAATAAATGCAATGCGGTATATTATGAGTTTTATATAATAAATACAATGCGGTATATAGTTTTATATAATAAATACAATGCGGTATATTGCCTATAGAAAAAAAACACTTAGTCGCGACGTACGGAGAAGTTACTACAACCGACATTTACGCAAAATTATCGAGTAGTTTCACTTTTAAATAATAAAAAAGCTACTTGTCCGAAATTGACATACGAAATAACGTACTTGTACAGTATAGTACCTGTATGAAATACTACTGAAAATCTTACATGTGGCGTCCAAAAAAGTTTTAAAAACGGCAAATCACGTTAAAGTATCAACGTGGCTTTTTATTGTTTTCCCATATATGGTGGAACATTGTACAAAACCCTTATTTCTTTGATAGAATACTGTACAAATGTCTTATTTCTCCTCATATAATTGTGTGAGTAGGTGGAGGTATGGAGTGTGTATGAAGGGTCAGTCCCGGATATTGCTGAAGCTGTTTACGATCTGTAAATCACTTTATTTCATATATATAAATATGTGTGTGTATATATATATGTGTGTGTGTGTGAGTGTGTGTGTGTGTGTATGTGTGTGTTTAATAGTGGGGTGTATATTGTAAATTTCCGTAATGGCTGGTTGGTGGGTTGTTTTTGTTTTACGGCATATTAGCACTTTTCGGGTTATTTAATGACAAATAACAGAATTTTGAAGATAATTTTTTTTAATAGAATATATTTGTTGTTTTCAAGTCGGTTCCTATCTAACCCATAGTTTGGACCCAAACAGGTTCTACCACTCTGGGTTAGGGTGGAGCTGGGAGCAATGGTATTAAAGGATGGCTCCACACTCCCCAAAACCCTCAAGCTTGGCCGTCACCACTGGATATAGTTTACGGTCATATCCAGGACAGGTTCCTATCTCAACATCACTTTACATCATAAATATATTTTTACGGGGGGAGATATAAGGAGTCAGTCCTGGAAATGGCTTTATTTCATCTGACATTTAGATATTCAATTTAATAATGCATTAAAATAGTTATTTAATGGAATATATATATATTTGCAAATCTGCCAACACGTTTTTTAAGACGATGAAAAAATTGCAAAAGTTAATATGAAATGTTTCTTTCAATCTGATAACTTACAAATTATCAGATTATCAAGAAAAAATTTATAACTAACTGATTTTAAACTCATGTTGATTAAATTATAATCTCTAGAAAAGAAACGAACCCCTTGTAATAATGAATCTTAACCAGTTCTTCATATTTGGTTGAGCAAATATTAATTATTTATTGCACGGTCTGATTGGAACTAATGTTACATCGATTATCCTATTGAAAGACATTTTATTGTTTGGTTCTTTGATAAAGTTTTCAATTATAGTGGAATTTCAACGGGTCCTGCTTATTATAATGAATATAGTTATAATCATATATACGTATTTATAGTAATAGGAATGAATATATATATATATATATATATATATATATATATATATATATAATATACATCCTTGCTTGAGGTAGTTACCTGTCTCGCCACTCTGATGAACAGTGATACAGCAGAACAGTATTGTATGTCGATGACTATATATATATATATATATATATATATATATATATATATATATATAAAAATTTATAAAATATATATGAATATTCTAATACACTGAATATTCTGCGTTTAATCCACTGTAGGATTCGTCAGGCTTATGCGTAAATGAAGTAGTTATATATATATATATATATATATATATATATATATATATATATATATATATATATATATATATACTAGCTGTACCCTGCCACGCGTTGCAGTGGCTCAATTTGGTGTAATGGAAACATTTAATAAAAGAGAAAATGCATGTTTCTTATATTAGTACAGCAATTCACTGCAAAAAGTGAAAAAGAAGGCGAAACTGAAAAAAATGGTGCTCTTGCAGAATTTGATCTGGATCCTCGAGAGTTTCTGTCAATCATTCATGTTTTGGACTTGACCAAAAATCAGTGGATGAAGCCGAACGTAGCAAAAATGTTGAAACGCTAAATGCTTTTTTTTTTGTTGTTTTAAAAAATGTGATTTAGTAATTAATATTTGGTTGATGGTGGGGGGAGGGGGGTTACTATACACAGATTCGAAACAGTCGTCCAAAAACAAATAAATGAAAGCAAAGGTAAGGTAATTTACGTTTCTACCTAATTGGATAATTGTTTAGTGTTTTTATGTAATGTAAAATGTTTAATTGGGTCAAAAAACAGAAATGGTCGCGAATTCTGTTGAATACGTCAAGTTTGGGAAAGTAAGTTGAAAACTAAAAACTATACAAAACAGTGTCTGAAACTCACCGAACATATGTTACCATGACATAGGCTGGCATAATGGATAGGTTTCTGACAGTATTTGTAGCTTTCAAATACACCAATAAACACTGTTTTTTTAGCCGACTAAACGTTACATTAAATGAAAAGGGTTTATATTACTAAAAACAGATACAAAGAAGTTGTCAAAAAATAAATATATAACAAATAAATGTTATCAAAGGCAAGAAAAGTAAGTGTTCTACCTAACTGGATAAGATTTTAGTGTTTTTATGTAATGTATAATCGGTTCAAAAACATTCAATCATGAAAACTAGTTTGACACTCCTTGGGTGTTGAGTTCCATGGCGACCCGTAGAATTATTTAATGGTCGTTCCCTTAGTACCCCCCTAGTCAAGGCTAACGCATGCGCACGTAACATTTTTTATTTATTTACTTACGTGGTGGAGTTTCTATACTGATAGGTTTTTTGTAATTTTTTCACTGGATTATTATTGATTGAACACTAACCAGATTATGAAAAAAAATTGAAAAAAAAAAATCATTTCAACATTTGAAAGGGATACTCACTTTTTAGTTACCACGTTCTGGTAAATCGGTCACTTTTTATTTATTTATTTATTTTCTAAATACGGAAGTGTCTTCGGGAGATATAAAATGGTCGCATGTTGACGAAGCAATGTATCGGGAGGCGTACGGGATTAAAAATTATTGGTAAATTTTTAGATTAGGTCCACCTCCTCAATTTTCTTTTAAATGACGACTTGAAATATATTCGACTATGCTGAATACGAAAATCGCATCGAAATTTTGCAGAAAGAAGTAGTTATCAAGATATAAAAAGTTGTATTATGCATTGTAATCTTTGGCGGCCATCTTTTTTACGTGTATGTATTTGTTTATGGCGCGTGTGCACGTAAAAAGATGGCCGCCGAAGAATACAATGCATAATACAACTATTTATGTCTGCAAAATTTCAATGCGATTTGCGTGTTCAGCATACTCGGAAACCTATAAATGTCGTCATTGAAAGGAAAATTGTGGAGGTGGACCTAATCTAAAAAATACCAAATTATTAAACATTTCTCCAGCATGTTAGTGAAATTTATAATACTTTCAAAAAATTAAAAAGAAACAAAACAAAAGTTTTGAAAAAAACTCACCTTTCACAAAAACAATTTAAAAAAGAAACACAAACTGACTAAATAAGTAAAAAAAAAAATTAAAAATCTCGAAACTTTATTTTCATGAAAACAATAAAAAAGTCCTGTTCTCTCTATTTTTTTTTATCTTTGAGAAACAAATATATTTCTGACTTACAAATGCGGTAGAGACTAAATATTTTTACTTTCTATGGTTTTGATATACTGCGTTTTTATTGCTTACAAATTGGGTCACTGATTTATCAGAACGTTGTAACTAAAAAGTGAGCACCACTTTCAAATGTCGAAATAATGATTTCTTTTTTACATTTTTTTTTAATAATCTGTTTAATTAGTGTGCAATCAATAATAATCCAGTGAAAAAAAAATCCAAAAGCCTATAAGTATAGAAATTAAGCATGGGAGTAATGTTTGTACAACAACATCGCCTTTCGCACTTTTACAAACATTTTTTTTAAAAAGTAACTAAACCATTTATTGATAATTTGTCACGTGTACAAACATTTATTTATTTACGTAGGCTTAACTCCTTTCATGAATAAGTAAAGTTTTACTCTTTAAGAATAATAAAAGGAAAAAGTTAATGAACATTTATAAAAGGACTTCTTTTCATGAAGGCCAGAGGAATAGTTGGCCGAAAATTCGTGAAACAACAACAATAAATAAAAATGGTGCTAATGCAGAGAGCCGCGCTATTTTTTAAATCATATTTCCACGTTTAAATAACGTTTACGATATGTTTTTTTTTATTTATTCAATTGTAAGGTTAACGTACAGAATAGGTACAAAACATCCTTACCTCCCCATGTTAAGAATGACTTTTTAAATAATAACATTATTTCAGCACGTATCACTCTCTGCATGAGTAATCTTATATAGAAGAAAAAAAACCTCAAAAGCAAGCAACAAACTTTTTTTTTGGCGTTATATAATAAAGAAAAGATGTGTAAATTAAAAAATTTGGAAGATAAACAAATGAAATATGTTTTTTTTTTGTTTTTTTTTTTGTACTTATCGAGTTAACAGAAAATTAAACCTTTCGTCAATTCGTGGCTGTGAAACGAATCGAACCGGAAGTTCAGTTTTATCAACAGAACAGATTCGCAGAAACGATAAATAAATATATTTATTTTATTTAATATTTTAATTTTAATTGGGTAAATTTATTTTAATAACATAAAAACATACCTCGACTCTAAAAATGGGTTGTCTGAAAATTTCAAATAAATTGGTAACGTATAAACATGGTTTTATTTCTTTAGAACGAACCAACTTTACATTTATATATATATATATATATATATATATATATATATATATATATATATATATAAGCAAAAAGAGAAGCCATTGGCCGAGATTTAATGAAAATCAAGGCGGATGTATGTTTCCAATTGATTTCTCGTCACTGACATCAAGGAAATCGCCCTATTTTTAATCAATTAGGTGCCTGATCTATGCGGGGACAAAGTACGGTGCACCGGGAGGAAGCTTATATATCTCTAGACAGTAGGTTACTTTGCATTACATTGTAATTTAAATTGCTCTTTAGATAACCGACTCTTGATTTCATAAAATAAGTTAGATATAATGGGTTGAATAAAGTTTAAAATGCAAATGCCACGTATGATGGTTCAGCTGTGCTCTAAACAGATACATTTATTCTAAACACGCCCTAATCTTATAAAAAAAACTACAGTTAATTGTATATACCATACTTTCTGCTCGTGTGGTAAGAAAACATTTTAAATCCACATGTGATGTAAGGCTTTATTAGTTTTTATTAATCAAAATCGGACTCTTTCTCATTTCATTCGATTTTTTCGATTATCAAGATTTGTATACATGAGATCATTCCGATACTATCCCAATCGGGGAAACACTCTCAGACACATGAATTAAATTTGGGAGAAATATGTAAATAAAAATCCATGAAGGACGAACTCACACACACAGACACACGCATAAGTAGCCACACACACGCACACAACCAGACAGACAGACAGACAGACACACCCACACACACACGCACATATATATATATATATATATATATATATATATATATAAGTAAAGATACATAAATGATATGTAATAATACATAATTATATTCAAATAATTATTTTTATATAATAAAAGGTGACCCCAAAAGAACGACCCCCAACTCTTATTACGCCCCGTTTCTTAGTGTTTTGTCCAAATTAAATGAAACGTTGGTCATCACTAGTTTATTATAATCAAAACATCGCATCTTAACACTAGGATCTTTGGCTTTTTTTCTCCGTTCTACAGCATATATTCTAGATCGCCTCCATTTATTATAATATAATCATAAAATAATTAAAACGAAATGCAAGGTTAGAATGGGGGAATACGAAAGTGAAAGTACGTAATGTATTATGCTGAGAACAAAAAATCACATGCATTCTAATTTGTGCAGGGTGTCCTAAAACGATTTACGATTTGATTAACTTCCTCAATATTTGAGATATTCTTATCAATTTTTATATGTAGGTATATAAAACTCTCCATGATCATAGTCTACTTATTCTAATTTCATTTAGACAACTTAATCAAGGGTATGTTTTTCACAAGGTCTAATTTTAGTTGGCGGTGTGGCCAATATTTCTACAAAGTGGAAATGTTATTGGACCATCATTTTTTTTCTTTTTAATAAAACATTATTTTAAACAGATAAAGTTATTACGCACACACAAACACACACACACACACACACAAATTCACAGCAACAACAACAATTTAGAAAATGAAAAATGAAAAAAAAAAGAAAAAAAGAATGGTTCGTCGTATAGCCTCGTATGACGGAGAAGAAGGAAATAATACATACGCGAGGGAAACGAAGAGAAAAAATTAAAAGAAAAAAGGAACCAATAAAAGATGAATACATTTAAACGATCATATATACAGGCTGTCCCAAAAGAAGCTGAGGGATTTTAACTTGGATTAACTTCCTCAATATTTGTTATGCTTAGCAATTTTCATATGTAGGTAGATAAGTCCCTCTGTGATTTTTTTGAGATATAGTAAGATATCATACTCTACTTATTCTAAATTTTTACACAGCTTGATCTAGGGTATTTTTTTCACAAGGTCTAATTTTACTTATGAAAAATAATGTTACTCAAATGTCCACCATTTTCATTTCCACACTTTTGTGCTCTCAGCAGGGCATTGTTCAGCACATCACTTTTGGCCCTAATTTCCTCGTCTATATTGTTTTTAAGGGCATTTATTGTGACTGGTTTGTTTGCATATACCTGCTTTTTGAGGTAACCCCAAAGGAAGAAATCTGCACATGTGAGATCTGGCGAGTCGGGTGGCAAATTTATCCCACAGCCACCAGAAATTATTCGGTTGCCGAATATCTCCTTGGGCAGTAATATATCATACTCTACTTATTCTAAATGTTTACACAACTTAATCTAGGGTATGTTTTTCACAAGGTCTAATTTTAGTTATGAAAAATAATGTTACTCAAATGCCCACCATTTTCATTTTCACACTCTTGTGCTCTCTGCAGAGCATTGCCCATTGTCATTGGCTGCCGTTCTCGCAAAAAATTTAATGTTATAGGGAAATTTGCCCTCGGCATGAAGCATTCTGTGGAAGGATGATCGAGAGACCCCAATTTGTATTGATCTCTTTCTTACTGATGTGGATGTATCCTCGGCCACACTATCTGCTAATCTCTGAGGATTCCCATCACCTCTTGCCGTACGGGTCTACAAGATTTAGGGAGGTCACATACAAACCCTTGCTCATGAAATCGACCCACCATAGCTTTCATTACATTGGGATTTCTTGTGGTGAAGTTTCGTCGAAATTCCTTTTGACTTTCTGATATTTCATTAAACTGAAAATACGAAACTACAATAAATATCCGCGCCTCAGTTGTGTAAAGACTCATCATGGCATTGAAAGGTTTACTCTAGATGATCTGAAAAAAATCAAAGAAAAATATAAAAAATTAAGAAAATTATAAATGTTTTTGTTACCCTCAGCTTCTTTTGGTACAATTTGAATGAGTAGGAGATGTAGAAATGGCAGAAATATACGGCGTTAACATTAAGGCAATGATTGAGTATGCTAAAAGATTAAAACGAAACCAAAACAATAAATAGGATGAAATAGAAAATATTAAGTTGAAAACAAAATGAATAATTAAACAGGAAGGAAACCCAACAAAAGAATTAATGCAAAAAATTAATGACAAAATTAATGAATAAATTAATGGAAAAATTAATTAAAAAATTAATGAAAAGAGAAATGAATAATAAAAGTCGAGAAATACATTAAACAAAAAATGCACATTGAAAATGATCAAAAATTAAAATAAAAATCGAAAACAAAATGGTGGCGACTAAAAGATAATTATATTTTAAAGAAGAAAAAGGTGTAATATTTATAAACGAACTAAAAATTAAGAAATAAATGAAATAATCGAATAAAATCAGGCAGAACTATGTGGAAAACATGAAAAGAAAACAATGAGGTTTAAATTAGAAGGGCATTCAACAAAGACTTACAATAAAAATTTCTTCTTGAAAAGATTCCCCATTAAAAACGCAACAATAGTACATCTGTCAAAATGAATGATGCCGGATTTTAAAAATTATCTGACAAAAATTATGAAGAATCTATGAATTCTACAACGCTTGGTTTATTTATATTAAAAAGAGAAAAATAACGTTTTTCATCCCCTACATTGATTAAATATTCGATTGATAATTCAGAAATAATCGAAGTTCAAATGGCTGCTAATAAATTTTATTAATTAATGTAAGGAAAAATACGACTTAAGGATGCATAGTGTGTACAATACTTAGAATTATAATTGTTTTTCAAAATAAAAGACTATTGTACGTTTACAAGTTGTAAAATAGTAGACATTTATAAATGAATATCGGTTTTCTGTAATATTTTATAATAAAAGAACTGTAGCTATTTTTCATATTCTTCCCACCAAACTCGAGATGTGAGTCTAATACATGCTCATTTAATTAAACGAAATACCGATATTAGAAAGGTTTGTCTTTATTGTATATGCAGGAGTGATGTTGAAGTAGTATTGCATTTTAAACTCATGTAAAAAAAAATGGTGAATCATCATTCTCAATCAATGATAAAAGGAAATTTACAATTGCAAATTCATAAATGTTTGTTGGCACTGGGAAAATATCATAAATTCACTCAACAATGCACTTTTGAAGAAATGAGAAAGTTAAGTATAATTAGAAGTTAGGTCCAAGTGTTTTAGTTCGTCTAATTTGTTATCCTAACAATGATACATGTACTCGTTCGTCTTCCCATTTTTCTTTTTTCGCCTCGTCCCACGCCTCTCTGTTTCTCAAATTTTTATTTTTCCGTCTCTCTTTTTATTTATATATTACTAACTTGTGTCATTCACAGTCTTCTATATAAGACAGTCGCCCCCCCTTCCCGTTAGGTAGGGTCAGTCAGCATCATATTTTGGGTGTAGATCAGTTTGAAGGTCATCAGTTTCGTGATATACGTTCGAGATGCCTCAGTTCTTCTTTGGTCCCGTTGATAAGCTGTTTTGAGAATCTTACTTGTGATACTGTCCACGTGTTTATAAATTTTATTATTGATTTTTTAGTTTTCTTTGTATGTTGTTTTTTTTTTATTTTATTTTGTTCTTCTTATAAATGTCTTTCCGGTTTTTACTTACATGTGTTGCGTTGAGGTTGTTTACTTCCAGGAATACTAAAATAAGTGTCGTATTCACGTCGTGCTTCAATCTTCGCTTAGTTTTGTATTTCATTGCCTACCTTTGCCTACAGCTTTTTCTTTCTTATGACTAGAAATGCACACTTTTCTACCATGCTTCTGATTCTGGTTGTCTTTTATAGACTCTCTAGTTTTTTGTATGTTTTGTTTTGTTTGTTTTTTAGCCAAAAAATATCAGGTCGTTGATGTGCATGTTTTATTCTTTCATTTGGATGAATGAACTTGTATCAGACCACGATTTTTATAGGGATATGATGAACAGTAGTTTTGATTATAGATCGCTTTGGAAGATAACACTTTGGATTTATTATCTCTATTTATTATTATTATTATTATTATTATTATTATTATTATTATTATTATTATTATTGTTGTTGTTGTTGTTGTTGGCTCACATGGAACTTTCACACAAGTAAACAAACCATCAATTTGGAGACCTGTGGTCTTCTCTAGAAGCTGAGTGACAACAAGTCTCCCCAGACGTCCAGCTCTCTCCACCTCCTCGATAGCATTTGCAAATAAACTGCGTCATCGCAAAATCCCCATAGCATTGATTTCTCGCTGGTAGTGCCCATTGGTTTATACTGGAATTTGAGTGGCACTAAGCCTCCCCACGATCCCAGTTCTCTTCGCGGTTGTCCAGCGGAGGTCTGGCCAGCGCTCTCCTCGGTCTTTCCATCCTCCTTGACCCGTCTCGGCTCTTTGGTATCACTTTTCTATTGGGGGCGGTGATGAGACAATGGGGGTGCATGATGGTGGCGTAGAACTTGTTGATATGCAGCTTCGGCGTTCTTCATTCCCTATAACGCTTCTTTGTTATATTGTCTTGTGTTATTCCCCACATTCTAGGGGTTTCCTTAATATTTCAGCCGTTTTCTTTATCGTTAGGCGTTGTATTTTTGCAATTATTCCTCTGATTCATATTTCTGGCATTCTTTTTTCGAAGTTTTTCGGAATTGTTCCTAGTGTTCCTACTATTATCGGTACTATTTTGATTTTCTTCATCATCCAAATCCCTTTTAACTATCTGGCTAGCTCTGTGTAAGGCTTCGTTTCTCCTTTTCTTTCATACTCACCCTGTGGTCAGCTGGGACAGCAAAGTCTACGATTTGACAGGATTTTTCTTTCTTGTTAATTATTACGACATCTGGTCTTCTTGCTTGCATGGGTTTGTCCGTTTTTATGTCCATGTCCCATAGGATTTTGTTGTTCTCGTTTTCGAGTGCTGTTGCGGGTTTATGCTTGTACGATTTGTCTGTATGCTTAAAATGTAGTCGTTTGCATAATTCCCAGTGCAGCACCCCCCCACTTTGTCATGCTTGTTTTTGTATTCCTTTTGGGCCAGTTTGCTGCATTCACTTACTATATGCTTTGATATGGTTGGTTCTTATCGAGTTATCTTATGCTGCAGTTATTAGAGATTCAGTTTCTCGATTTATATATCTTTTCGCATCCATGTCCAGGTGTTTTCGTTATTCTCATCTTTTGCCATTCTTATGAATCTTCCGTGGAGTTGTTTCTCTTCCCATTTCTCTTTTCTCCTTTCGTCGTTTGTCCCTCTGTTTTCTGTTTTGTTGGGGTTTTTTTTCGGTGTGTCTCGCGGCCATAATTATCCTTTCAGTGTTTTGTATTATGTATTTTCTAGTTCTTTTTTCGTATCCTTCACACACATTTTATACAGATCAGTCCTCTCCCGCCGTCTTTCCTTTTCACGTAGAGTCTGTCAGTAGTCTCCTTTTGGTGTAGTGCATTATGCATGGCCATGAGTGTATTATTATTATTATTATTATTATTATTATTATTATTATTATTATTATTGTTATTACTGTTATTATTATAGTTATTATTATTAGTATTGTTATTATTATGATTGTTATTATTATTGTTATTATTATTATTATTGCTATAATTATTGTTATTATTATTGTTATTATTATTGTCATTATTGATATTATTATTGATATTATTAATATGCCGTCATTAATATGGCTGCTATTATTATCGTTATTAATGTTGTTATTATTATGATTGTTATTGTTATTATTGTTATTATTATTGGTATTGTTACCATTATTATTGTTTTTATTATTATTATTGTTATTATTATTAATATTGTTATTATTATAGTTTTTATTATTAGTAATCGTATTATTATTGTTGTTATTACTTTTATTATTATTGTTATTATTGTTAGTATGATTGTTATTATGGTTAGTATTATTATAATCCTTATTGTTATTATAATTATTGATATTATTATCATTAGAATCGTTATTTTTATTATTATTATTATTGGTATTATTATTGTTATTATCATTATTATTGTTTTATTATTATTGTTATTATTATTATTATTATTGTAATTATTATTATTGTTTTATTATTATTAATCTCATTATTATTCTTTTTGTTATTATTATTTTTGTTGTTCTTCTTATTATTTTTGTTATTATTATTGCTGTTGTCATTATTATTATTGCTATTATTGTTATTATTATAATTGTTATATTATTGTTATTCTTATTAGAGGCTGACCCAAAAAACACGAGCCCTACTATAATTAGGGCATGTTTATTAGTGGGCGAAATGAAAACTAGTATATTATATTAAAAACTTTACATCAAAACGCCTTTTTTCTCCATTTTACAGCATATGTTCTAGATGGCCTCCATTTAGCTTATTTTGCTACCGTGTATTATTCTTATTATTGTAATTGTTAATAATATAATTGTTATTATTTTTATTATGGTTGTTAATATTGTTAATATTATTGTTATTATTATGATTACTATTTGTTAGGTGTTATAAATAAAAACCCAAATAAAATACTGTTAAAAACTCGCTCAATATATGTTACCGTGACATAGGTTGACATATATTCGGCGGGTTTTTTAATAGTATTTTGTATAGTTTATTTTTTTATTTATAACACCTTTTCCCAAACTTACCGTGTTAAAGAGAGAATCAGACGCCATCTTGAATTTTCCAATACATCGGTAAGCACTGTATGTTTTTCGAGCTGAATAAATATGTTACATTGAATAAAAACACGAAAAATATATCCAGTTTGGTAGAAAAGTAACTTATCTTGCCTTTGATAACATTTATTTGTTATATATTTTTTTTGACAACTTTTTCGAATCTGTGTGTACAGTAATACAAACCCACCATTTTCTCCCAGATTTTTGATAAAATTTTCCATGCGTACGTCTCACGTTTGGATATAACAAAAAAAGTTTTTGTAGATTTCGGTGTGCTGAAAACGACTCTGCAAACTGTTTCTGTCGCAAAATATAGTTTTTATGATATGAAGAAATTACCTTTTCGAAAAGTATGCGATCACTTTTCCATGTAAATTTAACTTAAAATAAGCACCCACTTAGCATCATTTGTTTATCTTATTTTTTTATTTTTAAAAGCTTTCCTTGCGAAACCTACCTAAAATAAATTTGTCTAATTCTTAATTTCTTATTTTAGGGGGGGGGCGGTAAATATGAAGAATTACTCCACCCTCGAAAATTCCTTTACAATTACCACTCTTATAGGTTTTCGGGGTCGCTGAAAACGTAA
This sequence comes from Euprymna scolopes, assembly GCF_053919585.1. Taxonomy (NCBI): domain Eukaryota; kingdom Metazoa; phylum Mollusca; class Cephalopoda; order Sepiida; family Sepiolidae; genus Euprymna; species Euprymna scolopes. The sequence goes on along the minus strand of NC_136508.1, from coordinate 27,323,246 downwards.
ATAACGTTTATAATTAAGGCAAACGAGTAGTTTCCAAGATATGAAGAAATGTTGTTAGTTTAAAAAAGTGGAGGATCACTTTTCCATAATAATTTAACCTAAAATGATCACCCACTTTGTGGCCATGATTTTTTTTTGGGGGGACTTTCTTTTTACCCTTGGAAAATCCTTTAAAAATACCTGTTTAAATTGCAAAATGCAAAAGAAATCAAACAAAAAAACTTTTTTTGCCAAGAAACACACAGAAATTTTTTTTTAAAGATAGCATCCATTTTTATCTATCGAATTCATTTGCTGTTTTTATTGAAAACTATTCTCTCCCGGATTTTTGATAAAATATTCCATTTTCGTATATAACAAAAGAACTTTTTTGTAGATTTCGGTGTGCTAAAAACGAACCTGCAAACCGTTTCCGTCGTAAAAAAGAATAGTTTTTATGACATGAAGAAATTACTTTTTCGAAAAGTAGGCGATCACTTTTCCATGTAAATTTAACTTAAAATAAGTACCCACTTTCTAGTCAGCAGAGAGAGGGTGGGACTTTTCCCATGTTTATTGGCTAAACAGCTTTCGCTTATGCTCGCGCGTAGCATAAACGAAGGCTACGGCTGTGAAATGGAAAATAGTCCCAGAGTTCAGGGTTTATTACCATGCAAAAGAAATCAAATAAAAACCTTTTTAGCCAAGAAACACACAGAAAAATGCCCCTCTCTCAGGTGGTCAGAAAGTGGGTGCTCATTCTAAGTTAAATTTGCATTGAAAAGTGATCACCCACTTTTCGAAAAAGTAATTTCTTCATATCATGAAAACTTTCTTTTTGCGACGGAAACGGTTTGCAGATTCGTTTTTAGTACCCCGAAATCTACAATAAAATATTTCGTTACATACGAACATGAGACGGGCCTTAAAGTAAAATAATACCGGATTTTTGGAGCAGATTTGTCATTTAGTTGTACAAATATCCTCAAACCAGGTAATCACTAAAGGGACTCTTAAAAGTCGTCACCTGTATCGAGCAAAAGTTTAAAACCACTGATTATATGTCAGCCTACGTCACAGTAACATATATTGAGTGAGTTCCTAACAGTATTTTGTATAGTTTTTTAGTTTAAACTCATTTTCCCAAAATATCCCCAAACTTAATGTGTCTGATACAGTCTGCCGCCATTTGTATTTTTCAAATATCCGATAAACACTGCATGTTTTCGAACCGATTAAACATTATACATTACATAAAAACACTACAATCTTATCCAGTTAGGTAGAACATTTACTTTTCTTGCCTTTGATAACATTTATTTGTTATATATTTATTTTTGACAACTTCTTTGTATCTGTGTTTAGTAATACAAACCCTTTTCATTTAATGTAACGTTTAGTCGGCTTGAAAAGCTATTTATCGGTGTATTTGAAAGATACAAATCGTGGCGGACACTGTGGTTTACGCTAAGTTTGAGAAAGTGAGTTAAAACTAAAAAAATATACAAAATACTGTTAAAAACCCACCGATTATGTCAGCCTATGTCATGGTAACATATATTCGGTGGGTTTTTGACACTGTATTGTATAGTTTTTAGTTTTCAACTTACTTTCCCAAACTTAACTTAATCAACAGAGTCTGCAACCATTTCTGTTTTTCGAGCCAATTAAACATTTTACATTACATTAAAACACTAAACAATTATCCAGTAAAGTAGAAATATAACTTACCTTATATTTCATTTATTTGTTTTGACAGCTTTTTCGAATCTGTGTATAGTAACCCTCCCCACATCACTCAAATATCAATTACTAACTCACATTTTTGTATACAGAAAAAAAAAACAAAAAAAAACATTTAGCGTTTCAACATTTTTGCTACGTTCAGCTTTATCCACAGATTGTTGGTCGAGCCCAAGCCATGATTGACGGTAATCCCGAGGATCAGGATCCATTTTTGCAAGAGTAACATTTTTTTTCATTTTCGCTTTTTTTTTTTTTTACTTTTTGGAGTGGATTGCTGTACTAAGAATATAAGAAACATGCCTTTTCTCTTTTTATTAGAATTTCCATTACACCAAATTGAGCCACAGCAACGCGTGGCAGGGTACAGCTAGTTTATATATATATATATATATATATATATATATATATATATATATATATATATATATACGAATGTTATTAAGTAAAAGACAATAATAAAGGTACATATAAGTTTTATTATAAATCAGAACCATAAAGAAAACTAACAGAAAAAAAAGAAATTAAAAGGAACCTCTTAAGGGCATACTATTTCGAACCTTAATTCATCTCGTAAGAAAAGGTGAAAGGCAATAATTATACAAAATTTATATATAGATAGGAGTTTGCGCAATAATATTACGATTGAAAAAAACAAATAGAAAAGAAATTAAAAAATATATACATATAAAACATAATGCTTGAGGTAGAATATCTTGAGAAAGAACTATATATGAAAATATTAAAATCAAATTAAACAAATATATCTAAAAGTAAAAAAAGAAGAAGAAAAAGAAGAAGAAGAAGAAGAAGAAGAAGAAAATGTGAGAATAAAAAAAAATCTAATAGTGAAAAATATAATAAAAATCCTTTACCGTTATGCTCTATTCTCGTAGTTCTCGGTATCAAACCACAGCGTACATCTGTCAGAACTTACCTCTGTTAAAGAGACACTACTCTCTATCTGACTCACAGACTTTTTATTTTAAAAATCAACTGCAAGATTCGTTAGGCTTATGCAAATAATGCTGGTTATCTCGCGATTTTATATACGCACATTCTACTGACTTATTATTTAGTCAATCAGTTTCCTAGTTTCTACGGCGCCCCTCCTAATCAGAAAATGGGCAGACGCTAAAAGGACAAAGACACAGTTTACCCTAGGTTCAACTCTTAATTTGTGTGAGTGTTTTGGCGGGAAGAGTAGATATCTTGTGATCTGACCTATTTTAAACCTAGGTGTAGTTAATATAATTTTTTAAAAATATTATATTAGTTGATAAATATATATATATATATATATATATATATATATATATATATATATGTCTGTATGTATACATTTTCATTTTAGTTATTTTCTATTGTTATTTGTAATTTTAAAACTATTTTTATCGCTATCATAGAATAAAGTTTAATCAGTGGACAGAGTTGTTCGCTATTTCTCCCCTACAGTTTAATATATGTTGGGGTTCTTTAAAGTATAGAATAGCAAATTATTCGTGAATACATAATCTACGTGGATCGTCAAGGTCTCTATGTGTTTGCTCTTCTTATCAATTTCCATTCGACTTTGAGTTCCCAGTATTTGTTTGCTGGAATTCTTTTCATTCGGTGTTTTTTATTATTATTGAACGTACATTGTGGTTGTAATATCGGGTTTCGAAATCTAAGGAAGTCATACCTACATATATTTCTTGTTATTCGGGTTTTCTTTCGCATATATTGTGGCCTGGTAAACTATGCTTTTGGTTAGACATTTATTTTGAAGTGGGCAAAGTGTCCGGGATCTAGAGTCGCATTTATCTTGTTCATTATTAGTATTTTTATTTTTATATCTTCTATGGTTGCCGTTGGCCGGAGTTGGTCATTATTATTATTATTATTATTATTATTATTATTATTATTATTATTATTATTATTATTATTATTATTATTATTATTATTATTTCTATTAGTTACATATGTGTCCTTTGTTTTAGTTTTATTTATATCATGATGTCCACTATTTTGATTGCTTATTTTATTATTGTTCTCATTGCTTTTATTTAATAGTTTGTTATTATGTGCTTTAATTATCATCTCTAAATTATCACAGCAGCTGCATGATTATTTTAGGTTAGCTTTGTTGAGAATTTTGTGTAAGGGATTGGTTACGCGGAAATGCTCTTCGATAAGATCTAGAAATGTCTTGCCAAGTTTGTTTTTAACATTTGAGTGTATGGATCTGTATACCAGATTATATATTTTTTTCTTCTATTTTTTAATTGTATTATAGTTATTTGTGTTTAGTTACTTATATTTTATATCAATATTTTTTATCCACTATTTTAAGGGATGTTTCGTAGATATTGATTGACATGTAAATACATTTGCATTACTTGAGTTATTGCTGAATGCACTTACGATCGAGTAAGGAATCTGTTTTAAAATTGATGGTGGGTGATTGGACTTAGGATTTACGTATATTGGATTAGCGTTATTATTTAAGAAGGGTTCATATGTGTTTTTATCTAAATTTAACGTAACGTCCAGGAAGTGTGTTATTTTTATGTTAGCTAGTACGTCTACTTTTAGGCTTTATTTTTTCATTTCCTTCTACATGATTTTCTTAAATGTATCCCCTTTGACGTTGTTGAAGTTTTTTTACGATAGCTAGTCCATCATATCTATATAGGCCGATATCCGTAGTATCAAATATGATTGTGAGAGTATATAGAATGGATAATCCCACGAGATCTGATGCCTCAGAAGAATCCAGAAGGTCCATCGCCAAATCCAAGAATTTGTCATTTTAGTTTTTATCCATTCGTTATTCTTAATTACTAGAATTTTTTTTCTACATTTTTTAATAATGTGGAGTTTCATCCGGGGATATATCAGTTTACGCCCCGGCAAATTCAAAGTCAATGTTGAAAAGGTCTTCGGATACCGAGGGATATAAATCTATGATATCGAACTATATAAACGCACATTTATTTTTGTTTTCTATATTTTAAAACCAAGTGATTTCTTCGGCAGTATTCAGCGACTGGTTTAATTCTAGGCCTTGTTTGATTTGTTTTTTTACTCTAGAAAGTATTGCTTTGCTAAGTCTGCCTATTTCTTCTTTAGTTGGGTTTATTAAGCGACTGCTTGGGTTATTTTTGACGTCACATTTGTGGTCTTTTAGCAAAATGTATGCTTCTGTAGGTTTCCATTTGCAAAACTTATCACCAATTTTTAATTTATCGGTGATTTGTTTACTTTCAGTAGTTATTATATCTATGTAGTCGCATTCGTTTGTATCCATTTTTTATGGTGTTTTAAGGTTTTGTCTGTGATTCGTTTCTTATATTATTTTTATCTATTTTATAAAAATGTCTAGTTTTTTCTTCTTTTATAAATACATTATAAGGGTTGCTTATGTTTCTAATGATTTTCCGTTGGAAATTATTATGTTTATTTTGGAATTCCACATTATGTTTCTAATGATTTTCTGTAGTTTCCGTTTATTTTAGAATTCTACATTTCTAATTACGTTTAAAATGTCATTTTCAAAGTTTATGCAGAAGGTCTTCTGCTTTTGCATTTTTAAGGTATAAACACCATACGGTTTCCTTTTTGTTTTTGTGTTAATTTTAACGAAGGAATTTGCTCGCCACCGCATTCGGCGTATTAGTTTATATGTATTTTTGAATTAATTTAATAATATAACTGTGCTTGCTAGGTGTGGGGATGCTTTTTTAGTGATGTTTCAAAATCAACCCGTTTTATATCTATTTTTGGTGTGGTGAAATAAATTATTTTGAGAGTGCTCAACTGTTTCCAGAGCTAAGTATGCTTACTTCATTTAATCACATAAATTAATAAACAAAAGTATAATTGTATGTGTAAACTTTACGTATTTACTTCAACTGTGCTCAATACATATGCAAAACTATGTAGTGAGTGATAAAAATATATATAGCAATTAAGCTACACAGAATATTCTGCGTTTCATCCACGTATCGATTCGCTAGGCTTATGCGAAGAGTTGCTGTTATCTCGCGTTTATATATATATATATATATATATAAACACATGAATAAAATGCTATGAATGTTGAATAAATATTTTATTCTAGCTTTATATATATACGCGTGTCGATGTGTGGGTAATTGGGTGCGTACGTATATTTAATTGTGAATCATTGTCTTAAAAATATAATTCATGGTTCAGTTTTAGTTGATTTATTGATGAAAACAAATTAGTCAAATGTTACAAAGATATGAATAAGTTTATTCAATTATTAGGATGCTAACACTGCATGCGGGGAAATATGTGCAAAAATAAATATTTATAATTAAATATGTTAAAGTAGAAGGTATTTCTAGTTGCGTTTGATTGAGTTCGTTTTAGATATTATTGTAGGTAATTACCTATTAATATACTTGTCACTATGATTTTTAAAGTTTGGACATTTTACTCTAACTTTAGTAATTATTTCAAAATGATATCATAAGATCAGCAAGATTGTTTTGCTTTAGAGAACGTATGAAGCGAGATTCTTTACTATTTTATTTAAAACTTTTAATGAAGCCATTATTTGAAGATGAATTCATAAAATCAACAGACTGTTTCCACATAGTGTAATGTAGTTTACATGTTTTTTTGGATAACATGACTTTCAAGGCGAATTGACCTTCTCACCGGTACACCGCGGAGGTGGCTAGAACAAGCAATCTCTCGATTTCATTTAAAGTTGTGCGATTTTGCTGATTTTGATGACAATAAAATTATTTTGATTTTGATGACAATAAAAAGGTTCCATATGTGTGTTGATTTTCATTCGGATAACTTCGAACCTCACTACTAGTACATGTGCATACACACACATATACACACAGCCCCCCATATATATATATATATATATATATATATATATATATATATATATATATATATATATATATATATATACTACAGGAAAACCGGACATTGACAAGGATCGCATGAGTTTCAAATAATGGTCCACATTTTTAATACTATTTTTTTTATCGAAAAACAAAATGAAGCAAGTTTGACTGCTCTGGCCCAAAGACTAAGAGGCAGAATCTCCACTTTAAGTATGCTGACTTCCCTTCGTCCAAGAAAGCCAGACCACCAAATCACCGAAAAAATGATAGTTATTAATTTTCTTGACAGCACTGCTACCACCTACATGCACTTGTTCCCACTGGAGCAACACACAACAAGAAATACTAAATTGAAGTTTTAACGGGATTTCAGGAATAGATTCTGTGAGAAGAGACCAGCACTCCTCAAGTGAGGTCAGTTGCATTTTAACCAGGACAATGCACAAGCCCATAACTCCATCCTTGTAGCAGACCGTCTTACCAAGAGTGGCCCCAAGATACTTATTCACCGTCACTATAGTCCAAACCTCGCTCCATGAATTTTTGTTAATCCCTATATCTCCGGAAAAAAACTTTAAAGCCTGTCGTTATGAGAAAATTCAAATGAAAGCGGCTGTGAGGATGTCCATTGACAGGCTTACACAAGAGGTCTTCCATGGGGTCTGTCGACATTCGTTGGAACGGTACAATATATGCCATGCAGCTGGGGGATAAATTCAACGGAGACTAGAGTTTCATGCATCTACTATCAATAAAAGTGTCCATATGAAAATGTCTAGAACTTATAAAAAGACTTCGTATGTTTTTTTTTTATTATATATATATATATATATATATATATATATATATATATATATATATATATATATATATATATAATCTCTCGAAATCAGTAACAGGTTTGATACAATATAATAGGAAATACAACGTTGGTTATGTAAGAAATACGAAATCTGCATCAATATTAAATATAATTATATTATTTAACAAACAAACCATTTCTGACAAGTCATGAATTTAATTTTTTTGAGGGGGGGGTCATAACTATTTAATATTCTTTTTTTTTTTTAATAGAGATCAAAATAACGTTCATGCTTACTTTATAGGGGCTTAAATAGTAAATAAAACTTTACTTTTTCAAAATATATTGTTCAAGACAATCAGTTATTCATGCAAAATGATACTTTTATAATTAATGCGTTTCAAATATAAGGCTTTTTCTATTTAGAGGAAAAGAACAAGCAAATTAAATGCCTACCATTTTTATCGAATTAACAGATAATATAACAATATAAAATTTTCAGTACCGTAAAGATCATATTCAGATTCAGGTCCATCAGTCAAAAGACACTTGAATTAAATTTGATAAAATAATCTGTAGTATTATTAGGACATTTATTTAAATAGGGCAGTACGAAAGTTGTTAGATGGTCAACTACAAATTTTAGTATAGAAATCTGATCAGGTAATTAGTATTTATAGTGGGGATACTTAAAATTTTATTACTAAGTTTAGTTCGTATCGTATAGTTGCAAAAATAATTGAATATTTTATCATTATATTTTTATCTATCGATTTATCTCGCTTTATATATATATATGTATATATATATAAATATATTTATCTATCTATACATCTATCTCTCCCTCTTTCTCTCTCTATATATATATGTATATATATATATATATATATATATATATGCATGTATGTATACTTGGTAAAACTGGTAATAAGTAAAAACCTGAAGAGAGTGCTCAATACTATCATAATAGTAATAAAAAATAAAACACTTATAAACAAATAAAACATACATGTATATATATGCATATATATATATATATATATATATATATATATATATACTTACATATGTTTAGAGATAAATTATTGGTATGTCATTTTTTATGTTCGTAATTTAAGAAAAAAAATATTTATATTAATAAAAAGTAAGATAAAAAAACCATAAAGATATTATTTAGCCAATAAAAGAATGATCAGAATTTCGTGAACTGTGATAGATGCCAAGTTTTCACAGAGGAATCAATTTGTATTTTTGCCAGTGAAGTTCATTAACCTTTATTTGAGTTGCCTTTTTTTTTACCGGCCACAAGTATAACGGTTGTGCAGAAGGCTATTCTCCAAAATAGAAATTTCAAGAAAGAAAAATAATTCTGATTTCTTTTCAGGCCACTTGACACGCTATCAATATGTTACGCATACATAGGGGAATCGTTTAATGTGTCATTGAACTCTAATCAAAGGAACTAAGCCCTTTTTATCCTGTGAATTTCGTAGCAAAGTCGAACACGATTTGGAATGACCCTGCCAAAATGTCTGCAAGCATCGTCAAACATTTCAGAAGAGCTGTTAGACAGGATATCGATAATCGTGAAGGAATTGTAAAATGAATATGTATTATCACTAGTCGAAAACAATTTAGAAGTGGATACTTTATTCACAGAAAATAACACAAAGGGCAATCAAATGAACCCACGTATTGCAATAATGTTTTCATCCACACAAAAACTATCAGAGTTTGAGTAATTATTGTAATATGTTTTTGTGACTGCGATATGTTGATTGGTCTTGTGAGCTTCGATGAGCTATGCATTCCAGATCTTTGCATTTTTTTATAGAAGTGATTAGTTCGTTGTATATCGCATGAGATACATACTCTCATCTAACAAAATTAACGAGGCATATTTTAGAAGGAAAAACAAGTTTTTATCTTTTCACCATCAGCGCAGTGATGTTCTCTCATTGCCCTTGTTGATCCAGATGACTCTAATCACAAAGAAGTACCGTGCTTTTGCGAGCTTCTTCAACTAATATTGTCTCCTTTCCTGAAATAGAAGAGTTGCATCAACTAAGTTCGCTAGAAAAATTGTTGCGCCATTATAACCCTCTGAAGACTAACAGGATGAGAGACAGGTACTTCCTAAAATGCAATACTGTTAATACATCCAAGAAGAGGAGCCATTCGAAACACATGATCCTACCACGACAAAGTTCAAAATCCTCTTCAATATCTTATAAGCCTTTTTCCTGCAACCTTTTTTCTTATGCCTTTTTTCTGCAACCTTTTTTCCACGGAAGAAACATGTCGAGCCTGGCATTGTTTCATCACTATTTCAGGACAGGTGCAAGCCGAACGTCAATTTATAATCACCCATACTTTTACAAACACTCGCTATACTACAACAACTATAAAGAATTTCCCCCACTCTCTATCCATGCCTCAATTTTCACACAAATTCCATAAGCAACTTCTTTTTGCAACGAGTGTCGAGCTGTTGAATTCTCTTTCGCTAGCCGGCTTTTTGGTGAATAAAACAGTCGTCGTCGTCAAGTAAAATATGAAAAGATTATTGTTGATCCTTCCTCCTAAATAGTCAATTTGTAACCAATTTTATAGGTTAAACATTGCACACATTAGCCCTAATCGTCGTGTCGTTTTCGAGTTTTGATTAGTGGTAACTTTCCCTGTAAAATAAAAAGAGAGAGATCAATGACTTTATACCGCTACTTGTTTTACCACACTGTCTAACATTTATGCGACACTCTCCCGCTATTGCCGGTAAAGAACAATACATCGATTGTGGGTTTAAATAGTATGTTGTGTTTTGGAGTAATAAAGAACCAGAAAGTTCTGCATACGGGATGTAACAAAAAATAAAAAAGACAGAAAATTATAAAAAAGAATTTCTCGCAGTGCATATCAGACTTGATGAGTTACCTAAATGAAAGTATTTTATTTTTAGAAATGTAACATTGACTTTAGAAAGTATTTACGATGACTTTAAACATTTAAGCCATCAAACGTATTCTAATGAAAACAGTTAACCATTGGCGTTATAGTAAACAAACAAGCGGAACCTGTAGAATTTTTTACCTGGGACTCATTCATTGTAATATATTGATGTTGAGAATTCATTGTACTCTATTGATCTTGGCATTCTGTAGATATTCAGTGGAAATTGACACGCTCTGATATTATTGTAGCTTTTTTGTTAAAAAGTGATAAAATATTATCTCAGCAAGCACAAACGCCCAGCAAAGCCCGGTCGTAAAGTTAGCTTAAATATGATATTTTATTTCTTGCAGATTTCATGTATAATATTATAGAATAAATGTTCAATCAACTTTTATATATTATGAAATTACGATTTATATATATATATATATATATATATATATATATATATATATATATATATATATATATATATATATATATATATATATATTCATATGACTCGGGTCAAAACCGAAGAAAAAACACTTATGAATATATACGTATGAATATATATATATATATATATATATATATATATATATATATATATACTCCTATTCTATCCTTACATCATCATCAACGCTGTGATCCCCATCTGGCACCAATTGTGATGGATGGCTCTCGTCTGGGTGAGGCCCCGTGTTTTGACAAGCTTCTGGGTTTGACCTTTACTCCTGATCTGAAATGGAACACGTACATCAAGTCTGTTGCCAAGGTCGCTGGAAAGATGGTGGATCCTTCTACCGCTCCAGAAGATATCTCACTACTGATGCTATTCTCTATCTATATAAAAGCCAAGTACGTCCAAGTATGGAATACTTTTGCCATATCTGGGCAGGAGCTTCTAAAAACAGCCTATCCTGCTTTGACAGAGTACAAAATAGACTTCGTGGTTTAGTGGGGGATGCCCTTTTCTCTACCCTGCAACCTCTCTCCCACAGAAGAGACGTTGCGAGCCTATCCTTGTTTTATTTTATTTCCATGGCAGCTGCTCGTTTGAACTCCAATCTCTAGTCCCCCCTCGCTTATCTTTCACGAAAAACACCCGTCTAGCTGAATCCACTGTGAAAAATTTCCCCCACTCTATATCTGTGCCTAAATCCAAACGCGGATTCCATGAACAAAGCTTCTTTCTTAGAACTGCACGCCTGTTGAACTCTGTTCCGTCTGCCTGCTTCCCACCGTACTACAACTTGGATGTCTTCAAGTCCAATGTTAACAAATTACTAATGAACCGCCCCCTTAAGTAAACACTTCATCAAATCTCCATATTAACGCAATGTACTTGCAATAACCCTTATCCCTGAGTTGCTTCCGGGCCTTGATAAGTGGTGATCACTGTGTAAAAAAAAATATTGAGTTGCTTCAGCCATAATTGAAATGGAAACCAAAACTTATGAAGAATTCTTGATAAAATGATTTATTAAAAAAACATAGATGACTTTAGTGCCATCAGCTATAACCCAATCTAAAACCGATAAAGAATTCTAGGAAAGAATATGTATGACAAGAAATGAAAGTGCATAACAATTACAAGACACGCATGAAAATAACACAATACACACTATCGTATTAATATATATATTACTGCCAAAATTCTGTCATTATACAATGAAAACTTCTGCTATTAAACGCCATATGAACAATGGTACATTATTTAACACATTTATAAAGGCATTAGATACGATATATCATATATAAGCTTATTTTACAGACGTGTCCATTTTAATTACTACGTTTTACATCCCTGGTTCATAATACTACGTATATTTTTATATGTATTTTTATCCTAAATGATTCGGTTGTTTTTATCATCTTTTTTCACACCAATAAAGCGTAAGGGCTACTCTAAAAGAGTCAACCTTATAGAGAGGGATTATGATTGGCTGATTTAACAGCCAGCTTTTAACAGATACGCATTATAGTATGTTAAGATTAATATTAGTAAGGATGATAATCTAATGTCTAGCGTGGGAAAAATATTAGAAACCAACCTGCCTTTATAGCGATCGTCTGTGAATTTTTGTGATGTATCTCAGTCTCAAGCAGGTAGTAATAATTTTGGTTATTTCGGAGGTATAGATAATGTAGACCGTCAGAACAAATGGCGGGAAAGTTCTTGTAAACTAAGCACAAATATGCGGTCTAACAGATTTGGATCATTGATAAGTATTTTGGAATGTTTACAACCTAGAAAATAATATGCTGTCACTTTAGATATAATGGCTGACACTTTGCAAGTGGTGATAAATAGAAGCTAACCAGTGCTTATATAGAAATACAATAGTTTTATTAAAGATAAAAATGTCAAACTAATAAAACCTAAATTTTAATAAACAATAGTAAAATAAAATCCAACACTTGGAAGTAACGTATTTAATTCACACAACGCTTATGATCGACCTATATTGTAATTCAATATATTCTTTGTATTGCCGGTGGTCATCTTTATAATGTAAAAACAAGTCATTCGAGTTTTAGCACGCCGACAAATATACATTTTAATGTCAAAAAATCGATATCTCATTTTCAGTAGAAATTTTTGTTGTCCAGACACACCCCATAGCATTTATAAGGATATAAAGAGTAAATAAAATACCAATGATTGAATAAATACATATATAAGAGGCGTAAAATAGTGGGAGATTAGGCTTTTAATAAAACGTGAACTTTGATATTTTTCTTTTTTCAGCAATCTGATTTCATGCGAATTCAATAATATATATACATATACACATACATATATATATATATACTTATATATATATGCATACACATATATATAAATATATATATATATATATATATATATATATATATATATATATATATACTAGCATGGTAGGCCGGCGTTGCCCGGGTATTGGGAGGCGTATGTTGAGCAAAAATAAACGCGGTCAATTTTTTTTAACTCTGACCCCTTAAAAGTAATTTATTTGGGCTCAAATAAAGTTATTAAGTTAGATAAATGTCCAAGAAACGTCTATCTTTAATTTCAAGTCATCAGACCAAAAATTCTCGGAGGATTTTGGTAGAGTTCTACAAGGTCAAATGGTTGAATTTTGACACCTTAATCGCAAAATTTCTAACCGAAAACCAATCACATCGATTTTCCCAAATCTCAGTACCCTGTATATCAATTTCGGGGTTGTAGACTTAAACTTGACACAGATATTACTTAGGGAACTGTACACACACAGACACACAGACACACAATTACACAAACAGACATACATTTTCACTTTTATATATATATATATATATATATATATATATATATATATATATCTTTATTCGATTGGCAAAATTTTAGAATAATTATAAAAAAGTGAACCATCTCGTAAATTCAATCAACTAAAAAAAATGGAAACCGGGGTGAGCAAAAGAAATATATATATATATATATATATATATATATATATATATATATATATATATATATATATATATTTATATATATATATTTATATATATATATATATATATATATATATATATATATATATATATATATATATTTATATATATATATATATATATTTATATTTATATATATATATATATATATATATATATTTATATATATTTATATATATATATATGTATATATATATATTTATATATATTTATATATAATGGGGCAAGTTATATGTACAATTCAATAAAATAAATAAGTCGATTAAAAAACGATCGTTAAAATATACCCAAAGCGTTTTTCGTTCAGACAAACATTTTCAAGGGTCATACGTCTGAAAATTATTATTTTTTAGAATATTTGGTAGTGATATGGAATAAGAGCGGAGAGGAGGTTAAGAAAAAAAAACCTGACTACCCAAATAATTCTAACTGAAGCCGGAGGTTTCTCTGCTTGCACAAAGTAGGGGGGGTTAGCAATGATGGCAAGTGCTTCGAGGACAGACAGGTGGAACTTTGTGCGTCCTCGGTACAAAAAAGAAAAACACTCGGAGAGAAAACAAGACCGCACTCCTTTTTATCGACCAAGTGTTGGCCGATGGACGATTCTATCAGTTGAGATTTTCTGGTAGTAGGTTGATGATCTCGGATGAAACGGGGAACATGTTGGGCGATTCTGACCTGAAGACGCTGGGTCGTCTTGCCTATATAGACGGCACCACACCGACATTGAAATTTATAAATAATATTACTTGTTTGGGAGATAGGCAAGACATCCTTACGAAATGAGGGAAAGGCGGTTTTTGTGAAAAAGGCAATACGGAGCGATAGAGCACCAAAATTAGAAGACACCAGAGAGGAAAACTTATCGCAAATGAGTTGGCCTTCAAGTCCAATCCAGGGTAACCTTAGGTATACCGAAAATCTGCATGGACCGTATTTTGGTAGCTCAGAAAAGCATTGACTTCTTTTATTAATAACTAAGTTAACTAATGGAGGTGGATATCCATTAGTAATAAAAATCCTTTTAATGTTTTCAATTTCCACATCAATAAAAGGTGGGGAACAAATAGCAAGTGCCCGATGGGTTAAGTTTCTAATAAGATTTAGTTTCCTGGTTGTGGGTGCAAAAGAATCCCAACTAAGATAAAGACCAGTGAAAGTAGGTTTTCTATAAATAGATGTCATAAAGGAAAGCCCACGTTTAGAAACTAACACATCAAGGAAAGGAAGGGAGTTATCTTTTTCCACCTCCATCGTAAATTTGAGAGAAGGGTGTAAATTATTTAATAAGTGGAAAAAGGACATAGCTTCATCATGCGTTGCGAAACAAGAAAAAGTGTCGTCAACATAACGCATGTAAAATGCTGGTCTAGGGCACTTGTCAAACAACGTCTGTTCTAAAAAACCCACAAAAATCTTGGCCAAAGTTGGGCCAAGGGGTGATCCCATCGATATACCGTCGAACTGGCGATACATCAAATCGTTGAAACTAAAGGAAACTGACTTAGTAGCAAGTTCCAAAAGTTCAACGAACACCGCATCAGGAAAAGAGGGGAGGGGGGCAGGGCCTCTATAAAGAAAATCAGCACATATGTCAAGGACCTCGTCAAGAGGGGCATTGGTAAACAAATTGCTAATATCAAAGGAGACCAAATAACAGTTGTTAGTGGTAAGAGGAACTCCTTGATAGTCGATGCGAAATGAAAAGAATCAGGTGTGCAATGTGTTGAATAAAAAGAACAGACTGGTTCAAGAATTAAAACCAGCCATTTAGCCAGATTGTGTTAGGCCGAACCTACCATCGACAAAATTGGTCTCAATGGAGTATCAATTTTGTGTACCTTAGGCAATCCGTAAATCTTGGGGCGTTGAGAGCCCACCGGTCGGATATTATTATAAACTTCCTTAGATAAATATTTAAGTTTATGCCATCGAAGTAGTTTATTTTGAAGCTTGGTTTCAATTGAAGGAGTGTCATCGGAGTCCAGGGAACCTAAACAGATAAATTTGCTATCATTGTTAAGAATAGAAAGCATTTTTGCAATGTAGTCTTGACGGTCAAGGATAACTACACCGTTGCCTTTATCTGGGCGAGAAATGTAAATCTCATTGTTGCATTTTAATTGCTTAGCCGCAATGAAATGATTACTTTGCCAAATAAAATGGCGAGAAGAAATATTGCATTGACTGAATTTATTGGCTAATTCAGTCAAGCGAGATTTAACAATATTTAAGTTGTCACCCGAACCATTATTTTTTTATTTGTGAAAATAAAATCTCAAATTCACTAAGAGTTTGAGTTACGTCAATCTGGCGAGGAGGGACACAAAATTCAAGTCCCCTAGACAACACAAACGTATCGACTTCTGACAATTTAAATTTAGAGAAATTAAATATATGCTGATCCGAGAATGAAGGCTCGCCAAATTTATTTTTAATCAAAAGGTTTAAGAAATTAGTAAATTTTTGATTATTTGTATGACGACACTTAACATCCTTGGCTGAAAGTAGCTTTGAAAATCGAAGTTTATCAAATGGAGACAACGTTTTCCAAGCGAGAGTCCAAACCGAGTAATGTTTACTCTGTAAGCTAACAAGCACATCAGAATAAAATGTTATTTCGTCTTTTAAAAAGGCCACCGTAAGGTTCCAAGAATTCCTATATTTAATCTTAGAAATGGGGCTACAGATACAGCCCGAATCATGTTGCACCGGGCTATATCTGCACCAAAAACCGCCTTTCCCTCATTTCGTAAGGATGTCTTGCCTATCTACCAAACAAGTAATATTATTTATAAATTTCAATGTCGGTGTGGTGCCGTCTATATAGGCAAGACGACCCAGCGTCTTCAGGTCAGAATCGCCCAACATGTTCCCCGTTTCATCCGAGATCATCAACCTACTACCAGAAAATCTCAACTGATAGAATCGTCCATCGGCCAACACTTGGTCGATAAAAAGGAGTGCGGTCTTGTTTTCTCTCCGGAGTGTTTTTTCTTTTTTGTACCGAGGACGCACAAAGTTCCACCTGTCTGTCCTCGAAGCACTTGCCATCATTGCTAACCCCCCTACTTTGTGCAAGCAGAGAAACCTCCGGCTTCAGTTAGAATTATTTGGATAGTCAGGTTTTTTTTTCCTTAACCTCCTCTCCGCTCTTATTCCATATCACTACCAACTATTCTAAATATATTTCTTTTCCTTATCCCGGTTTCCATTTTTTTAGTTGATTGAATTTACGAGATGGTTCACTTTTTTATAATATATATATATATATATATATATATATATATATATATATATATATATATATATATATATGCCGTTCCCCATGTGGAGGCACCAAATTGGTTCAAGGGAAAATTATTCCCAACTCGCATTTAGGTTAAAATGCACTTTCGTAAATAATTGAGTTTATTCTAAACGTATCGTAAAAATAAAAACAAACAAGATCTAAATAAATCGCGATATATCCAAGCAGTCATGAGTGATGGGCGAGCGGATAACGACATAAGGCTCATTACCGTGAGGTCCCGATTTCGAAGCTCGCTAGATTCAGTCACTCTAATGAGTCGTAGACGACGAAACACGTGTCAGTGGATAAGTATATTTTAAAATAATATATATGCCGTTCCCCATGTACGGGTTCCAAATTGATTAAAGGGAAAATTATTCCCAACTCGCATTTAGGTTAAAATGCACTTCCGTAAATGATTGAATTCATTCTAAACGACAAAAACAAACAACATCTCTCTCTCTCTCTCTCTCTCTCTCTCTCTGTATATATATATATGTATATATATATATATATATATATATATATATATATATATATAAAGAAACAAACCGAGTTATGTGTTCATCCCTGTTTCGTCTCATTCATGCAGAGAAAGCCTCGAAATAAAGACGAAACGTTTATGAACACATAACTCAGTTTGTTCCTTTTTACTTCTCTATTTTTTAGGAATGCTATTTCCATTATTCTCATCATATATATATATATATATATATATATATATATATTATCGTGATATATTCTTAATACACATTTTTTATATATACTAATCTTAATTTAAAAATTAGAGGGCATATAATGAACGAATGGTGAGAGTCTGTTTTCCAAATGATATGATGCTGACCAATTTATGTCTTCTATTCACTTTACACTTACACTTCTGGGCAATATCTGTTTCGTAGCACAAAATCAATCGCTTAATTATTACGCAAATCAGTGAATTTATTTTGCCCTCCTCTTTTCAAACAATAGCAACGCTCAAGGCAAAAAAAATAAATTGAACAATTTTGAACATTATTAAAATATACGAAAATTGAAAGAGGAACCGCCAAATACCTTATAGTTTTATGATCTAGAAATAAAGTCAGTATATATTTATTAGTAAATTTATTATTTATAAATATTATATAACTACCCACTAACACTAGTGATTATAATCTATTACATATGTTTAAATATACAAAACTAAAAAAATAAACTATTTTAAATTTTCCAAAGCAATTAAGTAATTAAGTATAATTTTCGTTTAACATTTAATAAATCATAATGCCCCTTAGTATGTTTGTATACTTAATACAAATGAACATTCAAAAGAAATTCACTTCTTATTTTTCATTGTAATTTAAGGATTTTTAATGATTTTTGACATTTTATAATAGATTTATTTTCTCCTCCTTTACTTTTTCTAACTTCACAATTAATTTGTACTCACACGTTATATGTTTGCGAATTGTAATTATGATAATGTTTAGAACATTTTCATCTTTAAATCCACAGTTTTTTATATGTTCATTTAATATGTTTTTATATGTTCATTTAATATGTTTTATATGTTCATTTAATATGTTTTATATGTTCATTTAATATGTTTTTATATGTTTATTTAATATGTTTTCTATATGTTCATTTAATATATTTTTATATGTTCATTTAATAAATTTTTATATGTTCATGTAATATGTTTATATGTTCATTTAATATGTTTTTATATGTTCATTTAATATGTTTTTATATGTTCATTTAATATGTTTTTATATGTTCATTTAATATGTTTTATATGTTCATTTAATATGTTTTTATATGTTCATTTAATATGTTTTATATGTTCATTTAATATGTTTTATATGTTCATTTAATATGTTTTTATATGTTCATTTAATATGTTTTTATATGTTCATTTAATATGTTTTTATATGTTCATTTAATATGTTTTATATTTTCATTTAATATGTTTTATATGTTCATTTAATATGTTTTCTATATGTTCATTTAATATGTTTTATATGTTCCTTTAATATGTTTTTATATGTTCATTTAATATGTTTTTATATGTTCATTTAATATGTTTTTATATGTTCATTTAATATGTTTTATATGTTCATTTAATATGTTTTATATGTTCATTTAATATGTTTTCTATATGTTCATTAAATATATTTTTATATGTTCCTTTAATATGTTTTTATACGTTCATTTAATATATTTTTATATGTTCATTTAATATGTTTTTATATGTTAATTTAATATGTTTCTTTGGTATTTGCCTCCTTTATACTGTTACTCTCTTACTCTTTCCGATTACCTTCTTTTTATTAATTTTAACCTATGATTAATAAATATAACTGCTTGGTTTATATATATATATATATATATATATAACTAATTTATTTACTCACATAAAATTGATATACGAAAGTATAGATTTATGCGTAAACTTTAAGTATTCCTTTCAAAACGCTCAATACTTAGGTAGAGCTAGTTAGTAATTTATAAAATATATATGGCGATTAAGCTACACTGAATATTCGGCGTTTCATCCACTCTAGGATACCTCAGGCTTTCCGATTGCCTTCCTTTTTTTTATTAATTTTAACATATGATTACGAAATATAACTGCTTGGTTAATGTATATATATATATATATATATATATATATATATATATATATATGTATATATGTATATATATATATATATATATATATATATATATATATATATATATATATATATGCCTGAGGAATCCTAGAGTGGATGAAACGCCTAATATTCATTGTAGCTTAATTGCCATATATATTTCATAAATAACGATATATATATATATACATATGTATATATATATATATATATATATATATATATTTATACATATATATATATTCATAAGAATTGGTTTACCATTATTGATGTTCAATTTATTTCATAGATATACCATTATTATAACTAGTATTTTTACATAAATTCTCACAAGTAACCCAATTAAAATATTCCATTTATACATTGGAGCCAACCCATCAACCGTACAACAATCAATTATTTCCACATATACCGCGAATGCTTAGTTTAATAGTTAGTATGTTAATTTTAGAAATAATTTTATAGTAGGATTATTATTTAAAATTTATCAGCACAATCTATAAACTAATATCCTTATCAACAAATGTTTAACACATCCAAACATTGCAATCAATCGAGAAGTTAAAATATTTCGAATTAACTATGCTTCCTTATTTAAATAATATATGTATTGCAATTTAATATCTACTTATTAATCCACAACTTATTACAGAATATCAGCACATGCGTTTCGTTATCACTTTTAAATTAAATTCTACATCATGTGATATATATTATCATAATTACCTTTCATAATAACTTGTCATTTTATTCGCTATCATTATCTTAATACATTTGGTCGATTTAATTAGTTTATAATGTTTTACGATTACAAGTTTATTTTACTTTATTTGCTAATTTTATATTTTATATAATATTTTTATTTCAATAAAGAAAATAATTAATAAGCATGTTATGATAGTTTAATATTTTTCCTCTTATCTATTTTTCTAAACATTTTATATTGAAGCCAAAATGTTTTTAATGTAAGTCTATCAAATACTGCTTACCCATTTCACGTAAATAAACAATTTATAACTAACTATTATCACTGATTGATATAATAATTAAGTAGATTATTGGGTATTATGAATCTGATACTATTAAGGATTGGAAGTATACACTGAAATAAGGGAACAAATTGTAAGCTGATCAATATCATGGAATTTGAAATATATATATATATATATATATATATATGTATATATATATATACATATAACTACTTCATTCACTCACATAAATTTAATATACGAAAGTATAGATTTATGCGTAAACTTTAAGTAATTACTTCAAAAGTGCTAAATACGTAGGTAGAGCTAGTTAGTAATTTATAAAATATAGATGGCGACTAAGCTACACTGAATATTCTGCGTTTAATCCACTGTAGGATTCGTCAGGCTTATGCGCATAAGCCTGACGAATCCTACAGTGGATGAAACGCAGAATATTCAGTGTAGCTTAGTCGCCATGTATATGTTATAAATTACTATATATATATATATATATATATATATATATATATATATATTTTAAATAAAATGGGTTTAGAAATTCCAAAGGAAGAAAGATGTATATTTAAATAAGGGAGTAGTCACCAACAATGTGTATTTTTTAACATTATTTTATTATTCCGTGTCTTGGTTTTTCATTGTAAAAACGTTTTTTAAGTCATTGAAATCGTTTTTTTTCACGCGCGTTTCAGACGTTCTGTGTAGCGTCCTTGTCAGAAATTATTTTCAAATGTGTTGGAGATGTAAAAATGGCGATTTTCGTAGTTCATTTGAAGTGTTTCCAAGGGGTGGAGGCTTGTAAGTGTTTATGATTCATTGGCATGTTCAATTTTTATTGCTCTTTTTGGGGCTTGTCCAGTTCGCTGACCTGGTTGTAGTCACTCTCTCTTTCTGCTAGTGTTTTTTTCTTTTCCTTTAAGGTGGGATAGTGTGTGTGTGTGTGTTTGTGTGTGTGGGCGTGTGTACGCGTGTGTGTGTGTGCGTGTGTGTGTTTGCTTTTATTGGTTTGAGAATGTGTATACTGTTTTATAGTATTATGAGGTTATTTTCTTGCCTAGGAAGGTGACTGTGATCCGAGGTCGTTACTAATGTGTATGTGTGAGGAGGGGAGGGGGACCAGCTCTTCTGAAATAAGGGTAGGGGTGATTTTATTCTATTTTGATATTTATTTTTTGGATTCTTGGATTTTGGTATTGTGATTTTTCGTTTTAGTCTTTTCGGGTATTCCTTATATTATGTTTGTTTAGAAAGAGGGGTGTATTTAAAATATGTATAGGGGAGTTTTTAATGTTTCTATTTATTTGTCTCCCCATGTGGGTATGGCCAGACCCAGGATCGCTTGCTTGTGTGGGGGAGATTTTGTTCCCCAGAGGGGGGTAATTTGAGGGGGTATAGGTATGGGAGGGGGATGATAGAAGGGATGATAGTTGTTTCAGTCATGAGGGGGTTCTGCTACACTGACTGAGGAGGAAGCGAGGTGTTGGAACAGATATTATACTATGGTTCTAGGTGTTTCCTAGTGTTGTTGGTTTCGAGGTTAAGTAGGGTTGTTATGTTCAGTATGTGTGTGGTTGTATACGCGCACGTGTGTGTGTTTTAATGTGTCGGTTCTGATTTATGTGTGAGTGTGTATATATGTACGTGTATTTATGTGCATGTGAGCGTACCTTGCATTTCATGTTTTTGTGTGATGATATTAGGCTCTGTAAAGTTCAGGAGTGAATCTGGTGATGAAGTTTTTTTTCCTGTGTAAGTAAATAAAAATAATTGTCTGTTTGGAAGATTGACATTATTTTGAAGCAGTGTCCACTGCATGTGTGTACGTGTTTTGAAACATAGAGGTATCTGTTATCTGCAATTTTGATGTTTCTCTTATGTAAGGCCACTCTATTCCTGAAATTTTTGGTGGCGTCTATGTAGGATTTGTTGCATGTTGTGCATCTTAGTGCATATACTACATTTCTGGAGGTGCGATTTAGATCCTTTTTATTTTGAATGTTTGTGTTGGGTTTTTGAATGTGTATGTGTTACCTTCTATTATTATGTCACATGCTCCACATCGCGGTTTGTTGATTTTGTAACCCCTTTTATAGTATGTGGGACGAGTTTTGAGGAAGTTAAGATGATTTAAGTTTTTGGGTTGGCGTTTGCTGTTTATTATTTTTTTTGTTTTAAGTATGTTGTTTAGTTTGTCGTTCTGATTGAGGAGGATAAGGTGTTTTGTTGTCTGTGTGAATAGTTCTGGGTTGTCTGTGTTGTGTGTAGAGGCGTATGCTAAAATGTGTTCTTTGTTGTGTTATTTTGGGGTTCTTTGGTCTATTGGAATTTTTTCAGCCAGTTCAATACCTTTCTGTATTAGTGGTAGTGGATATCCTCTTTTCCGCATTGTTATTTGTAGTTCATTCAATCTAGTTGAACTGAGGTGTCTGCCTGTTACTATGGTGCAGACTCTACGTGCTAGGGAGTAGGGTATTGATTTTAGACAGTTTTTAGTGTGGTGGCTTTTGAAGTGGAGGTATTGTTGAGTGTCTGTGGGTTTGTGGTAGATGTATGTGATTATGTTGTTTTTTATTGTTACTAGGATGTCTAGGAAGGGACGTTCTTTGGGGCTTTGTACTACTGTGAAGTTTTTTTGGGGGGTGTAGATTTTGTAGCAAAGTGTGGAGTTCTTTGATATCCTCCCATGAGGTTCTCCAGAGGATAAAGCAGTCGTCTAGGTATCCTTTCCAAAATTTTATGAAGAGAGTTTTTATAGTGTGCCCGTATTTTGCTCTATCCTTTCATAAAGGGTCTCTTCTAGGAATGCGAGTGTAAGGGTGGCATATGTAGGTACCATTTTGATACCCATTGCTGTGCCTAGTATTTGGATGTAGTTGTCTTTATTGAATTGGAGGAGTTGTTATTGAGGATTATGTCGATGCTATCAATCACGAATTGTTTTTTGAATCTGGGGTGTAAAGTCTGTGTATGTTTGTCAATCCAATATGCGATAGCTTCTTTTCCTAGATTGTGTGCGATATTGCTATATATATATATATATATATATATATATATACATATATATATATATAGAGAGAGAGAGAGAGAGAGCTGAATGGATGCGTGTGTGTGTATGTGTTTGTGTGTCTAGTCACGAATAGGCTCCTATATGGTTGACTTTTTTTTAAAATGATTACATATAATCATAAGAGGTGTATCGAGACACAGGAATGGGTATGTTTTATCTGGCAGAACGGTGGTTCATTAAAACTGTGAGGTCTGCGTTCGCGCCTTATCCACAAAGTATGGAAATAAAAAAATAAAAATTATAAAAAACGTCCACAAGTGTTTTTGATATAGTGGTACATTAGAATACTTTGGTAAGTATGTTTTAACTTAAATAGGGATGGTATAATAAAATTGTGGGTTCTGCGTTCGCGACTGGCCTCCATAGAATGGAAATAGGCACACACTTTAATAAAGACTTTTCATATCTATCTGCGTAAGTATACTTTGATAATTATGTTTCAGTTTGAAGAAACATGGTATAATAAAATTATGAGGTGTTCGTTCGCACCTGGACACCATAGAATGGAAATATGTCACAAAGTTGAACAAGGTTTTGTTATATAGATCCACGGAATATTATGATAAGTGTTTCAGTGTGAACAGGTATGGTATAATAAATCATGAGTTTTATCTTTTTTTTATGTTTGCTTTCATCATATTTTGCTTTTGTTTTGATACCCTCAAGTTCGAAGCTTTTGCTTTACAACCCTTCCTTTTCATAACCTATCATACTTTCATAAATCAGAGTCCATTTTCTGTAGGCTGTGTTTGAGCCCAATCAACGACGAGTACTTTTGCTAGTATATATATATATATATATATATTGCATAATACTTTTGAAACAATACAAGTGTTGTTGAAAATATAATGCTTTCTGTTTGTTCACTGAAATCATCAAACGTCACTATTCTCAATGAATTTTAACCAGTTTTGATGCTTGAGCCGTAAAGTTCCAGAGCTCACTTTGTAAATCAAATCGCTGCTGCCATCCTGAAATCGATGAATGCTGCACCTATTTCTGCTTCCCTCGATTGCATCGGATTCGGAGGCATCCCATAAGCGCAGTCAGGATGCAACGATGTATTTTTTCCGATTGAAGGAATCCAATGACGTCTATTTTCTTTTGACACCCGTCCATGAAAGGGGGAGATTTTATAGAGACTCAGATTGTGAATATCTACCATAGAGTAATGGAAATTATAGGTTATACATGCATAAGTTCAGGCATTATAACAATGCAATTTTGCATCCCAGCTGAATTATTCAACTTTACTAAAAATAATATTAGGTTTTATTTTGAAATGCTCATAGTAAGTGGATTAATTATATATTATTTGCTATACTTCCAAGGATACACGTTTCTGTTTAATTATGTCATAAGAATGTCCGGCGGTAGCTTATAGTATGTGTAACAGGCTTGCCACGTCTAATATTGAAATACATATTTTCATATTTATTTATATATATATATATATATATATATATATATATATATATATATATATATATATATATATATAAGCGAAAATATGCGTTTGTGCACTTTTTGTTTATGTCCGGCAAAGGCTTTTTTTTCTATGGAGGGACGCTCGGGGGGTCACTTTTCTTAATTTTTTATATACTGTCTAGATAATATTAAGTACGATTTACAAACGCATCTCGCGTCAATCTCTTATTTAGGCGATTTTATACGCTATTTTCGCAATATTTTTTTTTTACTCTCCGGGTGTTTTTTTGGCTTTGTCATATATGAGCGAAACTGAACAGTAGCTAAATTAGAATCCCTGACACTCGTGCTCGAGACGTTCAGAAAGCAAGGAAGTTTGATCAATACGGCCAAAATTCGTCATATCAGACAATTGATATGCATTACGACACTCCCCTTTAAATGGGGAGCTGGTTTTCCTAAACATATTGAGGGAAGCAAACAACATACGCAGAAACTGGCTTGCAGCCAAAGTTAAGTGCATTTAATTCCCTATTGTGTGATGGTTGAGCTTATTTAATGTACGCCCCTGTCACATCACTTTTTAATTGTGTGACTTTTTAATCGTTTCATTTCACATTTTCTCAGTTCCCGGCCAAAGTAGCGTGGGGCTAAGTCATCAGCCTATAAACCTCAAGGGTTCGGGTTCGAGCTTACATACTTACCAAATCTGTTCCTTTTCTTTCACAGCTCCAAACACCCAGGCAACGTCGGGTACCCCCGCTCGTATAAAATAAAACGATATTTATATCATGACTAAAACAACTTTTTTATTTTTGAATTATTTACAGTAGTGCTATCAGATAATCAACCATTTTTGTATTTTTGTTACTATGAATATTAAGCCTAGAAAAGGTGGCTCTATTTGATTTTCTTTCGGTCGAATAGGCCAAAGTTTTTTTTTTAAATACTTTGCTATGCTTACTGATCATATTCATTTAATTGTTGCAGATATTGACGTCGGGAGAGTCTAATAAACGCAAGTTCTATCATTGAATTGCTTCAGAAACACAGACGCGTCATTGAATTCCTATGAAAAGTGCATTGAAATCCGTGGTGAGATTGTAAAAAATGCATTCAGGGGCACAGCCCGTCTTTTTATGTATTAACATTTTTGTGCTTGAAAAAAATAAAGGATATTAATTCCGAATGACTCTGGCGCAATTCAAAAAGTTTTATTTGTAGCAGGTATTTCAGGTGAAATTTTATTATGTTAACTTTTTGCAGTAACGATGTTGAATGACCACTTGGGCGTGCTTAAAATGAATGTAGAAATTATATAGTAAAAAGAAATTAATTTTCAACGTTATAATTTACTTTATTTTTCCGGTTATGCTTTTAAAGATGCGAATAGCTTTTTATCTATACATCTTTAAAGTTGAGTGTTTTTTTCTCGCACTGAAATTGATATTAACTGCCTACTTTTTCTTTTTAGCAAAAATGAAACGAACGTCCAAGTACAGTGGAGCCACGGGATGCAGCATAAAAAAATAGTAATAAAGTACATCACAGAATACAATACACATGTATATAATCAAATAACATTATAAATAACATCGTAAGGGTGGCCAAATACTGTAAACAGAGGATCAGAAAAATATAATATCCTACATCGTAACCTGAAAAAAGCCCTTATTCTGCGGTCATTGTATCCCAGTGTTCTTATGTATACTTAAAGACGGACATGCGAGTGAATATATAGAAATTAAGTACCATACATATACATTGGAAAATCTAGCACGCATTAACAAATTATTCATATTTATTTCTTTGTTTATTACATTTTCACCCCAAACAATGAACATTGCCACTTTGTTTCTATCAGAGAAATAAGCATCATGGGTACTGTGTAGGAAGTTGGGTAGCACTATGTCGGTTCACGTTGCACTGAACTTCTGCATGTCAGTATAGTCGGGGAAGCAGGGTCCCGGAAGGGAATTCCAAAGTCTAGCTGTTCTGGGGAAGAAACTACTGGAGTAGAAGGCTCTCTTCCATCTTGGAATCTCTACTGTGGAGGGTGGGATTTAGCTGCTTGTCGGGTTTGTCGGGGGTATTTGCGTCGGGGGGGCACAAGTGATTGCAGTTTGTCAGAGCATTCACCGTTAAAGTACTTGTAGAACAGGCAGAGGGATGCAACATTTCGTCGATGTGACAGAGGCTAAAGTTTAGCTGACAGATTAGGACCTATCAAATTGGCGACTCTCTTTTGAACCTTGTCTAGGATCGAGAGACTAGTGGCAGATGCATCAGCCCAAATACGACAACAATACTCCATACATGGGCGAATGGTGGCCTTATAGAGGTATAGGATACTTTTAGGCATTATTAGCTTTCTATCAAGGTAGAGAGAACACACCTTCTTCGCAGCGGTCCTGGTTATGTTCTCAATGTAATTATTCCAACCCATGTTTCCTTTGAACTTTAGGCCGAGGAGTTGAAAAGGTGTGCTTTCAGATAAAGAGTCGCTGGCCAATGCTATTGGGGTGGGGAAGGTTTCTTGTAATTATTGAAGACAACATGTTTAGTCTTTGCAGCATTGAAGGTGACCATCCATTTTTGTCCCCATTTCACTACGGATCGGAGGTATTCCTCTAGTGTTTCTGCCATATCAAGGCTCGGATATGCGTTCATTTGTTTTCCTATAATAGAGTGTGGTGTCATCAGCATATCTACCCATCTCAGAGGCAATTTTGTCGGGGAGGTCATTAATGAAATTAGGATATCATATTTTTTAGATGTACGGCCATCGAGAACAACCTGGATTTTTCTCTTATCTAAGAAGGACCTAATTATGCTAAGTATTCTACCAGTGATAGCATATGATCTAATTTTCATGAAGAGACCCCCATGCCATACCCTGTCAAAAGCCCTGTATATATCTAGAGCTCCCGCTCTGCCCTCCGCCGCTTTGTCCAGTGAATAAAATATACGTTCAGAAATTACAGTGAGGATGCCAGCTGTGGAATGGGCTTGGCTAAATCCATATTGTTGGCCAGTCAGAAGTTTAGCATCTGACAGGTGACGGACAAGAGCATGATTAATTATGGTCTCTAATATTTTCGCGAAATGTTGGAGGAACCTAATGGGACGATACTTTGATGGGTCAGTTCTTTCGCCAGAATGCTTGAATACTGGTACCAAAGAAGCAATTTTCCAACAGCCCGGAAATATGTCGGTTAAATTTGCGGTACGCATGCTGCCTTTTCTCTATGGCAGCTGCACAAGTTGAAATGCACCATTGGGTAGGGTGGGGTTTGTTATAGAGTTTGCGTGTGGGAACATGTGCTTTAATTGCCGCTTTGAACCATTCAGTGGTCTCATTTGCGCAATGTTCAGTGCTCCATGGAGCGTCCCTGATGAGGTCGCTGATGGCTTCCCAGTCAGCTTTTTATAATATTTCGTTGTTTTGAGTAGTTGTTTTCAGATTTTGCTCTAGAATTTATGGCGATTTAAACCATTACCACTGGTTGATCGGAGTTTGCAAGAGGGCTGTGGGCATTCGTTAAACAGTCATCGGGAATTGTGGCCGGAAACTGATCTAGAAGTGATGTATGTTGTTCTTGCTGGTCTCAGAAACGGGTTGGAAACGTAACCATCTGTAAGAGGGAATGAGATATAGAGAAGTTGCGTGTTGTGGTACCAGCTGCGTCTGTGTTAGTAGAAAATCCAAGTCAGTTGCTGTGGTGGACATTAAAGTTACCAAATACATGCACTTGTGCACTAGTATCGAGGGAAAGTGCTGTATCTATGCTGTCATAGACTTTGATATTAGGGTACAAGTCTGGGTCGGGGGAGAACGGCAGAGAATATAAAAGTACCTAATGTGTTGCTTGTTAAGTCTAAATTACATAAAGGCTTGATCGTCCGACTCTATTTTAGTTTCTCTAGTCAAGGGGAGGGTGTTTCGAATGTAGACTCCAAGCCAATGCATATGTGTGTCAGAGTCCTTACGATGTATCCGGGCATATTAAAGTAGTTAGAGGGGATAGAGGAGTGTAGGTTAGTCTCAGTTAGTGCTAAGATATATTGGGTGTTTGTTAGGAGAAATGCTTCAACATCATTTAAATTAGATCTAAGCCCACGGATGTTCGTAAATGCGAGCCTCAAAGAGTAGGCAGGTTGTTTTTGTTTGAGTTTAGGTCTGGTTTTAGCGTAATTTTTAATGTACTGTCATTTTTTTTATTTTAAGAGTTTCAGTTTAGGAAATGTGTGCTAAGAAAGTGGTTATGCATCTACTAGGGTTGTGGCCTCAGGAGAGCCTGCCGGGGACGAGTGCAGGTTCCCTTTCAAAGCGGGATATGGGACTAACACACCCCGATATTATACAA
Source organism: Euprymna scolopes (assembly GCF_053919585.1). NCBI lineage: Eukaryota > Metazoa > Mollusca > Cephalopoda > Sepiida > Sepiolidae > Euprymna > Euprymna scolopes. Next base: position 27,293,652 of record NC_136508.1, on the reverse strand, counting down.
CTGTTGATAGAGCAGCCGCTCTAAGCGCTACCAAAGAGTTAGGATTCATGTACTACCAGTCGCGAACAGCTCCACGAACTGTCTATCTGGTACCGTCAACCCATCAGGTGATTGTCAACCCAATCTGCTTGCACTGGCATTACGGTATTCAAGCACTTCCAAATGCCCAGTTTAAGGGTTGGGATGTGTCGGGAGTGGAGAAAAATGGCATGCATTACCCTAATTAGGATGCAAGATCGATCATCGAGTATTTCTGTCGATTCCCAGTTGGTCGACCTGTACGCCTGGCTACTAGACAAAAAAGGAGTATGGAAGCCTGTCAATTTTCTGTATGATGAGATTGCCTTTCTTTTTCTTCTGTTTTCAATTGTATTATAGTTATTGGTGCTTAGTTGTTTATACTTGAGATCAATATGTTTGTATCCACTATTGTTAAGGCTGTTTCGTAGATATTGACCTGTTAAATACATCTATCTCGATTGAGTTATTGCTTAGTCTACGTACCATCGAGGGAAGGATTTGTTTTATAATTGATGGTTTGTGATTAGACTTAAGGTTTACGTATATTGGATTAGATTTATCTTTTTAGTAGGGCTCTTATGTGTTTTTATCTTATTTTACGTGCCGTCCAGGAAGTTTGTTATTTTTATGTTAGCTAGTACGTCTACTTTTAAGCCTACATATGATTTTCTGTTATTTTCTTTTATTTTTGATTTGTATGATTTTCTTAACTGTATCCCCCTTGACTCTGTTGGAGTCTTTTATTATAGCTAGTCCATCATCTCTATATAGGCCGATATCCCTGGTATCAAATATGATGGTGAAAGTATATAGAATGAATAATCCCACAAGATCTGATGCTTCTGCGATATTAAGAGCACCCATCAAGAAATACATTTTTCATTTTAGTTTTTATCCATTGGTTATTATTATTTACTTGAACTGTTTTCACATTTTTTAATAATGTGGATTCTCATCCGAGAATATATAAGTGTTTGCCTCAGAAATATCCAGGGCACTGTAAAAAAATTCTCCGGAGACAGAGGGACAAAAATCTATGATGTGGAACTGTATAAACCTACATTTGTCTTTGTTTTCTATATTTATAAACCAAATTATTGCTTCGGCAGTATTTCCCACTGGTTAAATTTTATGTCTTGTTTTATTTGTTTGTTTAATCTAGAAAGTATAGCTTTGTTACTTCTACCTATTTCTTGTTTAGTTGAGTTTATCAAGCGAGTGCTTGGGTTATTATTTGAGTCACATTTGTGGTCTGGGTAGCATACAAATATCCGTACATGAGGTCGCCAAGCTAATAAAGAACCTAGATTCCAGTAAAGCAACTGGCCCTGATGGCATCCTAATTATAGTGTTAAAAAAGCTTCAACCAGAACTTGCTCCCATACTTACGAAACTATTTAAGCGCTGCCTTAATGAGGAGTGATTTCCGACTCCCTGGAATACCTCTTCAGTTTGCCCTATATTTAAGAATTCAGGTGATAAGTCATCTCCCTCTCAATACTGACCTATAAGTCTCCTGTGTGTTATGAGTAAGTTGCTGGAATCCATATTAAATAGAGAAATAGTCAACCACCTCAGCAGGAATAGCCTTCTTAGTGACACACAATATGATTTCCGCTCTGCAAGATCTACCGCAGATGTGCTGACGGTTATATCCCACAGGATAAGTGAATCTCTTGACAAAGGCTTTCTTTCTAGGGCAATTGCTCTTGACATATCAAAGGCCTTTGACAAGGTATGGCATAAGGGTCTACTTCACAAAATTTCCAGCTACGGTATAACGGGAAATGTTTTCTCAATCATTAAATCATTTCTCTCCGATAGGCTCATAAGAGTAATGGTCGATGGATAAAAATTGGAGGCCTGCAATATAAATGCTGGAGTCCCTCAGGGGTCAATCCTGGGCCCAACTCTCTCCCTGATCCACAACAATGACCTCCCTAAACACATACTTAAGTCATTCGTTAACATCTATGCTGATGACACAACCATCTACGGCAACACATCAAAGGCTGTAAATGACAAAGTTCTCTCTGATTCTCTCTCCTCTGATCTCGAGCGCGTGGTTCAGTGAGGGAAGATGTGGCTGGTTACCTTTAATGCATCCAAAACCAAACTCCTATCCTTACATCATCAACGCTCTGATCCCCAGCTGGCATCAATTGTGATGGATGGCTCTCGTCTGGGTGAGGCTCCGTGTTTTGACGAGCTTCTGGGTTTGACATTTACTCCTGATCTGAAATGGTACACGTACATCAAGTCTGTTGCCAAGGTCGCTGGAAAGATGGTGGGATCCTTCTACCGCTCCAGAAGATATCTACCTCCTGATGCAATTCTCTATCTATATAAAAGCCAAGTACGTCCAAGGATGGAATACTGTTGCCATATCTGGGCAGGAGCTGCTAAAAACAGCCTATCCTGCCTTGACAGAGTACAAAATAGACTTCGTGGCTTAGTGGGGGGTGCCCTTTTCTCTACCCTGCAACCTCTCTCCCACAGAAGAGACGTTGCGAGCCTGTCCTTGTTTTATCGTTATTTCCATGGCAGATGCTCGTATGAACTCCAATCTCTGGTCCCCCCTCGCCAATCTTTCACGAAAAACACACGTCTAGCTGAATCCACTGTGAAAAATTTCCCCCACTCTGTATCTGTGCCTAGATCAAAACGCGGATTCCATGAACAAAGCTTCTTTCTTAGAACTGCACGCCTGTGGAACTCTGTTCCGTCTTCCTGCTTCCCTCCGGACTACAACTTGGATGTCTTCAAGTCCAATGTTTACAAATTCCTAATTAACCGCCCCCTTAAGTAAACACTTCAGCAAATCTCCTCACTAATTTAATGTACTTGCAATAACCTTTATCCCTGAGTTGCTTCCGGGCCTTGATAAGGTGGTGATAACTGTGTAAATATATATATATATATATATATATATATATATATATATATATATATATATATGAAGCTGAACGTTTCTCTGTGTGTCTGGTCACGAATAGGCTCCTATATGGTTTACTGCCATAGTGAACTGATCACATATAATGATAGAGACACTGGAATTTTTTTATCTGTCAGGCATAATGATGATCCATTAAAATTGTGGGGTCTGCGTACGCACGTGGTCCACAAAGTATGGATGATATGGCATAGTATAATGGTATGTATGATTGTATGGTATAATAAATTATGGGGTTTATCTTTTTTATGTTTACTTTCATCCTCTTTTGCTTTTATTTTGATACCCCAAATTCGAAGCTATCTCTTTACAACCCTTCCTTTTCATAACCTATCATATTTTCATAAATCAGTGTCCATTTTCTGTAGGCCGTTTTTGTACCCATCCAACAACGGGTACTTTTGCTATAATACATACATATTCTTCAGAATATAGTTATTTAGCAATCAGCTGGTATGAAAACCTGTGATTATAAGATTTACTAAATATCGCTGGCAGTAATATTCTATAAGTATTACCCCATCTTAATAAGAATTGCTCGATATAAAGAACGAGAAAATACATTAAATTATAGTGATTCAATTAATTTCAAAAAACTATTTTGAAGTGATATATTTGAATTTCATATAAAAGCTTTTATTATTCTACGCAAGCCAAAGAATACTTTAGAAATGTTGTCTCCTTAATGTATAGGGTTTCGATGTCTACCATCGCTTCAGAGATGAATATACATGCATATATGTATATATATATATATATATATATATATATATACATACATATATATATAACTACATCATTTACTCACATAAATTTAATATACGAAAGTATAGATTTATGCGTAAACTTTAAGTATTTACTTCAAAAGTACTCAATACTTAGGTAGAGATAGTTAGTAATTTATAAAATATATATGGTGATGAATCTACACTGAATATTCGGCGTTGCATCCACTCAAAGATTCCTAAGGCTTATGTATGTACACACACACACACACACACACACACATATATATATATATATATATATATATATATATTTATATATAAACTAACAAAACAAAACCAAAAAAAACACGAACCTAGTTTTAAAACAGATCCTTTGTCCGATAAAATGCATGCCCATTGGCTGATAGGAAGGGGCGCGGTAGATACTAGAAAGCTGATTGGCTCACTAAACCCTCAATAAAAGAGGGCAATAAAAACAAAAAACAACCACAGAATGCGCGAATAAGCCTGAGGAATCCTAGAGTGGGTGAAACGTTGAATATTCAGTGTAGCTTAATCGCCATATACATTTTATAAATTACTATGTATATATATATATATATATATATATATATATATATATATATATATATATATATATATATATATATATATGTGTGTGTGTGTATATATATATATACATATACATTCCCAATTTAATATAAAATAATTCATACTAATTGAATCGCTAGTCTTTTTTAAGTCTATAACTTCAGATTAATATGGTGTTTCAGCAGTGACTGAGCTCTGCGCATTTTATAAATGAGTAGTGAAATTTCGAATATGGAGGTGTAAGTACGTAGACAATGGAGTTGTATTCTTAAATCTCGATAAGCTAACGTTAGCAATCTACTTGGAGAAATGCATAAACTGTAGAAGTATAGTGTTCAAAACGAAATATCAGATAGAGAATACGTTTTATTATCGAAAATGTGTTAACCATGATCTATATACATAATCTATATTTTGAACCGTGATATTCTTAAGTTGCAACTAAAATTTGTGAATGACTTTCTACCAAACTGATCGAGCAATTGTGATGGAAAAATTTGTGATGATTACCAAGAATTTTGTATTTATTCCATGTTACTCTGTAAAATTGTATCTCATTGACAGCTGTCGTCTACACATTCATAAGACGTTAAGACGCGTGTTTTTGTTAGATAACGAACATTTTCCGACATAAAACCTGACCAATACCAGATAGAGTACCATTTTGTAATATGATACACTGTATGCTATCATCCCTTTATTCTTATACACATGCGGATATGGACCGCTTGTGAATTATATATTCTCTGTAAACTGCTCAATCCGAATAAATCAAGTATAGTTCGCTACACTACGTATTGTCATTTCAAAATTGCTCTTGGGATTGTTCACACCGTTTCAGTTCTATTTCAGAGTATCACAGACAAATTTGATATGTTAACGTATTGTTTATCTTAGAACAATACAAGAATAAGACATTTTATTTTTAAACAAAAAATCTGAAACATTAAACAGCTACCTAAAAAGGGGTTGCATTATTAAATTGATGCCCTAAAAAGCTATGAGTCGCACACACCGAGAAGGGTCACCATGCGCTCGACGTCTACGGTAAATATTTGTGAACACTAGGCTAGATAAAAATATTAAGTAACATGATTAATTGAAGGCTTGTTTTTTTTTTAAATCGACGAATTCCTCTCCTAACAGTACTGACGTCAACTGCATCTGTCTCCTAAAAGTACAACAGGCGTAGCTGAAGTTGGATTAGTTCAAATTTTTCTGTATGTAGAAATTCAATAACGCATCTCTGCTGTTGACGTGCTTCCATGAAAAGGGTACCTTGCTAAGAGGGTAGCACCGTCAATATCTGCAACAGAGTAATGCCACTTACTGATTAAACATTCATGAAATCACTCATTATATTCTTGCATCATGCAACATCCTCTAATAAATTCGGGTAGATAAAACAGTAACCATTACTTCTCGAATGTCTTTCGTATTTTACAATATATATATATATATATATATATATATATATATAGAGAGAGAGAGAGAGAGAGAGAGAAGAGAGAGAGAGTTTACTATGTTATTATAAATGGACACAGTCAAAGAGAGCTCTAATAATGACAACATGATTTTGGCGATTATCAACGTGTTTTTATTTAATCCTTACAGCATAAATCTAATACATTTTTTTTTACACAGTGATCACCATTTATCAAGGCCCGGAAGCCACTCAGGGATAAGGGTTATTGCAAGTACATTAAGTTAGTGAGGAGATTTGCTGAAGTGTTTACTTAAGGGGGTGGTTCATTAGGAATTTGTTAACATTAGACTTGAAGACATCCAAGTTGTAGTCCGGAGGGAAGCAGGCAGACGGAACAGAGTTCCACAGGTGAGCAGTTCTAAGAAGAAAAAACTATATTAAAATTAATTTTTCTTTACCAGCTTCTATATTCATGATACAATTGTATGTTGATTGATGTGTCTTTGTCTTATTCTTAGTTGGACATTTTAACTAAAGCTGACATTACTTGGCATCTATTCTGTCAATCAAAGCCCGTGAAATTCCCAGATGTCAATATCAGAAAAGTAAAAAACAAATCATACATTGTAACGTTTAAATAATAAAATGCAAATATATTTCATGTTCCACTTCATGAAGTAATGTTTTAAGAAAACTATCTTGAACCAAAGGAAATATTTCAAACTATATTCGTAGTAAAGCTCTCATAAAATTCCGGTGAAGACGGTTGCATCATGTAGTAAATTGTATAATCTTCCGGCCATGCGCGGATCGAGCTACAGGAGACAGAACCTTTATTTAGATGATAGTATGTTGCGTGGGATGATTTCTTTAGAACTATTTGCATACACCGTTTTGTGTGCAAACTAGTTTACAACTCACTATATTTGCCAGCATGTTCGCTTTAAAGTGCTCGAAGCTACGTCTGTCAATTATCATTATCGCAAATTACTACAGTCTAGGAGGAAATTAAAAAAATATCTCGTTTTTGCTGTACATATGCATATATATGATATATGCATAGATTTGAATACAATATTTTTTGCCTTTATTTGCATCCCCGCCAAATCAAATTAGGCACAAGGCCGTTTTAATGGTGGGGTAAAAACCAGCTCCCCTAAAAGTAGGCAAAAAGGGGTCACTCTGGTTACCAAAAATAATAATTGTCCCAGTATAGAGTGTTTCCCCTCCATTGACTGATACAGATTATCTTAAGTGCAGCATCTGCAGAACAGATAGATGTGTATACAATATGTACACACATACACACGGATAAAAAATACACACACACGTCTATATATATGTAAATATATATAAATATTATATATATATATATATATAGCTTAATGTGTAAGAGGAAAACAGGGATAGTTCAATCCCACAAGAAGAGACTCATCTGGATAATGCTTCGAAATGCCCCGGCATAAAGAGTCCCTTCTTTCCCCCAATGTTTTCTTGTATTCCATTATTCAGAAAATGATCAATCTTATATCTATCAATATATAGTTTTGTGACTTCATTTCATACTCTTGTTGTTCTATTTTATGTATATATATATATATATATACTAAAGTCATTTCCAAAGAAAAGTTTTTTTTCCCAAAATGTTGAAGAGCAACGAAAACGGGACTAGTGCAATTGCACACGCATATATATTTCTGTGCATACATGCATATATAAATACAAACACATGCGCACATACTCATGTGCATATATATATATATATATATATATATATATATATATATATATATATATATATATATATATATATATATAAACAGAGATGTGTGTGCCACAGACGATTTCTGATTGGTTAATCCAATAATCACATCTTCTAAAAAACTATGGTTCGTAGGCTCTTTACTTTACCATAAAATATTATGGCTTTATTTATTGTCCATCTTGGAATGGTTTAATTTTTTCCTAACTTGCGATTTACAAATTTAAAAAATACGAAACTTACACAATCTAACAATCGAACCTCCGACATCACGGCCGCCATTCTGGTGCTAGCCGCAGACACGTACACACAACACGAAAATAATGTTTTGAAAATCTAGCAAAAATTAATTTTCCTGAAATTTTTCAATATTTAAAAATAAATTATGCCGGCTGATAATATTTTAAAACTTTTTTTTTAAAGCTAGAAAGATAAAATTTAAAAATACTTTCACTCGTGGTCTTTTCATATCGGGTTTGGGTACTTGTGCAGTTTTCCATTGACATTAAAAAATGGAAATATTTTTTAAAAAATTTATTGTACGTACTCGTCATGGGATAAAGTTTTCCTACAGAAAAAAATCACGTAATTTCATCAAGTAGTTATTTTTTCATAGCGAAAAAAGAAAAAAAATCAACGCTACAAGCGAGTAATTATTAATTCAGCCATCTTGATTCTTAACCAAACAGAAAGTTCAAGTAGGGGGATTTCCCTTTTTTTGATAGCGAGGCCAAATTTCGCGAATTTGGCCTTTTTTAAAGCAGTTTGGCCTTCAAAATTTCTGTTTGGCCTTTTTCTTCACCGATGAAATAAAAAAAGCAAATAAAAACAACGCAATAAAACTTTTAAAAATAAGGCACACTTTTGTTGTTCTTGTTTGTTTGTTTTTTTGGTATTTTTCCTTATTTTTTTATTTTTTCAAGATAATACTATTAAATGGACACTATTATGCCAAATTAGCCCCCCCCCAAAAAAATGCACAAAAATTCGAGATTTAAGGTTTTGACGAGATAATTTAGCGAATTGTCCGGACTATTGCGAGAGAACCATCCATTAGTTTTTCCTGAAATTTTGCCACAAATTGTATTTCAATACATAGATGTGCATAGTAACAACATTTTTTTGCCGAAAATTCCCGTTGCGTCCCCAGATTTCATCGGTGAAGAAAAAAAGGCCAAACAGAAATTTTGAAGGCCAAACTGCTTTAAAATATTCCAAATTCGCGAAATTTGGCCTCGCTATCAAAAAAAAGGGAATCCCCCTACTTGAACTTTCTGTTTGGTTAAGAATCAAGATGGCTGAATTTATAATTACTCGCTTGTCGCATTGATTTTTTTTCTTTTTACGCTATAAAAAAATAACTACTTGATGAAATTACGTGATGTTTTTCTGTAGGAAAACTTTATCCCATGACGAGTACGTACAATATATTTTTTTAAAAATATTTTCATTTTTTAATGTCAATGGAAAACTGTACAAGAACCCGGGTTTGTATTACTGTACACATCGATTCGAAAAAGTTGTCAAAAAACAAATACATAACAAATAAATGTTATCAAAGGCAAGATAAGTTACTTTTCTACCAAACTGGATTTTTCGTGTTTTTATTCAATGTAACATATTTATTCAGCTCGAAAAACGGGTTTGTATTACTGTACACATAGATTCGAAAAAGTTGATAAGATACGAAACAATATGCATAATATAAACACAGCACGAAAACAAATGTTGTGATCCATTCCTAGCACACGCGCACACACGCGCACAGACACACACTCTGGCGTTAGCGGCACACACGTACAGACAACACAAAAACAAACGTTATTAGTAGTACTATAATTTCCAGCACACGCGCACACACGCACACACACTCACGTCCACTACCGTCCTTGGCTACGTCACGTTGGTATGGCAAAACCTCTTTATAACGAAGGCCACGCTAACACGTAATAAATACACAGTAAATTTGATTTTCTTCATTTCTACGCAAATATTACGCAAATATAAATCATATAGAATATCTGTATGAATATAATTACACGTAATAGTTAAATAAAGATGATCATCGTATAAGAGAACCGAAAAAAAAACTAATAGGGAATTAATTAAAAACGATAAATAAATATGCACATTAGCTAGATCTTTTGTAGATGAATGGAATTCCACGACTCATAAATAACAAAGTTGTATTTTCTTTTTAAATAAATAGAAAAAAGGGGTGTTGGTAAGACTATCAATACACACAAAAAAATATAGATTTATTTTTGGGTAAAGTTTCCCCGGGTTTTCCTTTCACTTCAGTAAATAATTGTATTTTGTTATATATATGGCGTGCTATTATCCTTATATATATGATGATAGTGTATGTGTGTGTCTGTGCGTCTGTGTGCATTTCCCTACGCTAAAACTCTGTCAATTTTAAGCCTAGAGATTCGAAATTTGATATACAGAGTACTGAGATTTTGGATAATTTATGTGATAGGTTTTCGACAGAAATTTGGCGATTAAGTGGTCAATATTCAACGATTTGACCTTTGAGAACTCTACCAAACTCCTCCTACAATTTTGGGTCTAAACACGTGATATTTTAGATATAGATTCCTTGGACATGGATCTAACTTATTAACTTTACTTGATCCCTAAACAATAAATGTTAAGAGGTCATAATAGGGGTCAAAGTTTAAAAAAATTGACCTTTTTTTTCTCAGCATTAACCTCAAAACACCTGGGCAACGTCGGGCACCGATTGCTAGTATATATATATATATATATATATATATATATATATATATATATATATATATATATATATATATATATATACAGGTGGTTGCCTGTCTAGCTGCACTGATGAGCTGTGAAACAGCGAAACAGTACTGTATGTGGATGACTATATATATACATATATATATATGACTAATTCATAAATGAATATACGAAGATATAATCTTATGCGTAAATTTTCAAAAATCAGAGGCCTGCAGTATTAATGCTGGAGTCCCTCAAGGGTCAATCCTGGGCCCAACTCTCTCCCTGATCTACATCAATGATCTCCCAAAACACACACTTAAATCATTCGTTGACATCTATGCTGATGACACGACCATCTACAGCAACACATCAACGGCTGTAAATGGCAAAGCTCTCTCTGATTCTCTCTCCTCTGATCTCGGACGAAAGTATTCAGTGGGAGAAGACGTGGCTGGTTACCTTTAATGCATTTAAAACCAAAATCCTAACTTTACATCATCAACGTTTTGATCCCCAACTGGCATCAATTGAAATGGATGGTTCTCGTCTAGGAGAATTCCCATGTTTTGACAAGCTTCTGGGCTTGACATTCACTCCTGATCTGAAATGGAGCACGTACATCAAGTCTGCTGCCAAGGCCGCTGGAAAGATGGTGAGATCCTTCTATCTCTCCAGAAGATATCTCACTCCTGATGCAATTCTCTATCTATATAAAAGCCAAGTACGTCTAAGGATGGAATACTGCTGCCATATCTGGGAAAGAGCTGCTAAAACCAGCTTATCCTGTCTTGATAGAGTACAAAATAGACTTCGTGGCTTAGTGGGGGATACCCTTTTCTCTTCCCTGCAACCTCTCTCCTACTTAATAGACGTTGCAAGCCTATCATTGTTTTATCGTTATTTTCAATGGCAGGTGCTCGTCTGAACTCCAATCTCTGGTCCCCCCTCGCCAATCTTTTACACAAAACACCCATCCAGCTGAATGCACTGTCACAAACTTTCCCACTCTTAATCCTACCTAAATCAAAACGCAGATTCCATAAACAAAGCTTCTTTCTTAGAACTGTACGTCTGTGGAACTCTGTTCCATCTGCCTGTCTCCCTCCTGACTACAACTTGGATGTCTTCAAGTCCAACGTAAACAAATCCCTGACCAACCGCCTCCTTAAGTAGACACTTTAAATATCCACACTAACGTACTGTACTTACAATAACCCTTATCCCTGAGTAGCTCCGAGCCTTGATAAGTGGTGACCACCTTGTAAAAAAGAAAAAAAAGACCCTTGTTTTGTTCACGAAAATTCTATTGCAGTTCTCTCAAGACGAAGACAATATCTGTGCTACCCATTTTGCTCTAAAACCACATTGCGTTTCTGGGGGTGGTCTTCTGTAATGGAAGGTATCAGTCTGTTTAGGAGCAAACGGACAAGGAGTTTACTTGCGATGGACAGCAGGGTGATTCTCCGGTAGTTAGAGCAGAGTGACATGTCGCCCTTGTTTTTTACAAGGCCACAATGACTGCATCATGGAGGTCCCGTGAAAGTTATCCTTGCTCCCAACAACAGACAATGATATCATGAAATCTGCTATGCAATGCTGGGCCTCCATATTTCCAGATATTTAGTGGGATTCCGTCGATTCTTGCCGCCTTTCGACTCTTCAACTGCTTTATGGCCACATTGTGTTCTTCCTAAGAGGGAGGTTCATCCAATTCCATTTTAGCTGGCAGTTGAGAGATATCGAAGGATTGCTGAGTTCTGAATGACCCGGTCAGCTCTGAAGAGAGTTTGGAAATGCTCAGACCAAGGGTTCAGAATAGACGCTTCATCCGTGAGGAGCGTGTGGCCGTCCGCACTACGCAGTGGACTATGGACGTGATTCTTGGAGAAATACACTGTCGCGATGGCATCATAAAAGCCTCTGTGGCAGCAGCGTCTGCATAGTGATGTGTTCTTAGTGCGATGTTGGACCATCACTCGTTCATTAAGATTCTAAGCTAGCGCAGGAGATTGCTGCAAATGTGACGGAAGGCCGTTCCCATCAGCGGACAAGATATATATATATATATATATATATATATATATATATATATATATATATATACACACACACACATATATATATATATATATATATATTCATAATCACAACATAATGCCAATGCAATTTTTCCATGATAGATGATGGCAAAGCATATGCATTCGAATCGGCATTGTTATACAAGAGTCGTTCAAAAAGGTAAATCTATTATTTAAAAAAATAATAAGTTGGAGAGATTAGTGGTACTATTATATCGAACTATTGTGTTTTCGAGTTCTTTAACATAATGACGATCATACTCGATGCATTTTCCAAAGAATTATTGCATCCGTTTGCTTCTGATGACACATGCAAACATGGATTGCAAACGTGAGATGAAGCAGACATGATTCAGTTGTCAATAATACAATATCCAAAGTGATCTGTTCAAGCCCAATAAGAATAAAAAGGCATTTTTTTACAATACTTATATATATATATATATATATATATATATATATATATATATATATATATATATATATTACCTAAACTTCTGACCTTTATAGAAGGAAGATTAAACATTACCGCTATGGTTTCAAATGATCTTAAATAACAGAAAGAGGACACTTTTTTCCAAATAATTCTCATATGTTATATCTCCACTCTTTTGGAGATAACGTACGATAATGGATATCTCCAGTATCTAATAATTTTTTACACTGTGCAATTTACATTATGTATAAACACCAAAGAGGATATATATATATATATATATATATATATATATATATATATATATGTGTGTGTGTATAAATATATATATATATATATATATATATATATATATTCATGAACGCATATATGTTTCCTTTTACAGCCCAAAGAGGGGAGATATAACACATTATATATATTTGGAATCAAGTCTCCTTTTTCCTTTTATTTCAGATATTTTAAAACCATAGCACTTAGTTTTTATCCCCCCTCCATTAATGTCAGCTCTTTGTGAGATATCAGAGATTTTTTTAATTCATATGTAACATTAGAAAATAAATGACTATGATTGAAATATATTATGGTTGTAAAAAAGCAAGCTCTCGGTGATAGATGATCTCATTACTGTGTTATTTTAAGGGCAAATGTCACATAGTCAATTACCGGATTAATATCTTTATCTTTCCAACGAGCCTTTTTTTGCAAAACTCTGATCAATAGAAGATGAAATGTTGAATTTATTATTTGCCCAAAACAGTGGTATATCTATCTATCTATCTATCTATCTATCTATCTATTTCTATGCACTATGCACACACACACGATTATATGTATATATATATGTATATATATATATATATATATATATATATATATATATATATATATATGTATATATATGTACTAGCATCTCAGTTCGACGTAGCCGGGTATTTGGAGGTGTATGTAGAGCAAAACAAAAGTTGTAGTAAGAAGGCAGGCTCGAACCCGTACTGGAAAGGAGGAAAACACGGAGAAAACCTGACGTTTTTGCTGTTATGACAAACGAAAAATCGGAAGTGTCGTATATTAACTTAAGGCTATACAATTCAAAAGACAGAATGAGTTGAAAAAAGTGACCGCTCCCTGTAGAAAAGTGGCCAGTTGAGGTAAAAGAAATCAATGTTTTTAGCCAATGTTTCGGTATTCGTCGTCTAAATGGTCCAGCTTAAACACGATTTTAATCTTGTGACAATATTTCGTGTCTATCGAAAGTTTAAGGCAGACATGCATGCATACATAAACTTATATATTGGTAGCTCAAATTTTCGACCCAAACCGATTAAAAAGTTTGGCATTTTATAGAGAGCGCAGAGGTCATTTTTTTTTTAATTTTGACCTCTATTATGACCCCGTAACATTTATTGTTTTGGGTTCAAATTAAGTTATTAAGTTAGATCTATGCCCAAGGAATCTATATGTAACATTTCAAGTTTTTAGACTCAAAATTGGCGGAAGAGTTTGTAGAGTTCTCAAATTTCAAATCGTTTAGCTTTGACCCCTTAACAGCAACATTTCTGGCCGAAAACTGATTACAAAGATTTTCCCAAATTGCAGTATATTGTATATAAAATTCAAGTCTGTAGACTTAAAACTGATATATATATATATATATATATATATATATATATATATATATATATATATATATATATTGCTATGGGATGGGAGAAGCTACGTCGGGAAAAGCTGCCCTGGTTAGAATCTTCGACTCTAAAATGGCGCTAAGACTTTACGTTATTGTAACAAAGAATAAAAATAAAAGAAAAAAATTTAAAGTGCGTCGAATGGAGATTTTGCGCCCTGGAATGACACGTGTTTTGAAATTGATGAATAACTCATTCAACCTTGAACAATTACAACGCAAAGCAAGAATAGCAACACGTGAATAAAATATCATAAGGGCTTTATTAAACATGGAAATGAAATTTAATGTAACTCCTGAATGGGTTGGCGTAAGTTCGAGCAAACAAGAAATTAATTAAGAAATAATATAATGAAAGTAAACAAAAGAAAAAAAAGGAATAAAAGAAATGACATGAATGTCTTTCTGGAATAGCAGTCCAAACCATATATAAACATGGATGGAGGCGGGGTTGGAATTCGGAGATGGGGTATGACAAATAGGGTACTTAATTGTCGATAGAATATATCGCATGGCCAGCGTAACCTTTTTTTCTTTGCTATTTTTTTTCTTTTATATATTTTTAAAAGTTCATGGACGCAGACATGCTTTCTTTTACAGCCCGTTTCAAATTCGTCAGCGTTGTCTCATTGAACCGAAACATCTACGCGCTCGTTCCATGCGGGCAATATTTCCGCAACGAATTATTTATTTATTTATTTATTTTTGGGGGCGGTTGAATGTTAAATGGGGTTGATGTTAGACAGCAAAAGAAGGTCCTCCATTTTATCCTCGTCCGGAGATTATTTGTCCGTCATATCTGGTCACTAGTTCCTCTGTTGTTTTTTGGCATAAAGGCGCGATGGATTTTTCCATCCGCTACACACGTGGTCTCGCCCCCCAAAAGACTGAGTTTCTTTCTCTTTCTCCCGCTAGGAGAATTTTCTCTCCTCTTCATCTTCGTTTTATTTCGCTGCTACTATTTTTGTCGCATCAGGTTTTACACAGTGAGAGAGGGAGATGGGTGAACGAAGTGGAAGAAGGAGGCACGTTGTTAAAGATGTTGGTGGGGGTTCTCTTTGATGGCGCTATTGTGTGTGATGAAGGGGGTTTAGTAGCACTGTTAGCGTTGTCGTGGTTGAGGGATAAGACTGCCTTGTAGGGGTCTACGTTTGATTTGCAGAAGGATTAAGGCGGGTCGCTACTCGCAGATATTTATTCATTTATTTATTTATTTATTACTCTTTTCTTGCTTTCTTTTCGCCTCCCCATCTATCTCTTTTTTTTACACAGTGATCACCACTTATCAAGGCCCGGAAGCCACTCAGGGATAAGGGTTATTGCAAGTATATTACGTTAGTGTGGAGATTTGATGAACTGTTTACTTAAGGGGGCGGTACATTAGGAATTTGTTAACATTGGACTTGAAGACATCCAAGTTGTAGTCCGGTGGGAAGAAGGCAGACGGACAGAGTTCCACAGGCGTGCAGTTCTAAGAAAGAAGCTTTGTTCATAGAATCCACGTTTTGATTTAGGCACAGATATAGAGTGGGGGGAATTTTTCACAGTGGATTCGGCTAGACGGGTGTTTTTCGTGAAAGATTGGCGAGGGGGGACCAGAGATTGGAGTTCATACGAACACCTGCCATGGAAATAACGATAAAACAAGGATAGGCTGGCAATGTCTCTTCTGTGGGAGAGAGGTTGCAGGGGAGAGAAAAGGGCATCACCCACTAAGCCACGAAGTCTATTTTGTACTCTGTCAAGGCAGGATAGGCTGTTTTTTGCAGCTCCTTCCCAGATATGGCAACAGTATTCCATCCTTGGACGTACTTGGCTTTTATATAGATAGAGAATTGCATCAGTAGTGAGATATCTTCTGGAGCGGTAGATACTATATGGTGTACTGGTATATACTATAAATATATATATATATATTTATATATATATACTGTTAGTCAAATTGAATATTGAAATGCACATATCTTTAATTCTAGAGGACGTAACTGCATGAAAAATTGAAGACTTTTTGGAGATTATAATATATTGTCTGGTTAATATTTAATGGCAGTTGTTAAAAAGAAGCAACCTATATTTCCATACCAATGAAATATTCCCAAATTCGACTACAGCTGTGTATATAATATCCTGGCGGCCAGCTTCAGTTTTGTTGCCTCGGTTGTTTTCCATGTGGCCAGGCGACTAATATGCAAATAAGTTCTAAACTTTAGTTAATATTCTTTACAATAGCGCATACGTTTAAAACGAATTGAATCATAACAGTTTTTATTACAGAAACCGATTAACAATTCTAATGTCTTATTAACCTGATTAGTTTATATATATATATATATATATATAAATATATATATATATATATATATATATATATATTATCTCTGTTTCTTTGAACAATTCAGATCTTGAAATTTTAAATCATTTTTCAATAATATATATTTAATAAAAGCGGACCAGGTTTGTACAGATTCTATATAATGAGTTCGCCAGTGATATGTGTTTTCACAATATTCTTGAACTTCTGAATGGCAGTACAACCAGAGAAAAAGGAACATAGAAATAATTTAAAAGAAGGTATTTGAGTAGCAGGATTTACGGCATAACTGCATCTTTACTCTTTAGCGATGGGAATTTGCTGTCCGTTGGATTTGTCGTTATTATGTACATCAATACAACTGATTTGATTTCGTCCGCGCACTAATCATTAAATTATTATTGGAGATTATAATATATTGCCTGGTTAATATTTAATGGCAGTTGTTAAAAAGAAGCAACCTATATTTCCATACCAATGAAATATTCCCAAATTCGACTACAGCTGTGTATATAATATCCTGGCGGCCAGCTTCAGTTTTGTTGCCTCGGTTGTTTTCCATGTGGCCAGGCGACTAATATGCAAATAAGTTCTAAACTTTAGTTAATATTCTTTACAATAGCGCATACGTTTAAAACGAATTGAATCATAACAGTTTTTATTACAGAAACCGATTAACAATTCTAATGTCTTATTAACCTGATTAGTTTATATATATATATATATATATATATATATATATATATATATATATATAAATATATATATATATATATATATATATATATATTATCTCTGTTTCTTTGAACAATTCAGATCTTGAAATTTTAAATCATTTTTCAATAGTTTTGTATATTAATACTTCGTATAAATGTTTACTCATAATTCTCATGTAGGTTAACATATATTTAGTTTCAATAATATTGACTTATGTAAATTTTCTATGGGAAAATATTACTGTTTTGTTTTTGCCGAATATATGTCATTTAATTTTTTTAATATTATTGAAAATATTTTTTTATTTATATACAAATATATATTTAATAAATTGGGACCAGGTTTGTACAGATTCTATATAATGAGTTCGCCAGTGATATGTGTTTTCACAATATTCTTGAACTTCTGAATGGCAGTACAACCAGAGAAAAAGGAACATAGAAATAATTTAAAAGAAGGTATTTGAGTAGCAGGATTTACGGCATAACTGCATCTTTACTCTTTAGCGATGGGAATTTGCTGTCCGTTGGATTTGTCGTTATTATGTACATCAATACAACTGATTTGATTTCGTCCGCGCACTAATCATTAAATTATGTCTAAACCAGGCACAGAGATGCAACATTTTGGCAATATGACAGAAACTGAAGTTTGGCCAACTGCAGACTTTATTGGGCTGGTGACTTTTTTTCGCACTTGTAGATAATGTTCTAGCACTGTAGAAAGATCATACCTTCTTCGGTGCAGCCTTGGCAATAACATCAATGTATTTTCTGTTATTTCTCAATGTTATGATTATATGCGTGAGGGAACCATTTTCAGATAGTGTATTACTAGCCATGAACATCAGTTGTTTTGTACGTTATTATAACTACTAGTAATTATGAAAGAAATAAAACTTATCCATTGCAACATCGAACGTTACAATTCAATTTTTTATATATACAACTACAGACTGAACGTCTCCCTCGAGAGTTTTTGCCAATTCATTAGATAGGTATACATTCGTTTCTCATCGAGTGTGTCATAGGGCGTAGTATCATCAGCAAATATACTCATTTCAGAGACAACTATATCAGGGAGATCGTTTATGAATATCAAGAATAATAAGGTTTCTGGGGTTGACCCTTGAAGCACACCCGTATTGTTTCCGTCTTGTTCTGATGTACGGCCCTCGATGACAACCTGGATTTGTTTTTAATGTAAACAGGATATGATAAGTATACGTCCAGCAATACCATATAATTTAATTTTATTGCGAAGACCATCGGCTAAACCATGTCAAATGCTTTAGATATATATAGGGCTACTTGCCAGCCTTATCTCCAGTGTGTTGCTTATACGGTTGGTGATTACTAGGACAATGACAACAGCATATTCTTTTTTGTTTGGATTCTCAAGAATATATCTATAGATATCTCATTAATTTTTATGCAGAGTGATATGATCCTCGGATGATGACGTGAGTCTGTGTCAGTAAGTTGTTTTTGTTTTACGGCATTTCGGGTTATTTAATGCCGAAACGTTTGCTGAAAATTTTTTAATAGAATATTTTTTGTTTGTTTTCTAGTCGGTTTCTAGTTGTTTTCTAGTCGGTTTCTATACACCCCATAGTTGGGACCTTAACAGATACTACTACTCCGGGTAAGAGTGGACCTGGGAGCATTGGAAATTAAAGGGTGGCAACACACTCCCCAAAGCCCGCAGGCTAGGGACTCACCACTGAATATAGTTTAAGGTCATATTCAGGACCCTAACTGTGTCAGATATATACTCGAATGTCAAAACAATGACAAGAATATGTTATTACCATAGCTCTAGTGATTACATTTAGAATATCTGCGTGTCTAAATTCATACTGTTCGTCAAGAAGTTTATTATCTACGATATAGCAAACAATACTTGATCGACAAAAGACTCAATAGTTATGTAATTTCTCTCGCCAGGATATTTTAAAAACAGGTACAACAGAAGAAATGGTGTAGCACCCAGGAAAGTAACTTTTACTACGGCATTTGTTGAGGAATCTGGTGAGAGCCGGGAAAACCTCGTCGGAGCATTGTGTAAATAGTATAGCAGGGATAAAACGGTTTCGAGTTGATTAAGTTTTAATAGAATCACGAACAGAATCGGTGATTTTAAGATAATCGAGTGCTCGATAAAGTAATATTCAGAAAGAGGTAGTTTCTTGAGTCTTACATGTAGTTGAGGGAAACTGTCAGGCAAGCAGATTTGATGTTTTGGTTGCAGTGCAGACAGCCCTAAGATTGTTGGATAGTGGGGGAACTGTTGATGGTCTATTATTTACTACGCTGTTACAAATTTGCGGGAAATTGGTAGTCGCTCGTTTTTGTGAATAATGCGTTTAGAATATATTTTCTTGGTTACGGCTTCTTTTTTTAATTATTTCAAGCTTTTTCAAATTTTTGTCTAATTGTATTATGTCCGATAAGTCTGTAGAATGCATGTTGTTGTTGGGAGATAGCAGCTACACAATCATAGGTGAATCACTGTAAAGAGAGTTCTTAGTAAAAGGTAGTTTGTGTTGCAACGTGTGCGTTAATTGCTGCTGTAAATTATTCAGTAGTCCCATTTGGCCAGTTCCCTGCAGTTGTGCCTGTGCAGTCGAGTTTAGAGTGATATTTACGATTATCATAACTCGTATAGCTTAGTTAGTTAGCCCAGCGGAAATATTTTCCTAACAATAGGGTGTGTATCACGCAAGCGTTGGTGCCTTAAAGTTAGTAGCTTTGTGTATATAGTATTTAACAGTCAGATGAATTAACCCAATCAGTAAAGAATAGGAAACCCCCAGTCACAGCTCACAACTCTCTTGAATCCAAAAAAAGAAAATCACAAGTGCTTGTTTAACATTAATTTCACTAACTTATGAATTTAATGGTAAATCAAACTATTGGGAATAACTGCGTAGATGAAACTGGGACTCAAAGTGAGAACCCACGCCCGATAGGTGTAACTCAGTGCGACCACTGTAATCTAGCAGCAACTAGAATGAAGTAGAATAAAGGGAAATAGAAGACACTCATTGTGTGCTTGTTTGTAATCGATCCTTATCAAAATGAAAAGCCTATTTGGGAGTACAAAGATGTATGAGAATTTAGAGACAGAGGGAAGGTTAAATCTACAGAAGCTCGAATGTTTGCTTAGGAAATAGCAATACGGAAAAAGATGGATGATAATTGGAACTCGCATTGGACAACATAACTGACATAGAGGTAATACAAAATGACGCTGCAAACGATGTGGGACGTGCAGATTACTGATGAGAAGACAGAGAATAATGTTGACATGTGGTTTAAGCGACAGGAATGAGAAAGATAGTTGAATATTAAAGGAGATTATAAGAAATAAAAGAAAAGGGAGAAAATCATGTTTAATACAAACTTTATAGGATTTTCATATAGACAAAATAAGTGACGCAATAATATACGTTAATCATCTCTCAATGAACTCTCATTCTTTCTATTGCTTCTTCATGTAAATAAATTGCGTTTCTTTCGCTGTTACATAACGGTATGTTTTCGTCCTCATTATGCGACCTTTTGTCTTTTCAATTTCTCTACCATTAAATGCATCAACCATTACACACATGGGGACGGGGTCGTCTATCACACAGCAGACCATCCTGTCCCCAACAGGATTAACCTGGAAACAAATTTAATTGCTGTAAAAAACCTATGGATTGGGGGAAACTTTAAAACCGTTATTGTTTCTTTCAATTTCTTCTCTCATTTATTCAAATCATAATATTTTTTCCTATATTTATTCCAATTCTAACCAATATTATCTTTTTACATTTGTATTTGTATGATGGCGGCTTCCTTCTATTCTGAAAAGAAGTCCTTAGTTTCGAAATTTCATGGTATTAAGTGTTTTCCTCCGTGTTCTTCTTTCCCTATTATAAAAAAATGAGGTTATAATGAAATAAATTATTATGTAGCTTTACTTATTTCTCCTTAACTATATGCATGCAAGACAGGAAAACGTATATAGACACCGATGGTGTTACAAGAAAAGGGAAAAGGGAAAAGGGAAACCTTTTCTTGTAAGTAAGAAAACATTAGATAGACCGAGATTCGAACCTTGTAAGCAAGGTTTTGAAATAGATTAATAAAGGAATTCACATTGTTCAGTTCCACATAAAATAGTTAGATATATTGTTGTAAAAGGAATTTTAATTGTGCAATTCTTTTTATGAAAACTGAATTAAAATAAGGTCATCGAGAAGAACTAACTATAGCAAATAAAAAACATATTAAAAAATGAGTTAGGTCGAAAAATAGGTTAGTAAGAAGTCTTTGTCTGCAGAAATGGTTTGGACATGTGCGAACTACGCATGTTTAGGCCACGTGCATTTCCACGTGTGTGTGGTACGTTTTTAAGCCATACATGACGTCATAGCAGAAAATGAATACTCAATATAGTTTGCTAGTTTTAGTGAGATTGTGAGTCGGACAGACAGAGTTGTAGACGAAGATAGGAGACAGAGCTGACATGAGCAGGCCCCCTTTGGAAGCGAAGGGAAAACCTTTAATCATGTTGTCGACTTTGAATTCCTGTATGTCTTCATCATTGCGACAGGTCGAATGAAATAAAACCACATCTTATTATTTTTGCAACTCGTGTCATCTTTCATCATTCTACCAAATTAAATATGTAATAAAGAGTGAATGATGTGTATAATAATGAGAAATATCCACACAAATAGCTTACACTATAGAAAAAATAACAACACATATATGTTTAAAGATAATCAATAAATTGACCGAATACCCGAATGAAGAACAAACAACAACAAAGACTGATAAACGATATGGTTGTGCCTTAAATGTATTTGTATTTGTACATTATGCTAAATATCCAAAACTTTAATATTAGCAAACAAAGTTAAAACAATTCGACTCTGACTTAGTGTAATTACTAAATGAACAAAGGACTCATTTATTGTTTTTAAACGCAATTAGTAAAATATGTACAAAGTGGAATTCTTAGAAAATTACAAAATAAAATAAAATAGTTCGGGCGAAAAGGAAAGGGAATAAAACTAAAAATTAAAAAAAACAAACAATACATTAGTAAATATTATTTTGATATATCCATGCGTTTTTATTTGAACTGTTGAGTTTTATCCTTTTTTTACGTCGGCGTAGAATTTAATATATTTTTATTAACATTCGTTGGAAAAATAGCATAGTGCTACGACGCGATTGACACATATGTAGAGGTGACAGCACATCATAACAAATGACTAAGACGTGGAGCGAGGTGATGCCAAGGGGGAAGTACAGGATGAACAATATCGATAAAAAAGCGACAACAGAAGTCTTGAGAATATGCCTGCGCGAGATTGAATTTGGAAAACATAACTTCTGGGTAATTTAATTTTTAATATAACGCAAATCTCTTGTCAATAACCTATCAACTCATGCTAAATCCATCATTAATTCTATCGTTATTCTCTCTGTTTTCCGACATAATAGAGCATTTAAATATGCGCAGTTCTTTCCACTGATATGCCTAGCTCCATACTCTCAATTATCCTTAGAATTTTACACTTTATCTTTTCCCACTGATATTAAACTCCGTAAACCTGTGTTTATTTCCACCTATAACCCTCGTGTGTGTAAACCCCAATTATGGATTTATTCCTTTAAATCACCTACAACAAATATATATGTGTAATATATATGTAATATATATATATATATATATATATATGGCATATATATGTGGCATATATATATATATATATATATATATATATATATATATGGCAGAAACACTAGAGAATGACCTCCAATCTGTAGGAGAATGGGGACAAAATAGATGGTCACATTCAGTGTTGCCAAGACTAAGCTTGTTTCCTTCAATAATTATAAGCAACCTTTTCTACCACCAATATCAATGGCTAAGAACACATTACCCGAAAGTACTTCCTTTAAACTCATCTGCCCAACGTTTACAGGGAACATGAAGTGCAGTAGATACATTGAGAGTATATGGGCAAGGCCCCTGCGATGAAAGTCGGCTCTCTCTACCGAACTCGAAAACTATTTACGCCTGAAAGTATCGTGTAACTCTATCAGGCCACAATTCGCCCATGTATGGAGTATTGCTGTCTCATTTGGGCTGGTGCATCTGCCACCTGTCTCTCACTCCTTGAGAGTGTTCAAAAGAGAGTCGCCAACCTGATAGGTCCTAAAATGTCATCTTGGCTTCAGTCTCTGTCGCATTGACGAAATGCTTCACCCCTCTGCCAGACAGTGTTCCTGTCATCAATTTTAACTGCAAAATATAATTCTCTGGTTTCAAACAATATCTATTTTTACATTAAATAAAATATATATATTTCTATTTTCTATGGTCAATCCTCGGGTTATCTGTCGCTACCCGGGATCGATTAAAACGGTCTTAGCATGGTTATTCCCCCTCCTCGGGCCTCTAGGCGGATCTAAAGCTTCCCAATGAGCGCAAATTGCTCTTTCAGTTTGATTACGCCACACACACATACACACACACACACACATATATATATATATATGTATATATATATATATATTTATTTATATATATAAGAATATATATATATGTATATATATATGTATATGTGTATATATATGTATGTATACGTATATATATGTATGTATATGTATATATACATATATTATGTATATATGTATATATATATATATATATATATATACATATATATATATAATAGAGAAGACAATATTGGAGACTGTTGTATCTGTTTCTCTTCATCTTTATAATATTTATATTTATAGATTCCTGTGGATTTGCATGTACCAATCATGTGTACACCAAAGCCGTATTTCAACTTTTATCTAAACTTATATTTTTCATTATATATAGAATGAGAAGTTGGCCGACAGAAGTGCTTTGGGCAATGTTGATATTTGCATATTATTGAATGCATCAACGTTGCCGCTAGACATGAATATTGCATTCCGTGATATGCTATCTCCTCTATATTTAAGTACAGATAGAAGATGCCACATATTTTGGTATGCCAGAGAAAATAAATTCGGAGGTTGAAATGATAAAGATTGTATTAATAATTTTCCTTGACGAATGCATTACATGAAAGCATATTTATACATATACATATGAGTACATGCATGCGTATATATATATATATATATATATATATATATATATGTGTGTGTATGTGTATGTATACATGTATATATATATACGTGTGTGTGTATTAGGTACTTATTTGTTTTACATAAACATTAACGTATTGCTATACAGTCATGAGTATGTTCCAACGTAGTAATAAATAACTTAATACATACTCAGACGGTGTTACATTTCTTTAAAGATCAATCATAAATTTATTTTTTTTAATAAATAAGCATATATATATATTTACTAAACTAGATTTGTAACAGAACCTTCTCTGGAACAAAACAAGTGTGTTTTTTTTATGTGCACGTTTTTTTTTTTAAATCTTGGTGAAGTGGAGTGGCATGTATTTTCTTCGTAGTAAAATGTCTATTGTTAAAGCCTCTGCTGATGTGAAATGAATAATACTAAATTTACATGTTGTTAAAAATCTGCATCAGGAAAACGGAGAAGATATATTTATTCATTATAAAATTAGTCACTTTTATGTATTTAAAATCGTTAAAACTAGGGATTTTGCAATTCATATCAACAGTGCTACTCACAGTAGACTTTTTATTACGCAACAAATAAACGCTAAACCGGTGTTTCTACTATAGCGGAAATGTGAATACTGCCCTTCAACAGCATCTGAAGAAAAACGTGGCAGGCATTACCATCACGATCGTGGTACATATTTTTTTTTCTGATGAAGCGTCTGTTATGAATTCAAGCATCAACTTTGATTTCAATAACTATGCTTACGTATTCCAACAAATTTGCACTGGTTTAAGTTATCAAAACCGTTAAATTTAGAATATATGTTTCAGTAAATCAGTCATAAATTACTAAATGCATTAATAAATAAACACATCTATTTATTAAAATTACATCTGATATTTCGAGCCATAAAATTCGTGTTCCATCAATTGTTGTAAAAGAGTATTATTCGAATGCCTGATATAGTAGAAATGCCGGCCTCGCGTGTATTTGTTAAGTCATGAAAAGTCTAATGTTAGAAGCATTGTTGATATAGATTGAAAAAAAATAAATTTGACGTCTTTAAAGACCAAAACTAAGTCCATATTTAAGCATTATAAATCTTCTTGGTTTAACTAATGATGATTCGTTGCAATCATTACATTTTGAACCTTGCATTTCATATATGTAAAGCGAGTGTTGATATAAATGTACATATTTTCAGTTCATTTGCGAGCACCGATCCCATAGGCCGATAGGTAGAACCACCGACTATCAACGCGGTTGTTGTAGATGCAATCCCCGGCTAGGGAAAAGCGCTAGTTTAGCTACGTGATAAAACGAAACTGTACGGTATGTGGATGACTATATATATATATATATATATATATATATATATATATATATATATATATATATATATATATATATATATATATATATATATATATATAGTAATTTATAAAATATATTAAGCTACACTGAATATTCTGCGGTTCATCCACTATAGGATTCGTCAGGCTTATGCGCGAATTTTGTGGTTGCTTCTTGTTTTTATATATGTTGAGGATTTCTAGTTAGCCAATCAGCTTTCTAGTATCCACCGCGCCCCCTCCTATCATGCCAATGGGCATGCATTTTATCGAACAAAGGATCTGATTTAGAACTAGGTTAGTGGTTTAAGGTAGATCTTTTCCTTCCTTTTTTATATATAAATATACCTATGTGTACACACATACATGCACATATATATACACACATATATATATATATATATATATATATATATATATATATACATATATGTGTGATCGTTTATGTATATGTATGTTTATTTAATTCATTTATTTGTTTTCTATTGTTATTGTTAGTTTTAAAGCTATTTTGTATCGCTCTCCTAGAGTAAATTTTATTTTGTGAACACAGTTGTTTGCTATTTCTCGTCTACAGTTTACTAGATTTTGAGGTTCTTTAAAGTACAGGATAGAACATTTTTCATGGAGGCATAATTTACATGGGTCGTCTAAATGTCTGCACGTGGTAGCTTGTCTGATTATTTTCCATTCGACTACCGGCGAATGTCCCCTTTCTTTGAGTTCCCAGTATTTATTCGCTAGTGTTGTTTTTATACGGTGTTTTTTTTATTTTTGAATGTACTTTTATGTTCATAGTATCGGGTTTTGAAATCTAAGGAAGTCATGCCTATGTAATATTTCTTGTTATTCGGGTTTTCTTTCGCAAATATTGTTGCTTGATATATATATATATGTATATATGTGTGTGTGTGTGTGTATAATATATATATGTGTGTGTGTGTGCGTATGTGTGCGCAAGTGAGAGTGTGTAAAGCCCTTATATACCTGGATTTGTCAGGTAAAAGATATTGTTGTACAAAGGGTTTAGCCATATAGTATTTAAGATGCACTCCGATTAAGTTGCTCCTGTTTTCTCTGAACTCTCTAACAAATGCCTTAACGAATCTTTATTTCCTGGCTGCTGGAAAACTGCTTTTTTGGTGCCAGTTTACAAAAACTCTAACGAAAGATCTGGTCCATTAAATTATCGCTCAATTAGACCCTTCCCTCTTTTCTCATAAATATTTGAGCCATTAATTAATCAAGCTCTAGTTCAACACTTTAAAGCTGCTAAACCTCTGTCAGACCACCAATATGGATTTAGGCAAGCTTGTTCTACTGCAGATATTCTAACTGAAATATCTTAACGTTTATACTAAGTACTTTATAAGGCTGCGGATGGCAGGGCAGCAGCCCTATATATATATCGAAGGCTTTTGGCAGGGAATGGCACGATGGTCTTCATGAAAATAAAATTTTATGGTATTACTAGCCAAATGCTTAAGATAACGAAATCCTGCTTAAATGAAAAAGAATCCAGGTTGTCCTCGAGGGGCGTATGTCCAGAAAATTTTATATAAATGCGGGTGTACCTCAAGGATCGATCCTTGGACCTTTATTATTTCTAATATTCATAAATGACTAACCTAATAAAATTGTATATCAGTGGTATTTTGCCTACGACACTATGCTGTATAGAGAATTAATGAGCACATATCAAAGTTATTGTAGAAACCCTAGAGGAAGACCTTCAGTCTGTAGTTGCATTGGGTAAAAAATGGATGGTAACGTTCTACGATGCCAAGACAAATCTAGTTTCCTTTAATAATTACATTAAACCTTACCAACCACCAACAGCTATGGCTAGAGGTACTTTACCTGAACGCACTTCGTTCAAGCTCCTTGGATTAACGTTCACAGGAAAGATAAGATCATATCCAAGGCTGCTGTAAAGAAGGTTGTCTCTCTTTATCGTGCTAGAAAGTTACTTACGCCTGAAAGTATCCTGTACTTCTACAAAGCCACGATTCGCCCATGTATGAAGTAGAGCTGTCACATTTGGGTTGGTTAATCTGCTAATAGTCTATCACTCCTGTTCAGTGTTCAAAAGAGAGTCGGCAACCTAATAGGTCCCGAAGTGTCACCTGAGCCTCATCCCCTGTCCCATAGACGAAATGTTGCATCCGTCTGCCTGTTCTATAAGTATTTTAATGGTTAATGTTCTGACGAACTACTATCCCCTTGGCGCAAATACCCATGGCAAACCCCAAAATCAGCGAAGTTCCAACCCTACACAGTATAGATCCATAGATGTACCTATTTACAATGCCTCCCCACGGGACAGAGTTAGACACCAGGGTCGTTTTTTAACGTGGAGAAAAGGTACAAAAATAAAAAAATGTCTCAGTCGTGAAGGATTGCTCCTCCACCGAAAGAGAACAAGAAATGGAAGTGCAGCATCTGAAGAACAGATGGTGTTTATTTGCTCCCCCACTGAGCAAATTAGGCACAAGGCCGTTTTTAATGTGAGGTAAAAACCAGCTCCCCTAAAAGGGGTCACTCTGGTTACCAAAAATAATTGTCCCAGTATAGAGGGTTTCCCCTCCATTGACTGGTACAAATTATCTTAAGTGCAGCATCTGTCGGAACAGATACACACTTTGATCTTGGCCAAAAGTGCCAAACATAAATTTATAGATGTAAGAAAGCCTTTTACTCTAATAGATTATTTCCCAGAATTGCTAGACTTTGGAATTATCTCCCGGTGTCCTACTTTCCTAACTGTACTAACATTCAGAAGTTCAAGTGTAATGTGAACAGACATCTTGCTGCTAAACTCCCTACATAGTACCCCTGCACCGTAGTTCCATGATAGTAGCCTCCTACACCAAAGTAGCAATGCGCCTTGTTTGGGGTTAAAATTTAGCAAAAAAAAAAAAATATAAAATAAGAATTGCTTAATTTTTTTACATGAAGGTCACCACACATCAAGGCCCAAAACCACTCGAGGATAAGGGGTATTGCGTGTACAGTAATCAATGGGACAGTGTTGCAGTATTCATTATTATTGGAGATTTGATAAAATGTCATTACTTAAATAGGAGGTTAATAAGGAATTTGTTTACGTTAGACTTAAAGACATCCATGTTGAAGTCAGGAGGAAAACAGGCTGGCGGTAGAGAGTTCCACAGGCATTCAGTTCTAAGAAAGTATCTTTGTTCATGAAATGTACGTTTTGATTTAGGCACAGATATAGAGTGTGGAAAATTATTGACAGTGGTTTCAGCTAGACGGGTGTTTATAATGAAAGATAGGCGAAGAGGGTCCAGAGATTGGAGCACAGACGAGCACTTGCCATGGAAATAAAGATAAAATAAAGAGAGGCTCGCGACGTCTCTTCTGTGGGAGAGGAGAGAGGTTGAAGGGAAGAGAAAAGGGCATCCCCCGCTAAACTACGAAGTCTATTTTGTACTCTGTTAAGGAAGGATAGGCTATTTTTAGCAGCTCCTGCCCAGATGTGGCAGCAGTATTTATCCTTGGACGTACTTGGACTTTATATAGATAGAGAATTGCATGTTGTGAGATATCTTCTGGAGAGGTAAAAGGATCCCACCATTTTTCCAGCATCTTTGGCAACAGACCTGATGTACGTGTTCCATTTCAGATCAGGAGTGAAGAGCAAACCCAGAAGCTTGTCAAAACACGAATCCTCCCCTAGACGAGAACCATCCATTTCAATTGATTCCAGATGGGGATCAGAGCGTTGATGATGTAAAAATAGGAGCTTAGTTTTAGATATATTAAAGGTAACCAGCCACGTCTTCCCCCACTGTACTACGCGTACGAGATCAGAGGAGAGAGAATAAGAGAGAACTTTGTCATTTACAGCCTTTGATGTGTTGCCGTAGATGGTGGTGTCATCAACGTAGATGTCAACGAATTATTTAAGTATATATACGAATGATTTACGTGTTTTGGGAGATCATTGATGTAGATCAGGAAGAGCGTCGGCCCAGGATTGGTCCCTGAGGGACTGCAGCATTAATACTGCGGGCCTCTGATTTTGTCCATCCACAACTACTTTTATGAGCCTATCAGAGAGAATGAGAAATGATGTAATGATTGAGAAAACATTTCCAATTATACCGTAGGTGGAAATCTTGTGAAGAAAGCCTTTATGCCATAGCTTATCGAAGGCCTTTGATATGTCAAGAGCTATTGCCCAAGAAAGGAAGCCTTTGTCGAGAGAATCACTAATCCTATGAGATATAACCTTTAGTCCATCTTCTGTAGATCTTGCAGAGCGGAAACCATATTGCGTGTCACTAAGAAGGTTATTTCTGCTGAGGTGGGTGAGTACTTCTCTATTTATTGTGGATTCCAGTAAGTTACTCATGACACACAGGAGACTTATTGGTCTGTACTGAGAGGGAGATGACATATAACTTGAATTCTTAAATACAGCGCATACTGATGAGATTTTCCAGGGTGTTGGAAACCACTTCTCCTTAAGGCAACGCCTAAACAGTTTTGTAAGTATGGGGGCAATTTCTGGTCGAAGCTTTTTTTAACACTATAATTGGAATGCCGTCAGGGCCAGTTGATTTACTGGAGACAATGTAATGCCCCTGACCCACGTACGGTTTTCTAATCTAGCTAAAATTTTGCATGTGCAATGATTTATATCTCTACGGGTTATGTGGCCAATTACAGCTCTGAACTAATTGTGTGTGTTTTTTTTTACAGGTGTCTGAACTGAGTCAGGTGTGAAATGGAGTCTGTTGAATGTTGAGCATTCATCCGGTTTTTGTATTTGAAATGACGCCCACCAAAGGAGACTTTTGATGGAATGAAAGAAACCTTTGGTGATAATGCCCCATCATATGACATTATAAAACGCTGGCATCGTAAATTCAAACATGGCCGGAAGTCTATGGAAACAACTCCTAGACTTGGTCGCCCCCATTCTGCCATTGATGAGGCATCTGTCCGTCAAGATAGGGCTGCCATTTTGGAAGATCGGGGCATTATTATTCGCCAAATATCCCAAGATGTCAGGATTAGTAAAAGGTATGTAGAAACTATCATTCGTGACCATTTGCATATGCATAACGTATATGCCAGATTGATTCCCATGTTGCTCACACCATTTCAGAAGCGCGAACGCGTCGAGTGATCGAGGATGAATTTGGAGATGTGCCAAGAAGATGAGTCAAAGTTTGTCAAAAGACTGATTACACAGAATGAAACCTGGGTCAATCACTATGATCCAGACACTAACGCTCAGTCAATGCAGTGGAAGCACTTGGACTCACAACCTCCAAAGAAGGCAAAGGTGCAACCCTCCGCTGGCAAGGTCATGCTCACAGTCTTCTGGGACCCGGACGGATTAGTGATGACAGATTTCCTAGCAAAGGGCACCACAATTACAGAAGCCTATTATGCTTCACTTGTGAGGAAATTAAGGGAAGTTATCAAAATCAAGAGGCGGGGCAAGATCAGCAAAAGTACCCTCCTCCTGCAGGACAACCCTCCAGTCCACAACTCGCATATCGCCAGATCAGAAGCACGGGCGTATTGTTATTAAATCCTCCCTCATCCACCCTACTCTCCTGACCTTGCACCCTCTGACTTTCCCCTCTTCCCAGCCATGAAGTCGTTTTGAACATAAAAGCGTTTCCCAGATGATTCAGCTTTGATTTCTAAAGTCACGTACTGGTTGGAGGACCAAGCTGGGGTGTTCTACAAAAACGGTATCCAGAGCTGCATCAAACGATGGGAGAAATGCATAACTCTGTGTGTTTCCTATGTAGAGAAAAACTAATAAATGTGCCAGGTTTCGTTTCTCTACTCTTATGGGAAGTCAAAAAATAAAATTTAACTTTCGCATTGTAGGTCGTATATAGCTATGTGTAAAAAGAAAGCACTGGAGAAAAATACATCCTACATGGGTGAAATTGTTGGATACGATTTTACTCTCTCTCTTACTTCAATTTTACGATTTCTATTTTACTCTCTCTCTCTCTCTCTCTCTCTCTCTTTCGAAAGGGGCAGTTTGTCTCGTAAGTAAATTAGCTATATTACATAAAAATTCCAATGTCACTGTGATGTTGTTAATGCTCGGCAAACCAGCGTTCACTTTGAAACAAGAATTGGACAATATGTTCCTTCAAGTTTTCGAAATAAAATTAAAAATATAAATAAAATTCTCCTCAACCCCACACAAAATAATTTGGATTCCGCGATTGGAGATCATTTATTGGATACCACAGGATATGGGCATGCATATAAGAACGACTTTTTTCCAATTTTATTTCGAGGCTGATCGAGTAGTCATTTGAAAACTCTCGAATCCGTCTCTATTGCACGCCTCTCTCTGCAGGCAGAAACGATTTGCGAACACCCTGGCCCTTTTTGGCGAATTCTAGAGAGATATTTAAGGTATGTTTCCCCACTCCCATTTTCCTCTTTTTCCCCTGCATATTTCTATGCGGATTATCATTCCTCATTCGTGAGAGTTTAAATTTTAGAGAATAATATTCATTATATATATTTACACACACGTTAATTCCTTTTTTATACTTTCACATTCTATTTATCCTGTACAAATAGTGTATAATAATTGTAAATAAGTCGTTCTCATTTTCATCGTTAATATTTATTCATTTCGCATATTTTATTTTTTAAAAAGAAAAAAAGATGCCATCGTTTGCCCCGGAAAATGATGGCGACAGACGTCTATGGTGTAAAAGAATTATTTTTTCCGTCATTTGTAAATTCTGTACCACAAATAAACTCTTTTAATATATATATATATATATATATATATATATATATATATATATATATATATTCTCATCAAACAGTTCATGGTGCTTATTTATTTTTTTTCTTCATAATTTATCAAAATTTATCTTGAAAAGATTAAGATAAAATAATGGCATCGCTGTGCCTATCATTTGAAATTATTCAAAAAGGTTGCACTTTTCGTTTTGTGTTCTTTAAATAAAACGCAATTGTCTTGAATGAATTTTTTTTAAATAATCACTTCATTTTGCGTAGTATGCTCCTCTTGACGTACAAAAGTACGACGAATGCCAACACTGATAACAACAAATAATGACCAACCCTTCTTATAAAGTACACAAATATATCAAAACTTAATTATTTTCAGTATTCTAATATTATTTTTCAACATTTCACTAAAATTATCATTCTCTTTTGACGCAAATTTCGTATTACTTTATAAGATGCAATCGAATGATACTTATTAGATTTCTGTTATTACAGAGGAATTCTATATTATCTGTACTCTTAGAGTAACCATGCTAAATATTTCACTGGAAAATAATTAGCTATTCTTCGTGGCAGTGTGAGTGTATAAAGCATTGATTACCGTTATTGAATATTCAAAGCGTCAGAGAATGACACAGAGATTATGCCCACCAGCTGTGACACGTGCCTAGGCGCAGAACAAAACCCTCTGGTAAAAGGATGGAGATGACAATACGGGAATCAAAATCTACAAGATTAGATTATATTTTAGACGTCAGGCTGTGAAATGGCCGCAAAACAGAGGGTGGTTGTATAATTTGCGCTCGAACGGAAGAATAAAACGACGTTGAGGAAAGCTGCGCCCCGATCGCGAGGTGATCGAATATTGGAAGATTCCAATAGTAATCTCATATATTCCATTTTATTGCAGAGTAATATTTCGAGGTGAAAATAGATTGTACTTTAAAGAGCTTAAATAATTTGCAAAGCCTATGCAGATTGGCAAAATTATGTAGTAATAACAGAATATAATATTTACTTACTAGATCATAAATATATATATGTACATATATAATTATATACATATATACATATATATATATATATATATACTAATATATATATAAATCTATATATACTAATTGTTATATACACATATATGTTTATTAATTGTTATATATATATATATACATATGTATATATATATATATATATGTGTGTGTATTCGTGTGTTGGAACACGCACGCACCGATTCATTCACACACACACACACACATATATATATATATATATATATATATATATATATATATATACATTAAGCAATAGATATATGTACACAAAAAATTATGAGGACCTTCTTCAGGTTTTTGCTAATTATCAGTTTTTACTTTTTATTACCGTTTTATCTGCTTAGTTACGCATGTTTAGGTTACCGAATAATATTTACGATCCAACAGCCTCGTCAGACCTTACAGAAATGGTAATTATTTTTTGGAAGAACGATTTTAGAGGAAGTACGCGGAAAAAGGGTATATATGTGTATGTGCAAACTTATACACATGCCTAACCTTTGTAAACCTGTAACATCTGACCCTTAACATCAGACACCCCGAACAGTTATATCAAACCATATAATCACCCCCAGCACATTACCCTAGCCCCCACATCTATCTCATCCAGAAATTAAACCTATCTAAACATTAGAACCTACGAGCGACTATAACCTAACGCCTACCTAATGAGCAAGGTTTTTACTATTTATCATGTTTGCTATATATATATATATATATATATATATATATATATATATATATATATATATATATGTGTGTGTGTGTGTGTGTGTGTGTATGCGTGTGTGTGTGTGTGTTTCATAGATGGCATTTACGATAAACAGAGTATTCGCCTTTACTTCTCATCAGGATTCTTCACGGTAACATACGTTTTAGCTTAATAGTTAAAAAATCAGTACCTATCTCTACTCAGGTAACGAGAATATTTTAAGTTACACTCCAGATAATATTTGCTTAGTAATTTGTGTTATTACCACAGACGTTTTCCATTGAGTTCCCGCTAGCAAAAATCAGAAATCCTCATTGGAATTTGAGTGGCAGAAAACATTTTCAAAGTGTCAGTCATCTTGGCCGTTATCTAGTGGAGGTCCGGTACATGCTTTTCAGTCATATTTTCAGCCTTTTTTGTGATGATAATTACTCCGATTCTTTTTTATAATTTTTTCGGATTTTTTTCCAACCTGTTCATAATTATTGTACATATTCTTCCTAGCTCCTTCCTCTTCCCTATCTTTTTCTAATTCTTGGTTAGATATATGCATTTGCTTTGATTCTCAGCGTCCTTGGTCTGCTGCAACAGAGAAATCTACGATTTGGCAGTACTTTTGTTTCTTGTTTATTATTTTGACATCTGGTCTTCTTACTTGGATGGGGTTATCTGTTTATATGTCCATGGCATATATGATTTCACGATTTCTCTTTTCAAGAACTACTGCTGGTATGGTCTTTTATAATTTTTCTACGTGTTCAAGATACAGTTGTTTATATAATCCCCAGTGTACTTCCTTTCCCTTGTTTTGTGTATCTACTTGTATTTTTTCTGGCTTTGTTTGCCGCATTCACTTATGTAGTTTATTGTGTTATCTATTATCTATAGAGCCTGCATTTGCCCTTTCTTGTGTTTTCTTGATCTTTGTATTGACGTGTTTGGTTCTAATTCTGCTTAGTTCGTACCTTTCAAAAAGCCAAACACGTTTTTTACTTGATATTTCACTTAATTTTTAAGATATCGATTTTCAAATTCAGATATCTAAGACGTCTAAATTCCTTATCACAGTATTTTCCATCAACAATTGGCGGGCTTCCATTTTCGGTGAGCAGCCAGTAAAAGTTCGCTTATGGTATTTTATTTCTGTTAGAGAGTTATTGAATGTGAATTGTGGTTGTAGCTACTGGTTTTATGATCTATGGAAGTCATAACTAGGTAATATCTCTTGTATTTTTTATATTTCCATCTGGAAAACAATGTTTTTCTAAGGGTATTATTTTGTAGTGAGCAGATTCTACAATGTCAATTATTATCATTTTTTATATATTAGAATAATTTATTTGGGTTTACGTTTTTAAATTTGTAGAGATTATATACTTGCAACTTATGTTATTTTCTTGTTATGTTGGCATTTCAATATCTAATTGTGTGTTTATTTATGCTTCCCGTGGTTCACATTTATTATGTTAGTATTATATCCTTTCATTAGCATTCTTCTGTTTTAGTCTTTTCATATATGTATATATATATATATGTGTGTGTGTATGTGTGTATATATATGTGTGTGTGTGCTTATGTGTTTGTGTGTGTTTTCTTGGTAAAATATGTTTCTTTCAATTATATTTGACTCTATATATACAAATCCTTTTTGTTTAGAAGTCTATTATATGTAAAATATAACACATAAAATATATTTTAAAAAAAACCGTACGGATACATGCCACTGTCAAAATATTTATTTTGCATGCAAAACCGCTCTTTCAGCATATTACAATTTCAGTACATTTTTTTCACATCCTTTTTCGTTATTATTATGAAAATTCCGCCTCTTTTCTTATATACACAGTTCCAAAAAAAATAGATATTCTTTGCTAAGGTAGAAAAAATGCATGACAATATAATGCTGTGAGAAGGAAACAAAAACGTTCACAGAAGACTCAACGTCGTGTGTTAGTTCTGGCAGACATTTTTTTCATCGACAAAGCTGCCGTAACAAACAGAAAGTTTTGAGTTATCCATGATTTTTTTCTTATTGTAGCATTATATTGGCATGCATTTTGTCAACGGTATTATCCATTTAATTTTCAAGCTTTGAATGCAGGGCGATCCGAATCACTTGAAAGTTGTTCAAAAAGTAAGAAAAGAAAATCTACGAAGACATGAGTAGTATCATTAAAACAGGTACCGTTTTAAGCTCCAGAATGTATTCCTTACAGTCATCACAATTTTCAATGCATTTTGCTGGTATTTTAAGGATGCTGCTTTGCTTTTAACGCACGCAGAGTAGGGAGAGACAGTTTCACCCCGTCACCATCTGCAACAGAATTCAATTGAAGTTTTCTGTATACAGGAAACCTGACGATGCCTTCTTGTCTAAGAACACCATACCGACTGTGAAGCACAGCGGAGGCAGTTTGATGATTTGGGGATGCTTTGCTACCACTGGAGCAGGACGAATTGTTAAGGTCACAGGCATCATTAAAAAGAAGGAGTATATTAAAATCCTGAATGAAAACATAAAGGACTTAGTCGACGTTGGTACTTCATGCAAGGTAATGACCCAAAGCATTCGGCTAATCTGATTAAGAAATTGCTTGAGGACTACAATACCAATGTTTTGTAGGAGCCATCACAGAGCCCGGACCTCGACCCCATTGAAAATTTGTAAAGGATTTAAAAATTGAGGGTAATGAGAGGAAATCAAAGATTCTCGCTCAGTTAGAGGATTACTGTGAGGAGGAATGGGAAATTTACTGCTGAATAAAGCTACAAGTTAATGGAAAACTAATCAAGGCTAACGACCATACAATCTATCATTAGAATAACGGTGCCAATAAATTTGAACACGGAAAATTTGAAATATTGCTTTTAGCTTTTGTATTATATATATTTTTTGAAATTCGATTGTTGAGTTGGGAATAACAGTTAAAAATATATATTATACTTTGTGAAATCTTTTGATTTAACCCTTTTCCTAAGGATTTTTTTATTCAATCTTCACACCAAACAAGGCAAGTGCACTTTGAAGTAGGAGGCTACTATCGGGGACAATTTGCGGGGGCATTATGAAGGGAGATTAATAGAAATGTTTGTTCACATTACACTTGAATTTCTGCATATCAGAACAGTTGGGAAAGCAGTATCCCGAAAGAGAGTTCCAAAGTCTTGCAGTCATGGGGAAGAAACTATTGGAGTAAAAGGCTTTCTTACACGTAAGAATCTCTACTGAAAGGGGTGAGACAGTTGCTTGTCCGGTTAGTCGGGGGGTAGTCACGTCGAGGAGGTACAAGTGTTTACAGTTCGTCAGAGCAGCCACATTAAAGTATTTGTAGAACAGGCAGAGGAATGCAACATTTCGTCGATGTGAGAGAGGCTGAAGCTTAGATGACAGTTCAGGACCTATCAGGTTGTCGACTCTCTTTTGAACCCTGTTAAGGAGTGAGAGACAAGTAGCAGATGCTCCAGCCCAAATGTGACAGCAATACTCCATACCTGGGTGAATGGTGGCCTTATAGGGGCACAGGATACATTCAGGCCTCAGTAATTTTCTGGCACGGTAGGGAGATCCCACCTTCTTTGCAGCGGCCTTGGCAATGCTCTCAATGTATATATTCCAGTTCATGTACCCTATAAACGTTTGGCCAAGGAGTTTGAAGTGTGTACTTTCAGGCAATGTATTTTTAGCCATTGGTATTGGTGGTAGAAAATGTTTCTTGTAATTATTGAAGGAAACAAGCTTAGTCTTGGCAGCATTGAATGTGAGCATCCATTTTCGTCCCCATTCCACTACAGATTGGAGGTCATCCTCTAGTCAGTCTGCTATTTTCTTAGACATGTGTTCATTTGTTTTCCCCTCATGCCTGTTATAGAGAGTGGTGTCATCGGCAAATATACCAATCTCCGAAACAATTGTATCAGGGAGGTCATTTATGAATATCAGGAATCATAAAGACCCAATGCCTGAGGTACTCCCGCATTTATATCATATTGTTTAGATGTACGATCGTCGAGGACAACTGGGATTTGGCTCTTACTTAAGAAGGATGTAATTACATTGTGTATTCTTCCAGTGTACCATATGATCTAATTTTTCTTAGAAGACCATCGTAGCATACACTGTCAAAAGCCTTAGATATATCAAGGGCTACCGCTCTACCCTCCCCTGTTTTGTCCAGTGTACTGTATATACGTTCAGAGACTACAGTTAAGATATCTGGTGTTTAACGGGCTTGCCTGAATCCATATTGTTTGTCGGTTAGGAGTGTAGCAGCTGTTAGGTGTTGGGCTAGGGCTTGATTAACTAAGGACTCAAAGCGTCTTGTGTGGCGTCTGTCTGCAAAGGAAAGTCGGGGAGGGAGCGGTGTGCCGGGTTCAGTGTGGAGTTGCCTTCTTAGTTGCCGTGCAAGCTACCTCATGATTGTTTTATAGTGGGGAATCGTTGACTGCCCATTATTTATTGTTGTAGATTTTCTAAAAATCACGGGTTCCTAATTTCTGTGCTTCAATGCGTTTTCTGGTGGTTTCAGTGCACGCTGTCTTAGTTGTCGCTATTACTCTCTTACAATTTTGTCTGGATTCTATATAATTTTGTCTGTTTGAACTGGACTTATGACGGTTGAATCTGCGGTAGGCATGCAGCCTTTGAGCAATAGCAGGTGCACAAGCAGATGTAAACCATTGAGCAGAGAGGGGTTTGTTATAGAATTTTCGTGTGGGAACATGTGCCTCAATTGCAGTTTTAACCACTCAGTGGTCTAATTTGCATACTGTTCCGCTTGGGCAAAAAGATATTTTGCCATGGGGCATCTCCGATGAGTTCCCTGAATGCTCCCAAGTCGGCCTTTTTGTAATACCTCATTATTTTGAGTAGTGGGTGTTCATGTTTAGGGCGAGCATAAAGAGTGAGTTCTATTATTATCACAGCGTGATTAGCATTCCCGAGTGGGATGGTGGCATGTGTACAATCATCTGGAACTGTTGTCAGAAATAGATCTAGAAGTGAGGCATGTTGGTCTTGCTGGTCTGGGACACGTGTCGGAAATGTAACCGTCTGAGATAGGGAATGGGATATAGCAGAACTATGTGTTGTGCTACTAGCGACGTCTGTGTAATTAGAGATTCCAAGCCAGTTACTGTGGTGGGCATTGAAGTCACCAAATACATGTACTTCAGCGTTGATATCGATCAAAAGTGCTATATCTATGCTGTCAGCGACTTTGTTTATTAGGGTACAGTTCTGGGTTGAGGGAGAGCGATTTGAGGTTTTTTATTGTCCGTTCCAATAAATATGACCATGATTATATATATATATATATATATATATATATATATATATATATATATTGTATTCCTGCACGTCACCAATTAAAAACGAATAAAGAAAAGTTATAAGCTTTTATACTTTTCGCATTCTTTTTTATTCATATATATATATATATATATATATATATATATATATATATATATATATATAAATATATATATATATATATATATATAATAGGACAACAAGAGTATGAAATAAAGACACAATACTATATATTGGTAGATATAGAATGGATCATTTATTGAATAATAGAATACAGGAAAAATTCGGGGGATAGAAGGGACTCTTTATGCCAGGGATTTCGAAGCCTATTGCTTCTCATCAGAAGAGTAGAGAAGGTGCTAGGCAGCATGGGGGAGATGCGACGTCTAGTGTAAGGTTCATTAGGGATGAAAAAGGTTAAGAGAAATTATAGAATGTTGGGGAAATCTTTATTGAATTCTAAATAAATAAGCATAATCTTATTATATATAGTATGACATATAAGAATATATATGGTCTTTAACATAGTATTGAGATTAAGGGGTATATGTATTATGGTTAAATAGGGGGCGTATTGTTGCGGTGTGGTAATTTATTTTAATGGTTTGTGTGGTGTCTATTTTCTATGGAGTGGGTAATTTCGATTAATTTGGTGGGGTTATGTAAGGTTGTAAAACTGAAAGGTAATATGCGGCAATATATTTATAAGTTTCTACTGTTATGATATAGGGAGTATG
Organism: Euprymna scolopes; assembly: GCF_053919585.1. NCBI lineage: Eukaryota > Metazoa > Mollusca > Cephalopoda > Sepiida > Sepiolidae > Euprymna > Euprymna scolopes. Next base: position 27,253,107 of record NC_136508.1, on the reverse strand, counting down.
ATCATAAGGGGGCGGTCGGAGATTAGGGTGGCAATGACTATGAGTGCGTATAACTTGATGTAAAATGTTAAGTATATATATTGATGTTAAAATGGAGGAGTAAGGAAACCATAGATACTTATGAGAGTGGGAAAAATATACCAAATAATAGTACGAAAGATAATAGTAATAGTATAATAATAGTAGTAATAATAAAGCTGAAAATAAAGTAGATGTAAAATTGAATATTAAAAAAAAATCGATGAAAAATTAAATATTAAGAAAAATAAAAGAAAATAAATAAAATAAAAATAAAGGCAAAATTAAAAGTAAATATTTAAATTAAACATTAAATATAATGTTACCAATAGTTGTGGTAAAATTAAATTCATAATTACTGTTAATAACAATGAAGATGGAGATAATGGCAGCGGTTATGGTAGCATTGGCGGGGGTAATGATACTGATATCAATTATAATGATGATTATAATAATAATAATGATGATAAAAGCAATAATAATAATAATAATAATAATAATAATAATAATAATAATAATAACCATGGTAATAGCGTTAAAAACAGTGCAGTAAAAATAAGGATAATAATGAAGGCACTAGTAACAATACTTCTACCACCACCCCCAATATCACCACCACTATTACCCATAATAATAATGTAAATACTGTAAATATTAATTATTAGGGATGCGTAAAAGAAATGGATACAGACAAGTTGGGAGGTTAGAATAGCACGAAATGGGGTCGAGGAGTGAGGGGTAAGTGGAATCGTATAAAATAAAGTAAAATAGAGAATATATATGTATATATATATATATATATATATATATATATATATATATATATATGCATATATATATATTTAGTAATGTAATTGATAATTTAAAATTTAAAAATCAAATTATAATTAAATTACAAATCCGTTTCATAAGAAGGAACAACAACAAAATAAAGTATTTGTACGATCGTTTCGGAAAACAGCGTTTTTATTGTGGTAGACATCGAGTTACGGACAATAATTATTACATATAGTTTTTTTAATAAACAAGGTTTCCTCATCAGCAAATTGTGAAGGGTTTTTATTAAATTTAAAAGACACCATAAATACACCTAGCATTAAAAGTAAGGCAGATGTATCTTTTCTACAACAAATTAGCTTAGTAAAATATGTTCTCCATTATTCTGTTGTTGCCTGCCTTATTTTGATTGCAAACGCCTGGGTTTTAGGATCGATCGATTTCCCTTCATTAATCTTTAAAAAATATTTTGTCTCATATTCATCATTATCACTTCTGCGTCCATTTTTTTTTAAATACTTACTTTTAATGTTTTTTTTAATTACTTACTTTTAATGTTTTTTTTTAATTACTTACTTTCACAAAATAGAAAGATAAAACATTTCAATCCTGACAAAGCTGCTATCCTTGCATAACAATTAAGTCCTTAAACCAATAAATGCTTGTTTTATCTCAACAAATCTGCATGTTTTTAAATTTAAACAACGCGTATCACACACACATTCCTTACCAATACAGTGCAATAACAAAAAACGGGTTAATGTTACTTAATCAAATAATACATCCAGAATTTTAATTAATTTCTAGTTCTTATAGATTTCTGTTAAACAATAGTAGTTGCGGCAGACGAACTATTTCAGTCGATTGTTGAACAGATACTTTATATCGAGAAAAGAGGTAACTTCTATATGAACTAAAGAAGTCCAAGAATCGTAAAGCTGCAGGATAAGATGCAATTGCTACAGCAGTCGGTGAAAAAGGTTCGTTCAATGACATTATCTTGATTCATTGAATGTTGTAAATAATAGAGAGGTGTTTCATGTGTGGAAAGGGGGATGCATACTTCTCTTCCCAAGGAAAGGTGAGCTAAGCATACCAAGCAACTACAGACAAATAGCACTCACTAAAATTACAGCGAAAGTGTAAAATGGCATGCTTCTCAACAATATCCAGGCAAAGATAGAAAAAGTGCTCAGGAGAAAACAGAATGTATTTTAGAAGTATCGCTTTACTATCTGTCAAATTCTTACTGCCAGGAGTCTAATCGATGGAGTCAAAGCCAACCCCCTCGAGGCAGTAATAAATTTGTAGATTTCCCCAAAGTATTCAGCTTTTACCATAGAGAAAATTGGCCAGAATCTTAAATGACATTTGGCATTCCAACCAATGTCATTAACGCTATCATGATACTATACAAACAATCTCGAACAAAGTAAAGATGACCGGATGGTGACACGGAATTCTATTCTTATTGAAGGAGAATCCCTAACTTCTTTTCTTTTCATTGTATATCTTAATTGTGTCATTCGCATCTCTGTTGATATAGACAGCACACTGGGGTCACTTTAAATGAATCCAGAAGCAGACGCTACCCCTCATCACACATAACCGACGCAGATTATGTAGACAAAATTGAGCTCTTCGCGAATAGCACTGCTAATGTGCAAATGTTGTACGTGAGCTTGAAATGTCTGTTAATGGCATCGATCTTAATGTTAATGAGGGTATAACAACATTAATAACTTTCAATCGGGGAGGGGGGAGATCAAAGCAGTAGATTGAAACAACAAACTCTGTTCCGTCTGCCTGCTTCCCACCTGACAATAACTTGGATGTCTTCAAGTCCAACGTTAACAAATTCCTAATGAACTGCCCCCTTAAGTAAACACTTCATCAAATCTCCACACTAACGTACTGTACTTGCAATAACCCTTATCCCTTAGTGGCTTCCGGGCCTTTATAAGTGGTGACCACCGTGTAAAAAAAACAAAACAAAAAAAAACTGCTGTACACTCCACGGTACGGACGCACAAGCTTAGGATGGCCTAGATCCAGTACATCCAGCAAATTGCTAATGCCGCGAATTGTGATTCTGCAGATCTGAATCAGCTTATGGAAGACACGGAAATTAAGAGAGAGAGAGGGGGAGTCAGATTGTCCGGCCACTGAGCCGGAGCAGATAGATAGATAGATAGTTCTAATAAAAGCATTAATATATTCCACAAAATTTTCATAAAAGATAATAAAAGTATATAATGAATAAATTATGTGTATTATTTACGTTTACTCATATTATGTCATGGCCTATATATATTTTCACTATTATCCAAAACTAATCCAGGTACTTTCTAAAAATATACGATTAAGTGTTAAAATATTTTCTGAAAAATATTTATTTATTTACAATATTTATATGAAACTAATAGTAAAAATCCGATCAGACAAAAAATTCACATTCAAAAATGTATTCTGTTTCTTTTTCTTCTTTCGATAGGATTTTCTGAACAATTCAAAATAATTTAGCTTACTTTTGCTCTCATCTTAACTGGACTTTATATATTTTCTTTTATCTTATTTAGATAGGACCTGTCGAATGACTCAACCGAATAGATGTAATTTTCTCGCTTCTTAGATTTTATATTAATATTTATGAATTCATATGAATGTTTGCAAACCCTTTTTGCGTGTTGACAAGAAATATTACACACAGATATTTGGTTGGGTTCGCAAATGTTAATTTGTTAATTGACTGATTTTTCGGATTCAAAAGTAGCAGAAAATCTACCTAGTGTATCTAGTTAGTATATCTATCTATCTCTCTCCCTCTCTCGCTCTCTCTCTCTCTCTCTCTCTCTCTCTCTCTCTATATATATATATATATATATATATATATATATATATACAAGCTAGTGTAGACGACCGTGCCTGGTATAAAACATAACTTTATTCTTATATAAAAATGAAGTAAAAATAAACGAGACAAATCTGACACATGTGAATGCAGGAAATGTTTTTTTATAAACATTTTTGAAAAGGGGGGGTCCCGAAATTAATCAATGTTCCATACCACCAACAGACTTTATATACACCGGGCATAACAACTTGGTTACAAAATAATTATACAACGAGATGTGGAACGATAGATGAATAAACAGTTAGAAATTTCTCTACTCAAACATACCCGTCTACTTGGTCGTTTTTCTTTTCTTTGCTCTCATGATTCCGGTCCTTTCCGCATTGCTTTTGGCTTTTAAAACTTCCATATATTACATAACCAGCAATGCTTCAAGCAAACTACCATTTTCTCTTATATATATATATATATATATATATATATATATATATATATATATATATATATATATATATATATATACAGATTGTCTCAAAAGAAGTTGACGGATGTTAAACTCCTAAGTATTTAAGTTATGCTTACTAATTTTCATATTCGTAGGTAGATGAGTCTTCTCGTAATTTTTCTTAGATAGAGTAAGATATCATAGTCTAATCATTCTAATTTTATTTACACAACTTAATCTAGAGTATGTTTTTCACAAGGTCTAATTTTAGTTATTAAAATGATGTTACTCAAATGTCCATTTTCATTGTTACACTCTTGTACTCTCTGCAGGGCATTGTCCAGCTAGAACCACATTAATCGGGAGACCTATTTTTTCTTGATTTCTTTCTTACTTATGTGGATGGCTCCTTGGCAACACTCACTGCTAATCTCTTACGATTCTTATCAATTCCTGCCGTAAGGGGTCTAATAGAGTTTGGGAGGTCACATACAGACATTTGCTTATGCAATTGAGCCGCGTTGGTGTTTATTGCATAGGGAGTAGGGGAATTTCTTGTGTTGAAGTTTCGTCGAAATTTTCTTTGAGCTTCTGATATTGACTCATTCAACTGAAAATACGACTCTACGATAAAAATCCGCTCCTCGGTAGCGTAACGACTCATCATGCCATTGAAATGGTTAATCTAGATGATCTGAAAAATAAAATAAAATATAAAAAATTAAGAACGTTATATATTCTTTTAACCATCATCTTGTTTTGCGACACACACTCTCTCTCTCTCTCTCTCTCTCTCTCTCTCTCTATATATATATATATATATATATATATATATATATATATATATATATATATATATATATATATATATGCAACCAGTTAATAAAATATGTTAAAAATTGAGTTAAAAACATATTTAATCTGAAAAGGAAACACTAGATAAATGGATAGTCCTTAATCCGCGGAGTTTCGGAGAAATACACTCCTTCTCATCAGAGGGTGGAATTAGCAAAATGCGGGATCGGATTTTGCATGCAGAAGTATTTGATGAAACAACAAGTAAATCAAAGATCTTACTTGAAAACAAAATAAGTTTAACAGAGGGAATATTGTAAAGAAAAAGGTGATTACACATGAATGGATAGTCTGGTGGAAGATAAAAAATCTAGTGACGGTAAAATCCAAATGTAAAACTTCAAGAAAGTTAAAAGAATGTCCATTTGTACAAGTAAAATCCAAGGAAATCCCGTAATTGGAAGAAGATGGTCCATAATAATCCGAAGGCAGAAATCCATGAAATATTTCACAAACATTTGTACAAGGAAAAAAACATATAAATAAAAGAAAAATAAGATGTGCTTTTCACTATAAGATGTGCTTTTATCATTATATATATATATATATATATATATATATATATATATTAGTTTAGTGGTTACAGTTAAATTCTGATAATCAAAATATAAACACATCTATTCGAATTAAGAATTTATTATTTGACACTAGGTATATATATAAGAGGGGGTATGTTAATTTCCTTAATTCATGGATTTTCAATAATCATCAGAGGAAATGAAATGCGGTTAGCAAAATGTTCATTTGTGAATAAATGCGTATTTTGCTTTTCAGCACATATATTGAAAAGGTTTATAAGTTGGCGAATAATACTTTTAGGAGAATAATTATAGGAGAAGGAATTTCATACAACCTTGGCAGTCCATTATAGGAAGGAGTACGATATCTTCCGGGGTATTATTGCCAGGTCGGCAATATATATATATATATATATATATATATATATATATATATATATATATATATATATATGTATGTATGTATGTATGTGTATGTGTGTGTGTGGGTGTGTGTGGGGGGTGTTTGTGTGGCTCGTGGCAATGATCGATATAACTTGAAAATTATAGTAAACTAAAGAAATAACGTACAATTGATATAATGAAATGTTGATATGCTAGAATATCGCAGTAAACATATGAGTTGAAAGGTAAAAATCTATCCGGGCAATTAATGATAAAATAGAACAATTATTTTATTTTTACATACTTTATTTTGTTTGTTTGTTTGTTTTTTTTGTTTTGTTTTTAATAATTTTATTCGGATTGAGTTCGGCAAAAGTAAAACTTAACGAATATGTTTTACGGGCTTGAATAATTTTTAAATAATCGATTATCTTAAATGAAGAAACTGATGCCATTTCAATGTTAATACAATATCAAGTGCATACGATGATTTTACTCAATACTGGTCTTGACATTTTTTTACATATTTTTATTTTATTATTACTGGTTTTAAGAATGCATTTCTTGTCTGCTCGACTGATAAGAGAAAGAACCAAACTGGAAACAGAACAGGACAAATGTTTAATTTAATATTATTTGTTCGCATAGGATTTGAATTATTTTGGGAAATGTTATCATTCAATGGCAGTCAAATTTGAAAGTAGTGTTCTAGGATGTTTACCATTGCAAAGGATGTGTCTACCTACATCGAGACTCAAGAACACACCCTAAAAAAGATTGCCTGAAAAACAAGTAATAAAACTTTTAAAGTTTTAACGTAACAGGATAGTATCGCTAAGTAGTGGATCAAAGAAGTAGAACTAGTTAACGTCTTCTATAAAACAGTGCCGTGACGTGCAAATAACTTCGTCAGGGCAGAAGCGGAAGTGAAAACACCAGTAAAAATATAGTAAGGGTAGAAATGATTCGTAAGAGAGAGAGAGAGAGAGAGAGAGAGAGAGAGAGAGAGAGAGTGAGAGAGATGGTACGAGTAGATAAGAATGCATATTTTTTTTAAAATACTAATAACAAAGAAGCGGACAATGAGTAGTAGAATGGATTGGACCAATCAATACACAAAAACAGTAGTTTTAAAATAATAAACACATTTACTTGTGGAAAAAAAAACTGATTACACAGGTAAGAAATATTTTGTTTGATCACATGAATTTATAAGCTTTATTAATCCGGAGAAAAAATATATATTCAGTAACAAAAAAAAATGTGTACATGTGTTTTGAGGGAGGTGCTTTTGGATCAACACTGCTGGGAAGACATGAGTTAATATATTGTTTGGTTTTTAAATCGCCAAAACTTTGTTCCATGGTAAACAACTGATGATCAATTCAAGAACATATGCACTATTATTTGTTCATGCGAGTAAAACTATTCAGCGACACAGGAAATAAAATGAATTACTGACAAAATAATTTTCCAACGAGGGACATTGTTTAATGCTTTAAAAGATTTAAAGGATCATTCAAAACTATATTTACAATATATGCGTCTGTGAAGGTGTATATGTGAGGGTATGTGTCTATGAGTGTGTTAGATTGTAAGCTTCCGGAAAACACCGGAAGAAATGATAAAAGACTATAATAATTATGGAAATTAATGATTAATATTTATTCAGAAATTTTATATCTGTGCCTAAATCAAAAAGTGGATTCCATGAACAAAGCTTCTTTCTTAGAACTGCACGGCTGTGGAACTCTGTTCCGTCTGCCTGCTTCCCACCGGAGTAAAACTTGGATGTCTTCAAGTCCAACGTTAATTAATTCCTGATGAACCGCCCCCTTAAGTAAACACTTCATCAAATCTCCACACTAACGTAATGTACTTGCAATAACCCTTATCCCTGAGTGGCTTCCGGGCCTTGATAAGTGGTGATCACTGTGTAAAAAAATGATATTTTAGGAATGTTTAAATAATTCTTTTTATTATTATTGTAGTCGAACCGAGTCGAAGTGCTGTTTATTGTAAAAGTTGAGCTTAAAAAGAAATTCTGTAAAGAATTCTAACATAAATGAACCAAGTCAGCTAGCTACAATGTGCATTTAGATTTATATGTTTGCGAGCATAGAAGTTGGCTTCATCTGAATTAAATAATTGTAATATAGCATTAATTGTCGGCAGTCGAAAATCGGTCATGGTGAGAGGAGATCAGGTCAAACGGTGATGGCTCTAAGTAGAGTAGATCTGAATACCTTTTTCTAGGACCGGCGACAGCTTTTCAAATGGAGAAACATCGGAAATAAATGTTGCAGAAAAGAAAGCCGGACAATTAAACACAATAAAAGTTGCAGAAAAAAAATGTTGATTCATTGGATAAACTTTCTTTGCAGCAGTTTCCAGGGATCCGTCAAATAAAGACCAAAGATTAACCAGGTATGTTTCTCCGATTTTCCCGATGCTACAACTCTCGAGAACTCTTATCTGCCCCTTTTTGTTACATGTCCGTTGTTGAAATGTATCTGTTAAAATGTATCTGTTTAAATGTATCTCTTAAAATACATCTGTGAAAATGTGTGTGTCAAAATGTATCTGTTAAAATGTATCTCTTAAAATGAATCTCTTGAAATACATCTGGTACAATGTATCCTTTAAAATGTATCTGTTAAAATGTACCGGTTAAAATGTATCTGTTAAAATGAATCTCTTAGAATACATCTGTAAAAATATATCTGTTAAAATGTATCTTTTAAAATACATCTGTAAAAATGTATCTGGTAAAATGTATCTGTTAAATGTATCTGTTAAAATGTACCCGTTAAAATGTATCTGTTAAAATGTATCTTTTAAAATGCATCTGTTAAAATGTATCTGTTAAATGCATCTTTTAGAATACATCTGTAAAAATGTATCTGTTAAAATGTATCTTTTAAAATACATCTGTAAAAATGTATCTGCTAAAATGCATCTGTTAAAATGTATCTTTTAAAATGCATCTGTTAAAATGTATCTGTTAAATGCATCTTTTAAAATTTATCTGTAAAAATGTATCTGTTAAAATGTATCTGTTAAAATGTATCTGTTAAAATGTATCTGTTAAAATGCATATGTTAAAATGTATCTGTTAAAATGTATCTGTTAAAATGTATCTGTTAAGATGTATCTGTTAAAATGTATCTGTTAAAATGCATATGTTAAAATGTATCTGTTAAATGCATCTTTTAAAATTTATCTGTAAAAATGTATCTGTTAAAATGTATCTGTAAAAATGTATCTGTTAAAATGTATCTGTTAAGATGTATCTGTTAAAATGTATCTGTTAAAATGCATATGTTAAAATGTATCTTTTAAATATATCTGTTAAAATGTGTTTATTAAAATGTATCTGTTAAAATGTATCTGTTAAAATGTATCTGTTAAGATGTATCTGTAAAAATGTATCTTTTAAAATGTATCTGTAAAATGTATCTGCTAAAATGCCTCTGTTAAAATGTATCTGTTAAAATGTATCTGTAAAAATGTACCCGTTAAAATGTATCTGTTAAAATGTATCTGTTAAAATGTATCTGTAAAAATGTATCTGTTAGAATGTGTCTGCAAAAATGTATCTGTTAAAATGTATCTGTTAAATGTATCTGTTAAAATGTACCCGTTAAAATGTATCTGTTAAAATGTATCTGTTTAAATGTATCTGTTAAAATGTATCTGTTAAAATGTATCCGTTAAAATTTATCTGCTAACATGTATCCGTTAAAAAATATTTGTTAAAATGTATCTGTTAAAATGTATGTTTAAATGAATCTGTTAAAATGTGTCTGTTAAAATGTATCTGCTTAAATATAGCTGTTAAAATGTATCTGTTAAAATGTATCTATTAAGATGTATGTTTAAATGTATCTGCTAAAATGCATGGTAAAATGTATCTGTTAAAATGTATCTGTTAAAATGCATTTTTTAAAATGCATCTGTTAAAATGTATCTGTTAAAATGTATTTGTTAAAATGTATTTGTTAAGAGGTGTATGTTAAAATGCAAGTGTTATTCCACAAGTAAGACCCACGTTCGTACTATATACAATCCTCCATGTCATACAGAACGCCTGCAACATTACACGTGAGTGCGTGTGTGTCGGTGAGGGTGTGTATATGAGTGTGTCTTTGTTTTTGGTTGGTTTTTTTACGGCATATCAAACCTTTTCAGGCCATTCAATGCCGAATCCGGTGATTTTGAAGAACATTTTTTTAATAGAATATATTTGTTTTTTGCAAGTCGGTTTCTATTTAAAACATAGTTGGGACCCAAACAGGTACTACCACTCCGGGTCTGAGTAGACGTGGGAGCAAGGGCAATTAAAGGGTGGCCCCACACTCCTCAGAGCCCGCATGCTAGGGCCTCAGCATCGGATATAGTTTAAGGTCATATACAGGACCGAGTGTGTCTTTCATTGTGTGTGTATGTGTGTATGTTAGTGTGTGTGTCTCTCTCTTAATGTGTGTGCAAGTATGTGTGTTTGTAAATCGTGTGTTTCTCTGTGAATGTGTGTTTCTGTAAGTGTGTTTGCACCTGAGTATGTGTTTGAGTGCATGCGTATGTGCGTGTAAAATTTGTTTTTCTGTAAGCAAGTGTTTTCTGTCCAGCCATTTGTTCTGGTGCGTATTAATCTTTGTAAATAGTTTATTTGATGATAATTACATACATTAAGTCTGTCCATTAGTCGGAATAATAGAAATTAAGTATATCTAACGGTTAAAGCTATAATTAAATTTAAGCTAGACTGTTCTAATTTTTTGTCCATTGTGTAATTAGGCTATTCACATATAATTACCTTTTGAATTGAGCCCGCATTTAAATGATCAATTAGCGTTTTTTTTTCGCGTATGCTCTTGTAAGTTGTAGGCAAAAGGAAATAACGTTTAATTTTATTTGTGTTTTCATCACAATCATTGTATTTCGTTAATTTATAGCTTACATACACACTCCCATATCGTCTCTAAAGCAACTTTTCTATTAAACTAGTAAAATGTTTTTTTTCTTTATAAAAGAACAAAATAAGACCGTTATTTCAAGCGACTAGTATCACCACTATAAAAGTGAGTACTTATCAGATTCACTTGGCAATGTCATAACTTCGTTAATATAGCAGGAATTTTAATAAAATGCTGGGAAATAACTAAACTTAAAGCAAAGTTTTGATTGTACAATTGTAATTTTTTGTGGCGTATATTTAGGAAAATATTGATATCTTACTAATCTACAAAAAAGAGATTGACACAGCTTATATATATATATATATATATATATATATATATATATATATATATGCATGTGTGTTTGTGTATAATAATAAATAACGTTGATAAAGTGCAAATAATCGTTTTGCAAACAAACCGATTAACGTATTAAAAGCTCTAATATAAGAAGAGATGAAAATTTAAAGTTTAATAACAACCTAATTACATAATCAGATCAGAAAGGAAAAGGAAAAACAGGACAATTTAAGGACATAGAATTTCGAAGAGAATACTTCTCAACACAATGGAATAAAATAGGTTTACATATATAAAAGCATGCTTGTTTAATTAAAGTAACTTATAAATAGAGAAAACATTATATGCATACAGCACCAGGAAGTACGTTGAGCTTGTAAGAATTAATAGATATGAGATAAATGTTGGCATGTAGAAGCGAGTAGCGGAATACATTGGACAAGCTGTGAAGAAAATACAAATTATATATTATAAGCAGTGGAAAACTATATAAAATATAGAAAAATATGGAAAAAAATGAAAAATATACACAAAATATAAAAATATAAATATTTAAAAAAATATCATCCGAACTTTACAGCGGTGACAAATTTCTAAGGGGAAATTCTGCCGAGCTTAAAAACAAACAATACAACATGGAACTGATAGTAAGAATCCTTGAGAAAAAACTGAACCAAAGTAGGTTCTTGCGAATAACCAATTCAACGATCAGATTTGGACACGAACGCATGATTATTATCTGTGTTTCGAAATATGCAAACCTCTAAATAAAAATATACATAAAATCAGGCAAAATGTTAATATAACATTTTGTTGAATTAAACATTGTCAGATTAAAGGCCAAGTCCTACTTGATGTCAGGCTATAATTTGAAATGTGAGATTAGAGTAAAGGATCCAAACGAGAAAAATACTTTTGAAGAATCTGAAAAAACAATTCTGAAAGGATAAAAAAAGGTTCGTGCGGCAAAATATCCACGGGTTTAAAAACAAATTTGGAAAAAAAAATACAGATATTAATGTAAACTAAGTAAAAACAGATACGACGTATAACTTATAGAACAAGAGATGAAGTAATAAAAAGTGATGTAAAAGAAATAAAAAAGAAAACAACAAATGTAGGGCAATTGAGTACAAAAATTGAAGGTAATAATAGAAGGATGCGTATAAATAACTGAAGTATAAAATTAATTAAAATCAAATTAAAAAAAACTATAATATGAAAACTTCAAATTAAAATAAAAAATAAAAAAATGGGCATGGGGAAGAAGCGGAAGAATAGAAAATGAGGAAACAATAGTAAGAATGAATAGTTTCAATAAAGTGAAGGGTGGGAAAGAAAAGGAATAAGATAAATTAGGAAAATGGTAATAAAAAATGCGAAAACTACACGTGAAGGTAACGGAGATAGTCCTTTTTGTTAGTGGGTGGGTGGAAGTTATGTTAAAAGCGATAATATCCGTCATTTAAGCCCGCGTGCGCAGATCTTGATGTAAAAATCATATGATCACATTGGCTTTCTTGACTGACACTTACGATGTATATAAATGTAAATTTCAACTATATAGTTTCACCGAGGTAAAGGGTGGCCGAAAGTATTATTTCTGGCTAATGGAGCCAGAGATTATTTCCTGGCCATGTTCGAATCTACCGACTGATCGTACTCATGACTCGCTGCACTGACAATTCCCGAAAGGATTAAACCCTATATAAATTAAACAGTATATGATTAAACAATATATATATATATATATATATATATATATATATATATATATATATGTATAAATAAGATATGCATACAGACATGCATTAACATGTATACAAACACACGCGCATATATATATATATATATATATATATATATATATATATATATATATATATATATATATATATATATATATATAACTCCCACTAATTCGGAAACTTAAAAATCTGTCCTGTATTCGCTAGAATTCCGTGTTTAATGCTTTTTAATTTCCTTAATTCATATGGACATATTTTTGTTACCCTTAGGGTAAAACTTCGCACATTTAGCCAACGGTGGCTTCATGAATGTGTTCGAATTGCATTATTGAAAGAAATTGTCACCGCCATACTGCTGATTGCGTCAGCAGGAAACACTAATGTCTGTACGTATAAAATGATTATTGTTTAACTGTATTCATATATATATATATATATATATATATATATATATATATATATATATATATATATATATATATATATAATTTAGAAAAATGGTGAATGAAAAATTAAATAATGGAGTATTGCTGTTATATTTGGGCTGGTGCATCTGCTACTAGTGTCTCGCTCCTAGACAAGGTATAAAGGGGAGTCGCCAATCTGATAGGCCCTGAACTGGTATCTACGCTTCAGCCTCTGTCCCATCGACGCAATGTTGCATCCCTTTGTCTATTCTACAAGTATTTTAATGGAGAATGCTCTGAGAAACTGCAAGCACTTGTACTCTCACGACGTAAACACCCTCTACAAACCCGACAGGCAGCTAAATCTCAACCCCACAGAGTAGAGATCCCTAGATGTAAAAGATATTTCTACTCCAGTAGTTTCTTCCCCAGAACAGCTAGACTTTGGAATTCCATTCCAGGTCCCTGCTTCCCCAACTGTATTGACGCGCAGAAGTTCAAGTGTAACGTGAACAGACATCTTGCTGCCCAAATACCCACATAGTATCCCAGTAAATGTTACCCCTGATAGTAGCTCCCTACACCAAAGTGGTAATGTGCCTTGTTTGGGGTGAAAATGTAATTTAAAATAAAAATTGTATTGTTATCGGGAAAACATTAGAATCCTCTCGTGACTAGTATTTATATTAGCGTTTCTCAGGATCGTACATTTTATGATATATTACCCCGTGGGTCTTGGTAACTAACAAGCATCGCTCTTGTTGAATACGCGCTATAATTTTATCTGTTATTCATATGTCTATGATTGAATTCTGATTACTTAATTCATGAAGATGAGAAAATGCAATTATACATATTGGAACTACGGTATTTTTGAGCCGACATTAAGTACTACAGATAATAATTTTACAATACCTGAATCAATAAAGATAAAGGAGCGGCTATAAATATCATCCATCGAGTGAGAGAACCGTTAATGTAAATCAGCCAATTTCCAATTGAAGCGTTTGTATTTCGACGCGTTCGAAGGATGATATAATTCGTCAAAAATGTCAAGCAATAGTGCAGGTTGACATCCATAAGCCGTCACCATATCGCTCGCCGCTATTTTCGCCTACCGCATGCGACGAAGACTCATTAATTTCGCTTCATGAATTCCTCGTGTCAAATGCTGCCGAAAAATGGAGGCCGTCAATATTACCAGTAAGCCCATCTATTTTCGACGCAGATGGTGACAATCCCATCTCTCAAAACCGTCGTAATTGATTGCGTTCTGCTTTAACAACAATTCGTTATTGCTTTTAAATAATTAGGTTTAAAGCTGATTTTGTTTTATGAATGCAATGCTTTAAAGAAAATGGCTGCAAGATCCAAATTTGCTTCGTCTTGCTAATACTATGGAAGGAATTAGCTCCCAAACACCGATCCGCTTGAGGACACGTCTATGACTGGGTCACGCCCAGATATGTGTTCAGTTTTATTTTTTTAAGCATTTTCAAACAATAGTTTACATGTTGAGCACATAGCTTAGTGTTTTTATGGTCCCGTAATGACCGACAGAAAAGCAAGACCTCAGTATTTAGAATAAAGCAAATGTATTGAATAGAAAAAATAAATATAACAAAGCTCATATTAGCGCGAATGAAAATAGCAATGGAAATGGATGGAAAAAGATTGTATTTGCAGCAAGAGCAGCGTTTGAACGCGCATGAAAATTTGCAAGTGGGATTGCGCCTAAATAAAAAGAAGAAAATAAAAACACCAGGAAGTGGAGAGAAAATAAAAAGTCGAGGCCGAATGGAACTAACGACAAAGTAAAGGCGGAGGCAAAAAAAGCGGTTGAAAAAGATGGACATGTTACAGCGAGAGATATTTTAAGTAGTGTCAGGATGGAAGAGTAAGGGTAATAAATGCTGTTGTTAAAAAGAAGTGGATTTTAATTTATATTTGTTTTTGTTGTCCCTTTTACGCCACACAAATACTACAAATAAAAAGTGTAATTATCGTCAACCTCATCAGACGACATATTTTCCCGGTTTTATAATTTTTTTTTTTTTTACCTGGTAGTCATCACTTATCATGGCCCGGACGCCATCTGGGGATAAAGGTTATTGCGTGTACAGTAATCAATTGGATAATATCGTAGTAATCGTTAGTAATGGAGATTTGATAAAGTGCCTTACTTAAGGAGGCGGTTCATCAGGAATGTTGGACTTGAAGAAATCCAAGTTGTAATCAGGTGGGAAACAGGCAAACGGAAGAGAGTTCCACAGGCGTGCACTTTTAAGAAAGAAGCTGTGTTCATGGAATCTATATTTTGATTTAGGCAGAGATAAAGAGTTGGGAAATTTATTGACAGTGGTTTTAGCTAGACGGGTGTTTTTCTTGAAAGATTGGCGAGGGAGGATCAGATATTAGCGCTCAGACGAGCACTTGCTATGGAAGTAACGATAAAACAAAGACAGGCTCGCAACGTCTCTTCTGTGGGAGAGAGGTTGCAGGAAAAGCAAATGGCATCTCCCACTAAGCCACGAAATCTATTTTGCACTTTGTCAAGGCAGGATAGGTTGCTTTTAGCAGCTCTTACCCAGATGTGGCAGCAGTACTCCATCCTTGGACGTACTTGGCTTTTATATAGATAGAGAATTGCATCAGCAGTGAAATATCTTCTGGGATGGTAGAAGGATCCTACACACTTGCTGTAGTTCAGATCAGGAATAAAGGCCAATCCCAGAAGCTTATCAAAATATGGAGCCTCCCCAAGACTAGAGCTTGGTTTTAGATGTATTAATAGTAACCAGCCATATCTTCCCCCACTGTACCAACCGCTTAAGATCAGAGGAGAGAGAATCAGAGAGAACTTTGTCATTTTCGGCCTTTGATGTGTTGTTATAGATGGTCGTGTCATCAGCATAGGTGCCAACAAATGATTTAAGTATGTGATTTGGGAGATAATTGATGTAGATCAGGAAGAGTGTTGGGCCCAGGATGGACCCCTGAGGGACTCCAGCATTAATACTGTGAGCCTCTGTTTTCTGACCATCAAACACTACTCTAATGAGCCTATCAGGAGTAAGTCAGAGTAAGTTATTATTATATGTATTAGTATATGTATTATATGTATGGCGAACACTAAAACAGAAACCCCACTGGTTTAGATCCTCAAAAAAAAGCATCTTTCACTTAAATAATATTATATTAATACAGCGAAATTTTACTTACGAAATCTACAGCACACCTTCTTTCCTCTACATAATTCATTCTGTTTTGTCATCCGTTTTTGACTCATTTCTTCTTACAAGAATGGTTCTTTACTATAACCCAACTTTGATTAGTGTAAATTATAAGGAGACTACATTACGATTTTATCAGTTCTTTTTTACCTGATGACCGGCTAATTTTCTTAAAAATTCTTATCATTACCGTATTACTGATATTATGTAGAAATTAAACATTATAATACGAATCTGTCTGGATATTATTCGACACGTTGGCGACTATTGTGGTAATACGTTCATTGCATTACGTTGTCAGTATTTATAGAATACTTCATCTCTACTGATGTTCGAAAAACCTTCTGAGAATAAAACTCGCTCTCTTTCTTTTCTCTCTATTTTCCGTTATATATATATATATATATATATATATATATATATATATATATATAATCTGATAATTTTTCAAAAAGTAACCAATGAAATATAACGAGGTTAAGACAAAAGTGCTCATTACAGAAGTAGAGCAAGTTACATTTTCAATTTGTCTTTGCATAAACAGTATTTTTTGCTACACAGTCATGAGCATGTTTCGATCTTCTTGTGTTTAGTAACTAGATACCTCTTCAGGCAATAGGTTTTTAGATATCAAACACTAGAGAATCGAAGCATCCTCATGACTGTATAGCAACACATGTAAAGACAAATTGAATATGTATGTATATATATATATATATATATATATAGTGGTAGTAAAAAAGAAAGTCTGCACTTGTAGTTTTTTCAAAAGCTGCAACTTTAAGTTAAATTGAATGTAATTGTTAAAAACATATGCACCTCATTTTATTCCCTATTTATTCCGAAAGAACAGTGCGCAAACCCGACCACTTAATGGTTCAAAGGCGCAATTGAATCACAAGTTCCAACATGAAAGTTCTAGAGTAAACGCCATCCTATTCAGTGGTGTACGCTTACATGATAAGCTGCTATTGCTGAATAGCAGAATGCATACCGCAAATTAATCCGACGTAATATTATAAAAATTAGGACTATGATAACAGAATGTTATTTTCATTGTTTTGACTCTCGAGTATATATTTAACACACATACAGTTAATCAATCGGGAACCACCTAAGTCTATATAAAAGTATATAAGATATCGACGGATACATACCCGAGTAGCAAACCAATGAGATCATCCTGTTGTCCATGACCTCATAATAATACATTATCTTAATGTATTTTGTTCAAACTCCTCAGCGTTATGTTCACAATGAACAGATGCATTGAGTGCATTGGTGGGTGGGCTCTTCCTACCGTGCTAGAAAATTCCTTTTTGTTTAAATTTCCACCCAAGTAAGGCATATTGCCACTTTGATGTAGGGGGTACTATCAGGGACTACTTTACAGTGGTAGTATGTAGGGAGTTTAGCAGCAAGATGTCTGTTCACATTACACTCGAACTTCTGCATGCCATTACAGTTGGGAAAGCAGGGGACCGGAGAGAACTCCAAAGTCCTACAGTTCTGGGGAAGAAGGTATAAGAGTAGAATGCTTTCTTATATCTAGGGATCTCTAGTGTGCAGGGGTTGGCCTTTGCTGTTTGTCGGTTTTGCCAAGAGTATTTTCCTCGACGGGGCTTGTAATTCGTCGTAGCATCCACTACTGAAATACTTGTAAAAAGGCAGAAGGATGCAACATTTCGTCAATAGGACAGAGGCTGAATCTTAGATGACATTTCGGGACCTGTTAGGTAAGTGACTCTATTTTGCGCCCTGTCTAGGAGCGAGAGACTAAATGCACAAGCCCAAACTTGACAGCAGTACTCTATACATTGGAAAATGATGGCTTTGTAAATGTACAGGATATTACGGGAGTACATTTCTAGCATGTTAGAGAGAGTTCAGATTCGTTGCACCAGCCTTGGCAATGGTGTCAATATATCTATTTCAACTCATATTTTCTGTGAACGTTATGACAAGGGCTGAACTAAGTGCTTTCAGCTACAGTACCTATAGCTAGGCTAATGGTGGTTGTTAAGGTTTCATATAATTAAAAAGGAAACGAGATTTGTCTTGGCAGCGTTGAAGGTTACCATCCATTGTTGCCCCCATTACAGACTGAAGAACTTCTTCTAAGGTTTCAACCATTACCTTAGATATGTGCTCCTTAGTTTTACCCATGTCCTTGTTATAGAGCGTGGTGTCATCAGCAAATATACCTATCTCAGAAACAATTATACCAGCTAAGTAATTTATGAATATCAGAAATAATAAAGATGCAAGGATCGATCCCTGAAGTCCACCCACATTTATATAAAATTTATTGGACGCACGCCCATGTAGGGCAACCTGAATTCTTATCTCATTTAAGAAGGATCTACTCATGCTAAACATTCGTCCATTAATACCATAGGATTTTATTAACAACAATAATAAACAAAGTCTCTGACAGCATAGACACAGCATTCTCCCTCGACAACAGCGCACAAGTATATGTATTTGGTGACTTTAATGTTCACCACAAAAACTGGCTTGAATTCTCTACTTACACAGATGCAGCGGGCAGCTCAACACATAGTGTCGCTATATCTCACTCCCTGTCACAAATGGTTACGTCTCCAACCCGTTTCCCTGACCAGCAAGAACAACACGCATCACTTGTAGATCTGTTTCTGACTACAGTTCCCGAGGATTGTATACCAAATGCTGACAGCCCACTCGGGAACGCTGACCATGCAGTGATAATGGTAGAAATCGCACTAAATTCCAGACCCAAAACTTGAGTCAGTGCTCAAAACAACGGGATATTATAAAAAGGCTGACTGGGAAGCCATCAGAGATCTTATCAGAGATGCCCCATGGGGAAATATTTTTTTCTGCTGAGCAGTATACAAATGAGACCACTGAATGGTTCAAAAGAGCAATTAAAGCACATGTTCCCATGCGGAAACTTTATAGCAATCCCTACTCTCCCCAATGGTTTACTTCGACTTGCGCAACTGCAATTGCTCAAAGACAGCATGCATACCGCAGATTTAACCGAAAAAATTCCAGTTCAAACAAACAGAACTATATAGAAGCTAGAAGTAACGTTAAGAAAGAAATAGCGACAGCTAAGAGAGAATTTACTGAAACCACTAAAAAACGCATCGAAGCACAAAAATTAGGGACTCGTGACTCCTGGAAAATCTACAACAGTGTAGTAAATAATGGGCAATCAACAATTCCCCCACTAACCAAAAATCACGAGGTTGTTTTCTCAGCAACGGACAAGGCTAATATGCTTGCCAGCTGGTTTGCCTCGAACTCCACACTGGACCCTTCCAACCACCTTATGCCTGACTTTCCTTTGCGGACAGGCGCCACACTAGACGATCTGATAATAACCCATGCTCAGGTACACGCTATCATAAAAAACCTTGACACTTCAAAAGCATGTGGACCTGATCTCATCCCAGCTGTGCTATTAAAAAGTGCCCAGCCGAAGTAGCTCCAGTTCTCTCCAAAATCTACAACAAATGCCTTAATGAATCATGCTTACCCGGCTGTTGGAAAACTGCTTCTGCGGTACCAGTATTCAAGAATTCTGGCGGAAGAACTGACCCATCAAATTTTTGCATATTAGCCCCCTCCCACTTTTCGTCAAAATATTTGAGACTATAATTAACCATGCTCTAGTCTGGCACCTTACGAATGCTAAACTTCTGACTGACAAACAATATGGACTTAGTCAAGACCGTTTAACAGCTGGCATCCTCACTGTAATCTCTGAACGTATATACCATTCACTATACAAAGCGGGAGAGGGCAGAGCGGTAGCTCTAGATATATCTAAGGCCTTTGACAGGGTATGGCATGAGGGTCTCCTCAGGAAAATTAAATCATACGGTATCACTGGTAGACTACTTAACATAATTAAATCCTTCTTAGATAAGAGAAAATCCAGGTTGTTGTCGACGGTCGAACATCTAAACAATGTGATATAAATGCGGGAGTACCTCAGGGTCTATCCTTGGACCTATATTGTTCCTAATATTTATTAATGACCTCCCCGACAAAACTGCCTCTGAGATGGGTATATATGCTGATGACACCACGCTCTATAAAAGGCATGACAGGAAAACAAATGAACACATAACTAACGAAATGGCAAAAACAATAGAGGGTGACCTCCAATCTGTAGTGGAATAGGGACATAAATGGATGGTCACATTCAATGCTGCCAAGACTTTTTTTTTTTACACAGAGATCACCACTTATCAAGGCCCGGAAGCCACTCAGGGATAAGGGTTATTGCAAGTACATTATGTTAGTGAGGAGATTTGATGAAGTGTTTACTTAAGGGGGCGGTTCATTAGGAATTTGTTAACATTAGACTTGAAGACATCCAAGTTGTAGTCCGGAGGGAAGCAGGCAGACGGAACAGAGTTCCACAGGCGTGCAGTTCTAAGAAAGAAGCTTTGTTCAATAAATCCGCGTTTTGATTTAGGCACAGATATAGAGTGGGGGAAAATTTTCACAGTGGATTCAGCTAGACGGGTGTTTTTCGTGAAAGATTGGCGAGGGGGGACCAGGGATTGGAGTTCAGACGAGACCTGCCATGAAAATAACGATAAAATAAGGATAGGCTTGCAACGTCTCTTCTGTGGGAGAGGGGTTGCAGGGTAGAGAAAACGGCATCCCCCACTAAACCACGAAGTCTATTTTGTACTCTGTCAAGGCATGATAGGCTGTTTTTGGCAGCTCCTGCCCAGATATGGCAGCAGTATTCCATCCTTGGCCGTACTTGGCTTTTATATAGATAGAGAATTGCATCAGTAGTGAGATATCTTCTGGAGCGGTAGAAGGATCCCACCATCTTTCCAGCGACCTTGGCAACAGACTTGATGTACGTGTTCCATTTCAGATCAGGAGTAAAGGTCAAACCCAGAAGCTTGTCAAAACACGGGGCCTCACCCAGACGAGAGCCATCCATCACAATTGATGCCAGCTGGTTTCCTTCAATAATTACACGAAAACTTCTCTGCCACCAATAGCAACGGCCAGTGACCTCCTGTCTGAGAGTATATCTTTCAAACTGCTTGGCCTAACGTTCACAGGAAACATGAGTTGGAACAATTATATTGAAAACATTGCCAGGGCCGCTGCGAAGAATGTATACTCTCTCTACGGTGCCGCTAAGGCATTTGTTAAAGAATTTAGAGAAACTGGAGCAACCTCAGCGAAGCATGTTTTTAATAGCACAACCGAGGTGAGATCAGGTCAACATATTTTGAGAGGGCTTGATCTTTTAGAATATCATGTACTTAAGAAGGCGTATTTTCAGATCATTAAGCGTGGTTTCTGTCCGCAGAGAAAAATCAGGGAGGGAATGGCTTGCTTGGTCCAAGGTAGAGTTTGAGCAAACTGACGGGCCATCATATTAGCTTTCTCAGTTGCTGTTCAAACATGATTTTTTGTTACTGGGGGTATTGTTGATTGCTCATTACTTACTACACTATTGTAGATTCCCAGAAATCACGAGTTCCTAATTTCTGCTATTCAATGTTTTTCCTGGTGGTTTCAGTATATTAACTCTTAGCTGGCGTTACTTCTTTCTTACAATAATCTCTAGCTTCTTCAAAAAACTTTTGTCTGTTTCTACAGGATTAATGCCGGATAAATCTACGGTATAACTGTTCCTCTCAGCAATGACAGCTGCACATGTAGAAGTAAAACATTCAGGAGAGAGGTGTTTGCTATGGAATTTTCGTGTAGGAACATGTGCTTCAATTGCTGCTTGGAACTATTTAGTAGTCTCATCTGCGCACTGTGCTGCTGGAAGAGAAAAGATATTTCCCTATTTTCAAATGAGTCATTCTAATCCTGGGGATCTGGGCGATGTGTAGGGAATGTTACTGTCTCTGTCAAGGAGTTGGATATAGCAAAGTCATGGATGACGCAATCAGCTGTGTCAGTGTAGTTAGAGAACCAAGCCAAGTTACTAAATACATGTATTTGGGCGCTAGTCTCAAGGGAGAGTGCTACAGTGACATGATTGATTATAGTACAGTCCGTGTTTGATGGAGATCGATAAAGAAAATACAGGTAACTAATGCTATGTTGTAAAGTTAGTTTAAAGCACATGAAGGTTTGGTCACCTGATTCTAGTTTTGATTTCATAGACATGGGGAGGGTGTTACGAATATATACTCCAGTGCTAGCATGTGTATGTCAGAGTCCCTACAACAAAGGTGAAGGTAACTAGACATGTTAGAGGGATGGAGGAGTTAGTTTCACTTTGTGCTAAGATATCCGAGTAGTTTGTTAGGAGAAATGATACTAAATCATCTAATTTCGTTCCAAGTCATCGGATATTTCTAAATGCAATTCTCAAGGGAGGGAGCGAGTTTGTTTAATGTTTGCCTACTTTTAAGGGTTTTTCTTTTTGGATTGAGCTCTCATTTCATTTTATTCGCTGGTTTTAGATCTAGTGTGCGGTGCTAAGCAGAACGGAGGTGCATAGCCACCATCATCCAATATGAGTAGACCATCAGCCGGCTCCTCATCCACAGGACTGTGACTTCGGTAATACCCACCAGAGATGAGTACAGCGTCCCTTTCCATGCGCAACATGGCATTAAAACATCCTCATATTATACAACTGATGATAGAGCAGCCGCTCTTAGTGCTACCAAAAAATTAGGGTTTCTATACTGTCTGTGGGAAACAGCAATTGTCAAACCGGTACCCTCATACCTGTCCGACAGGAGTGGCCCAGTCCAATCATGTTTGCATATATGGTAAACAAGCACCCCCCCCCCAAGATGCCCAGCTATAGGGGAAAGAATGAGGGAAATGTGGTGGACGGTTTCGTTACCCCAGCCAGGAAACAAGGTTGAGCACAGGGTGTCTATAATTAGTGCCTACGGTCGCATCGCTGCTTCTGACTAATAGGTAAAGTAGGAGTAAGGAATCTGGGCGATAAGCACGGCCTATCTACTCCTTAAGCAGTTTAAGTTTGCAAGCCGTTGTTTCCATCTAGTCACCAGCTCTAGGGAGGT
Organism: Euprymna scolopes; assembly: GCF_053919585.1. Taxonomy (NCBI): domain Eukaryota; kingdom Metazoa; phylum Mollusca; class Cephalopoda; order Sepiida; family Sepiolidae; genus Euprymna; species Euprymna scolopes. The sequence continues at coordinate 27,229,582 of NC_136508.1, read as the reverse complement.
TGTCGTCCAGGCCTCCCTCGCCGGTTTGGTCCCTAGATGTATGAGGTCAGTTTCACAGGTTTACAAATCGGAGTTTTCCTTCTCCTAGATTGATGATCTTACGGATTCATCAGCACCGAGAGGGTTTCCCCCACATGTTTTCAAAGCCAGGTATCTATACACCCCCATGTATAGTTGTGATTTACAGAGTTAGTATCTAAGGATTTATATCTGCTTTGAAGTTATACTTCTTACAATATGATTTAGATGGGAAGACGTTGTTACATTTTAAAGGGGTATGAGTTCATGATTTAAGGTTAATATCTACCAGGAGAAAAGAAAAACATCAAGTATGGTTTTTGGATTAGTGCCCAATTAGAAAATTATAGTAAAGGCTTAGAGTGTGTTTCGAAATGTGCTTAGGTGTTAGTTTTCATGTAAAGATAATCACCAGTACATTTCCCATCTAAATGAAAGAAAGATATAGTTTGCTTGTTAGTATATATAACTTATAGTCTAGGAATAAAACTGTGGTTAATTGGTATCAATGTTTTAGATATTCCATAGAGTATAAATATAGGTTAAGTTAATGTATGCCTTAGCAATAGAATTCTATATATGTTTAGTATTAATCAATGTTTAAAAAGGGCAGCCTCATATTGATTAGAACCGAAAGCTAAAAAAACCCCAAGGTTGAAAGTATGCGATTATACATCAGCTTGGAGAAAAGAGCAATTGCTATTTCACGTACTTGGAGTAGGAGAGATGATATACTTACAAGAATACAGCATGTATATACAATATAGATATACTGGTACATCCGCTACTAATCTCCCACACTTGGACAGTGTTCAAGCGAGAGTCGCTAACCTAAGAGGTTCCGTACTGTCAGGTAGGATTCAGCCTTTGTCCTATCGAAGAAATGCTGCATCTTTATGCGTTTTGTAGTATTGCATATGGTATACGCTACGATGAACTACACGCCCTTCTTCCCCTTCACATTAATACCCCCGACAAGCAGGAAAACACCACTCATACACAGTAGAAATCTTTAGATACCAGAAAGCCTTTTTGTCTGATGTTTTCTCCCCCTAAAACTGTTACTTTGTAATTTCCTTGGGACTCCTCTTTCTCCGACTGCAGAAGTTAAAGTGTAATGTAAATTGACATCTTGCCGCTCAACTCATTACATATTATGCCTGCAATTATATCCAATATAGTAGTCTGCTACATCAACGTGGCACTGTGCTTTGTCTGATATGAAAAAGCAATAAAATAATTATGAACAAATCTAATATACTAAACAAATGTAGGTATAATGAATATATGAACTAAATTCTGTCAATTTCTTCTCTTCTCTAAAAAAATACATTTAGTAAATGAGACTTTAATATCTTTTGTCACATGAATATTAATATTTCTAATATCCTCTTTTGTTTTATTTCTTTTTATTTATGTTTCTGTCCTCGTCATTTCAGACTCATATATATATATATATATATATATATATATATATATATATATACATATATATCTCATATAATGTATGAAGTTCAAACGAAAATACACGATATATTTTCTTGTCAGAAAATCTAATTTCCTTTGCATGAACAGATCGCAAATCTTCCAACACCCGACTCATCTCCTTTCCCGACAGTGTAAGGTAGTAAATAAAAATATAACACAGCTATTGACAGCCATAAGAAAATATCACGATTAACTGTTTGATACTTTTGAGAAAGTGAAAGAACACGATGTCGTATCACTTTGAATATATTTACACTAGACTAGTATTCACCGGCATTGCTAAATGCCAAAAATATAAGTAAGCAAGTTAACCGTTTTTAAATTCCAATAGTGTATCATCCTTTTCACTTAATTTATCAAAGATATAATTTACGATTCATGGACAAGTGGAGATCGTAGAGATCCCAATGATTCGTGTTGTATTACATATCTCTCGCTATTTAACGATAAAAACAAATTTAATTTCCATGGTTAATGTATATTCACCTATATACACGTCTTGAAATAATAAGCTTAAATACAATTATACAGATAAATATATGCACCTAAGATTCTTAAAACACTGGAATTCTGAAGGGTGGAACGATAAAATTGTCGCCATCCGAAGGACGATTAATTCCATTTCCGTTTGATAAAAAATGTTTGGGTTATTTTGTCTTGGGTGTAAATAATCTACTAGGTGGCCAGTTGTACACGAATTCCTAGAGCCTTAGCAGCCTTCTATCATGCCTGAAAGCAATGTTCAACGAGCAAGATAAGGGATGCGCCGCTGTGCACCTCACGCTCTCTTACGATCCAAGTTATAACATTTGCCAGCATCCTCAAAATAACAGGGACGGATCCCCCGTACAACAAACACATTTTCCGGACACGATTATGGCATTTGGTTTGGTGTCAAGTCAGAGTCATATCATGCCACTTCACATTTTCTAAGTCCACTGATAAGTATACATCAAAGTGGACCTGAATGTGCTAAATAATGTGGTGATTCCCTTAGGTAATGAAGTTACTTCTGACAGACTCTGAATGCAGCCGTAGTACTAAGCGCCGGCTCACAAGTCCAAAGAGGCCAACGCTTGATTTCAGAATGAGTGCCACGACTATGTTCCTTTCTCTCCCTGGCCTTCATCCTTCCCGACCGCAATCCTCTGGACTACTTTATTTGATCATACGCCAGAACCATAACAATCATGACCTTCCACAAACCTAAAACCACCGTGATCGCCACCATTCGTCACGTATTCGTCGAGCTCCCGCCGGCGATTGTCGAAAAAGACATGCTCCCAGTTTCGGGTACGTATGGAGTCGGTTATTGAGGCTGAAATCGGGGAAATTGAATAAAGGTCAGCTCTGCTACATAATCAAGTTACTTGGGTTGATTTCCCCAATAAAAGTTTTGAATAAAGTTTCGAAGCTTTTGAAGTTTTGAATGTATATTTCTTTAGTGCGACAATTTTATCGTTCCACCCTGTAGTTTTTGTGCAATTGTTGTTTATATAAATTTAGATCTGCATAATCAATATATCAAATAATTGTTCCCTATTATTATTTTTGATCTAATTCAATGATTTCTTCTGCGTGAATTGAATTCAAATGCGATCCTAATTTTTCATTAATTTTTTTTATATTTCTATTCTTATAATGCATGCATGTTGATAATTTTCACATACGAAAACGTTTCTTTTCATAGGAATGTGTTAATATCTGTATCTATGTTTTATGGTTAACAGCTCCGAAAAAACAGTAGATACGATCGAGCAAAATAATAAGATTAAGACGTTGAATGCGCAACATTTAATGCTTAAGTTTATAGAAATAAATGACGATATAGGCGATGCATGTGCTGATAGTTTTTTTTTATGGAGATTGCTGAAAACTTAAGGTTTCTTTTTTTAACTCCTAAGTTAAAAGGTTGTCAGTGTTCTATAGTTTATTCAAGAAGTGTATTTATAAAGTTCAGCATTGTCTGAGTGCAATAAAACTTCCCCTATATAAATCCGTGTTTTGTTTTGTTTCCAATCTTTAATTTAACGATTGTCTGAGCAACACAGTGAAGTGTGTTTTACTCGAATGACAGGGAAAAATGTATGCGTGCCAGTCAAACACAAACTGTTGCTCTATTAAACATTGCATTTTTAAGGACATCGTTTTAGACAAGGCGAAAATCTTCTGGATATAAGGAACTAAAAACGAAATATGATTATCAAAGGTTTGGAAAAGGCGTTACTGCTAAGAGAATGTGTATTACAATAAAGTTGTGGCGAAAATTGTGGGAATGCAGGCTTACCTATTACACGGTCCCGGTGTGCGCGTTGCCGACGCAGCGTCATGATGCTGAAAAGGGTCCAAGATTGCGTCTGCTACCTTATATAACAATGTAGTCTCCCAGGATCTCGTGCGCTCTCGCATATTTGGAGAACTTTGTCTTTTATAAAAACAGGCTATATATATATATATATATATATATATTTTGTGTACAGAAAGTTGTTAGTTGAGACAGGTCATTGGTACCGTCGGTTTCAAGCCCGATAATAAGGCCCGTTTAAGGTATCCTTATCGAGCTCTCTTCAGCCAATATTCGTCTATCTTATAACCGGAAGTGTGAAGTATATATACCTCGCGAATCCACGTTCAAATCTCGTTTTGTTTAACCCCCCCCTTTTTTTTTTTTTTTTATCTATCTATATCTATATATATATATATATATATATATATATATATATATATATATATATATCGGGTAATGTAATACCTAATTTTCAACTTTGAATTATTTAAATTTAAGATCTAATTTCGAAAAAATGTTTTTTTTTAATATATGAATCGACCCTAACTCGAACCCCATCCAACTTTAAAATCTCCCTCCTTATGTATAAAAACTTCAAAATCTGTATTGGTATCGGTTAAAAACTTAAAAATTCGTTTAATTATATCGAACATTTAAAAATTTCCAAAAATACGTTTAAAGTTTTAAAAAATATATTTTTAATTATATCGAATCACGTTTAAAAATTTCGAAATACGTTTAAAAATTATTTTTTAAAAACCCAAATCTTTCAAGGTTTGGGGAAGTGAGTATTTATCTATCCTAAGTGATTTCCCTAGTTTATTAACATTATTATATTTTTCTATAGTTTTAAATTCGAAATAGATTATAAATTACATTTATAAAATATAATATATATATATATATATGACATTAATTAAAAATCTATAATATAATTGCGATTAAAATCCAAGTTTACCGACTAATTATTTATGTATTTACAATTTTTTTTCCTTATATATATATATATATATATATATATATATATATATATATAAAAACAACATCTAAGTGTTGTTCTTTTCATTGATCCAATTTATTAGGAGACCCTTCCTTCTATGTATGCAACTTTTCAAAGCTTCACTCCTCACATTTAAACATTTTATTTTTGGGTCATGAATGGACCGGAGGATGTAGTATTTCTCTGCGTTACAGAGTGAGCATTGACTTAATTCCGGGACGTAGGCTGGTCTATGCTCTATTTTTCTCCATTTTATGGAAAAGGGTGTATTTTTTTCTTTAAGCTCCCACACGCGGGTAGCTAATGCTGTATTCATCCTTGTTTTAGCTCTAAAGGAGCTCATATGTGCATAATATCTTTGTTTAAATTGGCCTTTTGTCATACCTATATATATTTCCGGTATATTTGTGGATTGTTCCGTTACTGTGGCCTCATAGACAAGGGATTCAGCTTTACAATTACCCTCCAATGGACAGCTATTTTTGGTCCTGCAAGAGCAGCCTGCGTTATCTATCTTTTTTGGTTCTTTGGATATTATCGACTTTATTGATGGAGCTGTCGAGTAACTAACTTTCACCGTGTTTCTATTAAAAAGTTTATGTAGTCTATGTGTTCTTGGAAAATTTTTGTCTAGAAGGCTAAGAAAACAATGCCCTACTCTAGTTTTAGTGTTCAATGAAAACGGAGGTAAGAACCAGATTATTTTCCGTTTCCTCTTTCGTTTTATATAAATATAAATATAAAAATATAAAAATATAAGTACGCTCTTAAAATTTGGATTTTCCTTTTAATTGAGCACTCTGCTGGAATTCTTTTTCCAAAAAAACTAATCATATATATATATATATATATATATATATATATATATATATATATATATATATATATATATATATATACAGGGTTTTGAATAAGTCCCGTTACATTTTTATTTTTATGAATTCATGTATTATTATTGATTGTAACTAACATTTTAGTACGTCTAATTAATACTTATATATTGCAGATACAATACTGACTCCTGAGAAGATCCTAAATTATAAGTACAACCCAATGGAAGGAAAAAGAAAAAAAAAACCTGTTTTGCTGCGCGCGGGTCGCAAACAAACTGACATTGCAAAGCTACTAAACGTCAGTAGAATGACTGTCTATCGTGTTGCCCAACGTCTGAATAACTCGGAGACCTTCAAGAATCGACCTCGATCAGGAAGGCCTCAAAAAATTTGGCATGGAACCATCAAAAATGCCTTTGAAAATGATCCTGAGCTGAAAATGACAGGACTGGCACAAAAGATGAAGATTTCTGTATCCACAGTGTCCAGGGTGATCAAGAGCATGGGAGGAAAGAGTCTAAGACGTTCCAAGAAACCCCTCTTGAGTGCTGCAATGATTCATAAACGTCTGGAGTGGAGCACCCGCGTGTTGAATGACTTAAAGAGTCACGGGAATCGTATCCTCATTTTCTCCGATGAGAAAACATTCACTGTCGATCCAGTCTTCAACAGGCAGAACGACCGGGTCGTAAGCTTTGGGAATTATGTCTCTAACCACAAGAGAGTGTCAACCACCAAGCATCCAGCATCTGTTATGGTGCTTGGGGTCGTAGCATCCAATGGGGAGAAGATGCCCCCTGTGTGGTTTAAACAGGGATACAGGCTAACCTCCGATGTTTACAAAGACATTTTGGAAACTAAAGTTCTGCCATGGGTTAAAAAGATTACCAAGAAAGCAGATTACGTGTTCCAGCAGGACGGCGCACCCACACACACCGCCAAAATTGCGCAAAACTGGTTAGAGACTAACATGAGCTTCTGTCCCAAAGACTTTCGGCCTCCACAGTCGCCAGATTTGAACCCCCTTGATTTCAGTGTGTGGGCGCATATTGAGACAAGGGCCTGTAAGACCCGCCACAATAACACACATGAGCTGAACGTCTCTGTGAACCGTGCATGGGCGTCCATGAAGAAGGACTACGTCAGGAAGGCCTGTAAGAGTTTCCGACCTCGGTTGGAACGTGGCATTGCCGCCAAAGGTGGCCACATTGAATTATATGATGCCTTGTATACTAATAAATCATTATGTAACCAAACATGTTTAATTCTATCCAAAATGACGTACCAGGCTTAATTTGAATGGGAAAATCTACAATGTAACAGGGCTTATTCAAAACCCGGTATATATATATATATATATATATATATATATATATATATATATATATATACATATATATATATATGTGTGTGTGTGTGTATGTATGTGTGTGTATGTATGTGGTGAGAGAGAGAGAGACAGAACTTAGTACGTGTGGGTATTCGGATTTTTATCTGTTTGTCAACTCTTTTCTTTGTGTTAAGAATGAGTATGATTTGAAAACAGCGTGTGAAGATTATACAAGCTGGCCTAATTGTTATTTGCCTCACTGTATTTAGATTTGGATATGAACTCGAGTAATTCTTAACTGACAAGAATGTACTGTTTTGAAAAAATAATGCACTTATGCACATGTCTCAGTTTCCTTTCTCGTTTTTTTTTACTGTATTTTTTATGTAATTTAACGTTATTTTACATATCGGAACACACACACACACACACACACACACACACACACACACACACATATATATATATATATTATATATATATATATATATATATATATATATATATACTAGCTATATTTCCGGCGTAGCTAGGTTGCTTTTGATATATTTGAAATTTCGTCATAATTAATAATTATCTTATTGATTAAATGAAACATTAATCCATAGTGGTTTTTTTCCACATCACCATGACGTAGGAGCATTAGGTGCGTTAAATTGTATTGAGTGGTTTATCAGTAGCTTTAATTGTATTTTCTTGTTTACTCTTCTATGTATTAGTCCTTCTTCTCTCAAGAATTGGAGTTATTATTTTATACGTTAGTGCGTATCTGAAAATTTTTTACGTCCTCTCTTGTTTGAACTATCTTATATACAATATTTATAAAGATCACATTGTAATCTATTTTGTTAATAAAATAATTAAAATCTTGTTTACAGCAGTGTATATCTGAACGCTGGTAATGTACCTTTTGCATTAACGAAACTTAAACATCAACAAGTGTGTAATTGTAGAGTTTTTTCAGAACTTTCAAACGCGTGAACAACCAACATTCAACGAACCGTGAGAAAAGCAGCGTGCCTTTGGGGCTTTGTTTTTAGCTTTATTTATAGTACATGACAAAACTAACTTTATTGGTAATTGGAAACGCTTGAAATGAAACGGCATGCAAGACAAAATTACGGGGAATTCGAGGAATTAACAAATTTTCATCTTTAAAATTTCCAGTTATTATAATGGCTTTCAGAGCATTATTTTTCATATATTTTATTGATAACCGTGTGCCATTACGCAGTTTAGATGGATGAAGTGTCTTAATAATATAACTGGAGCGCCTTCCTTTAATAAGGTTATGGTGTGGAATTCCAGGCGGTTGTAATTAATTTCACAGGAAATTCTACTGCCTAATATTCAGAAATAACACAGTCAATGAATTGATTTTCATTGATCATATCAACAGTACAAATTCTAGGAGCCAATATAGCTCTTTTACGAAACCATCAAACATTCCCAGAATTTTGAGCAATCTCTAACGAAAATCTTAGGCATATGGTCCCCAACTGAATTTACCATCTCGCCAGATGGTAATTTGTGCAATTGAACCAGTGATAATGAAAAAGAGGTGAGTTGAGAAAAGTGCGTCAGACTGATAAAAATATTCTCCGAACTGAAAACAAAACCAAACATGTACTTACCAAACAGTATTGAATATGTGCCGAATTTTTAGATCACATTGTAAATGGAAAGAAAGAATTCGGGACTGAATCAAATATTAGGTTACCAAGGACAGCAGCTTTTTTTTATAGATTAACCACTTACTGCAGACTATAACGTTTGTTTTAACCTATCTCTCTTTTTTACATTTTAAGGGTGGCTTATAATAATAGAAGTATTAAATATTAAGAATGTAAATTTATGGTGTATGATTTGTTCGGAATAGGATGTAAAAAGAATCAAATTATAACAACTATATTGTAATGACTTACAAACTCATTAACCTTTATCCTCGAGTGGCCTCTAGTTAAAAAATTCACTCCTTATAACTCCTAAATAAGTGCTGATGCTTTTGTAAATATATTAGATGATAAAGGGAGTCCCCCTTTTCATGTAAGTAAAAAAAATAGGGAATTAGTTAAATGTAAATATGAAATAGGATAGTAAAGGATTCGAACTTGCGAAGCTAGATTTGGAATTGAAAATTCCAATCCTAAGTTAAAATAAATACAGAATGTTAGTGAAATAAGGAATTGCAATTGTTTAGCTTACATATCTGTATATGGAAAAGGAATGTAGTAATGAAATTTGTTTTGTGAAAATTAAAATAAGGAATTTAATCGTCAATTGAATTGTAAACATATTTTGTAAAATTGTTATTTGAAAATAGGTTACTGAACTTGGGGTCATGTCAAGTTTAGTCACGTGACGCATGTCAACTAACGTGCTTTATGAGCACATGTTTAATCATGCGATAACGTTACGAGTTCTCAATATAGGTAGAGTTTTTAGATGCAGTCGAAGAGAAGAGGAGAAGAGTCTGGGAGAAAAAGCCAGGAGAGAGAGTTCATAAAGTGCTGCTGACATCAAACCTTGGAAGCGCAAGGTTAGAGAAGAAAAGGCCATGTAAAGAAACGTTGAATTCCTCAAGCGAAATCATGGACCGGTCATAAAATAAAGGACGCAAACATGTGTTTTTGTATCTGCGTCTCCGTATTATTATTCAACAGAAAAAGTATTGCCCATTTATATAATAAGAACTTTGTGAAAATCATTATCTCAAAAATAGGTAAGAAATATATGTATCAATATTTATAGAACCACTCCTGTTCATACAGAACTTTCTCTCTCTTTATATGTATACCTGTTTATGTCTCCAATATGCTATCTCTTACAACATGAACATTCTAAGACACATGATCACACAACATGAACCTCTAAGACACTACTAAGACAACATGAACATCTTAAGACATGAACACTCAACACATGAACAGGTCTAAGACTCTAATCTCTCACTAAGACACTCCTTAAACGAACAACAACAACAATACAGAATATACGTCATCTTAATAATACCACCAGTATAAAAGTGTAAGCCATTTTTAGTTTCAGAATAGTTTTAGATTGTTCGCTGTTACACACAAGTCCTGGGAGGTGACTTGTGTGTAGTAGACAATTCCACAGAACAACATATTTTTACCGTGTCGAGACGGAAAAGAACATGTGAAATTGCTCCAGAAAAGGTTTAATATTTATGAAGCAATTCTGGTCTATGATTGGTTGGTAGCAGAACGTGAATTAATTTGATTCGTCAGTTCTTAGCAGCATCGTTTATAAATAGAATCGTCTGACTGTGTGGGATCATACCCCATTAATAGGTCCAAAATATTGCAACATCCTCCCTATTTGTTATAATGGGGAAGTCCCTTGTGTTTGTTCTGCTCAAAAATAAATATATATTTTTATATTCATTAGACATAACAAAAATTAGAAATAATTTGGATCTTAGAATTTTAGAATTTAAAAAGACGCATTTTTAATTTTGTTCAAATGTAAAAAAGGCAAATTACAAAGAGTTTTTTATGCAAAAGTATTAGTTACACATTACTAGGTTAGTACAAATAAAATGAATACAGTTTAACGTCTTGTCCAGGACTATTTTTTCTCATAAGTGGAACTTCGCTGGTCTGTATTTTTGATATATAGAAATCTATATACATACAGGGCAGTGAAAAAAATATTCAGTCGAATTCCCCAACAAGTTTTGAGAAAAAACTTTGTAGCTTTATCCTTGTTACGGGTTTCGTAAATACATCGCCGATAATTTGTTCTGATGATATGTAATTCAAAATAATGGATTCCTTTTTTATCTCGTTTTTTATGAAATGGTATTTTGTATCTATATGCTTAGATCTTTGGTTGATTATCGTGTTCTGTGCTAAGACTATACTGGCTTGATTATCACAATTTATTACTACGGGGCTTGTAATTAATTCTGACTCTAAAATAGTCTTTAGGATATTTTTAAGGTAGAGTGCTTCATGGGTCGTGTGTGTTATTTAGATAAATTCTGCTTCACACGTAGAGAGAGAGAGAGATACAATTTGTTGCTTTTTAGATTTCCATGAAATAATAGGCCCATTTTCTGAGAGTCTGAAACAATATCCAGATACACTCTTGCGATCTTCGTCGTTTGCCCAGTCTGCATCCGAAAAACCTTCTAATTTTAAGGGATTTCTTGATGTTCTAAATAATAACGTCTGTTCTTTAGTTCCTTTTAAATAACGTAGGACTTGTTTAGCTGTGTTTAAATCCTTCATTGTCGGTCGTGATAATTTTTGTGACAGTTTTGTTACTGTACAGCATATGTCGGGGCTGGTTGCAGTCATTAAATATATAAGACTACCTATAATTTCGCGATATAGTGTGCCATTTATTATTTCAGATAATGTGTGTATATTTTTTAATATCATTTTTGATCGGTGTAAAGTGTTTTTTGCACTCTCCCATTCCAAATTTTAATAGTATTTTGTCGATGTATCTCGATTGAGTCATCGTAACAAGTCCTTTGCTTTGAGTAAATTCTATCCCCAGAAACCAGGATATTTTGCCCAGATCGGTCATTTTGAATCTTTTACTTAATTTGTTCTTAACATCAGTTAACATTATGTCACAATTTGATGCGATTAACATATCATCGACCCACAATACCAAAATCAGTAGTTTATCGTCTTTGTGTTGGGTATATAAACAGTGGTCTACAGCGCATTGTCTAAATTGTTGTTTAATAATATAATCATGAAATACTGTGTTCAACCACTGAGCACTCTGCTTTAGACTATATAATGACTTGTTAAGTCGCCACACGCTATTTTTATTTTTCATTATAAATCCCTCTCGAGGGGTAATATAAATTTCACAGTCTATTGGGGCATTCAAATAAGCATTTTTTACGTCCATTTGATGGGTGTTTAGGTCATATTAGGTTGCGACTTGCAGTAAAATTCTGATTGTCGTTAGGTTTGTGGTCGGTGAAAACGTAGAAAAGTATTCTTTACCGTAAATCTGAGAGTAACCTTTAGCAACAAATCTTGCTTTGTACTGTTCTACGCCTGATGCTGCACTCTTTTTTGTAAAGACCTATCTGGTAGAAATAACATGTTTATCTCTTGGGAGAGGCACTACCGTATAGGTATCATTTTCGGTTAAGGCATCTATTTCTTTTTTCGTGGCAATTTTCCATTCATCAGAATGTTCTGAATTAATTGCTTCTTTGGAGATTTTGGCGCATTTTCTATTGAATAGCAATAGTCGATTTGACAATCTTTTATATTGTCGACCACAAAAAAATCGGGTCGTCTTCTATTTCTTTTGGGATATCTTCCGACTTTATCATCATCATCATAATCATGGACACTCTCGTCTCAGTCATTTTTATTTTTTCGTTTGTTCTAATTATTTGAGATAATATAATTTCATCCTCTTCATATGACGGGTTTTCGTCCATAAAATTAAACGTGTCAGTGAATTTTACACACCGGATTCTTTTTATTTTTTCGGGAAAATATTAAATTGTCTGGACTGTTTTTATCCTATCCAAGAAATATTCCTCTGCGGGCTTTAATATTCAATTTACTCTTTTTCTCTATATATGCGAAGCAAGTTGAACCAAATACATGATTCTGCTTAAATTTGGTTGTTTACCGCAGAAAGATTCATATGGAGTTTTAGATAGTGTTTTGTTAAAACACCTGTTGCGTATATAGGCTGCCGCCATAAGTGCATACATCCAGAGGATTTTAGGGAGTTTTGATTCAATGAGTAGGCATCTTGCCATTTCAAAAAGTGTCCGTCACGCACGTTCAGCAGTCCCGTTTTGGTGTGGTGATCTAGGAGCTGATGGTTCATGTCTGATATGATGGTTAATTAGTAAAAGTTCAAAGTCTTTATTGGTGAAATCCGTACCGTTGTCTGAGCGAATACACTTGATTTTACCGGAGGGGACCATGTCGGCTAGATATTTCTTAGTTGCTAGCAGAGTATCAGATTTGTTCTTTTAAAAGTAAACCATTATTAAACCTGAATGGTCATCTACGAAATTCAACACATATCTATAATGTATCTGGCCATCGGTTCTACGGGACCGTTCAAGTCACAATGCACCATTGATAGGATTTTTTTTGCCTTTTTGTCTGGTATCTTGTTTTGATAGTTTGTCATTTTCCCTTGCGTACAGACGTCGTAGTTAAAGGTTTTTGATGTTTGTATTTGCATTCTATCAACTACAGTCGGCAACTTTTTGATATCAGGAATATTGCAGTGTCCAAGAATTTCAAGCCATGTCTGTAGATCATGGCAGGCGGTTTTTGATGGGACTACGCTATTTAAATAATATAGTCTTCCATTTTCTTTTATGTCGAATACAGTTCCATTCGGGTATACCAGTTTTGATTTATTGGGGCTAAAGTTTATATTTGCACCTTCTTTTGTGGCAGCTTGTACAGAAAATATATTTTGTTTAAATTTTGGGATTAGAAGAGCGTTTTCTAGAATACAGAAACACAATTAACCTTTATTGTTCTTTAGCGAGATTTTTGCATTGCCTCTTTTCAAAACGATATCATTGAATCGACTCCCGTCAGCTAGTTCTACAAAATGATTTTGTGGCTTAAAGTTTGGATCAAAATTGATAAAATCAGATTCCTTTGTAATCACATGTGCCGTGGCCCCACAATAAACAAGAAAATTATCATTGTCTTTTGAAGCATCAAATGTACACGAAAATTAAAATGTATGGTCGCTAACAGAGCTCTCTACATTTTTAATGTAGTTGCCATTTTGAGTCCTATATCTACATTGGAAACTCTTGTTATTAGGTCGTCCACAATTATAGCAAATCATTTTTGTACTTTTCTTTGGAAAAAACTTGCTTTTGACAATGTTGCGTTTTTTATTCCTGGCATGGGCATAATTCGATTTTGGTGTTTTTATGTGTGTATTTTTAAATTTCATGATATTTGTAGATTCGTTTTTTTCTGTGATCATTTTTTCAGTTTCTGCGTAACTTCTGAGTGCTACCTTGAATTGGCTAAAAGTCATGGGTTTTTCTTTCTGGGTTATCACGGTGGTAAATGGCTTGAAATCACTCGGTAATCCCTTAAGGACCATGAAAATTAACAGACTGTCACTTATAACTTAACCAGAGATTTTTAAAGAATTTGCAGTTGTCTCGGCTCTTATAATCAGTAATAGTTTCGGTCTAATTCGTTTTAGAGAGGTCAGTTCAGTGTATAAAGAAATAATTTCGGGTTTTCCTTTCGATAAATAATGCCCTCTCAATATGTTTAATGATTTGCAGTCGTCGTCCAGGGCTTCTCTCATTACCAGTGATAGACTTCGGTCATCTAACACTGTATTAATTCCGCAAAGTCAGTTGCGTTCTTCTGAATGAATTCGGTGTCGTTTCTGTTTTCAGGTTGTGTTTGTAGTACTTTGTGTAGCTTTTGGATTCGTAGATATCCTAGAAATTTAACTTGCCACAATTCGAATTTTGATTCGGATCCATCGAAATAAAGACTCCGCTGGGCCCATAACCTCTAGAAGTGTAAGCCATTTTGAGTTTCAGAACAGTTTCAGATGGTTCGCTGTTATACACAAGTCCTAGGAGGTGACTTGTTTGTAGTAGACAGTTCCACAGAACAAACTATTCTTACCGTGTCGAGACGGAAAAGAACATATGAAATTGCTCAAGAAAATGTTTAATATTTATAAAGCAATTCTGGTTTCTGATTGGATGGTAGCAGAACGTGAATTTATTTGATTCCTCAGTTCTTAGCAGCATCGTTTATAAATAGAATTGTCCGACTGTGTGGGATCAGACCCCATTAATCCCAAAATATTGCAACATAACATATACGAATATTTGATACCTTCAAAAAGATACCCACAGCGTAATAAAGAAAGACAAAACGAAAGAAGTTGAATGAATTGATTTTGTTTGGAATAAATAAATAATGTTTTTATTAATCTAGTCTTATTGATATGAGGTTGTGAATGAATTTTTTGTGAAATATAATTTTTTTCAAATGATGTGTTTTAAAAAAGCTGTCGTTATAATACCTTTATTTCATATATCGTCTTTAAGAGCATATGCACCTCCATCTAGTCGTTTCAATTACAAACATTTACGAACAATTATGTCGTCTTTGCAGAACGTTGAATACACGATGAAAACAAGCAAATTCGTACAACTTTCTTATTTCAAATCATGCTAGACCGAAAACCTGCTGAAATAGCTCGCGATATCAACGAGGGTATGGGCCTGGAATAACTACTAAAAACACAGCGGAACGAGGAGTTAAGAATTTTCGTGGCGGCAACGAGAATCGTGGAGATGATGACCATAGTGGTGGCCACCGGATGATGACATCGATCAATTAAGGGGCTTAGTCGAAGCCAACCTAGGCACAACTGTTCAAGAATTTTCTTCTATATTAGGCATTACGTATACAGCGATTTCTAACAACTTAAGAGGCACTGGAAAAAACTATATATTAGTCGGTGCCTCCCGAATTCAATTAGACGCTGACCAAAAGATAAGCCATGTAATATTTCCTTCTTTTACGTACATTAAAGGCCCATTTCTCGACCTGCTTGTGACATCTGATGAAAGTGGTACTTGACGAAAACCGGCGACGCTCAGCACAGTGGGAGGACACCGCTGATCGTCCATAACACTTGCTGAAGACATAGTTGCACCAAAAAGGTCAAACTGAGGGTTTACTGGTGTGCAACCGCTCCCCTCTATTACAGTTGTTTTTTAATGCAGGCGAAACCAATCCTACGTAGAAGTACTGTCAAGTAATCGATGAAATGCACCAAAAACTATTACAGCAATACTCAGCATTAATCACAAAAAAAGGCAATTTAATTTCCATGGCAATGCCCAACCGCAACTTGCTTAACCAACCATTCAGAAGTTGAACGAATTGGACTACGAAACTCCGCATCATTCGACACACTCTACAGCCCTCTTATCTACTGACTTTTTAAAGCACTTCGATAATTTTCTGCATAAGAAATGCCTAAAAAACCTAAGTGATATCAAAACGCCTTCAACAAGTTCATCACCACCAGAACGCACACTTTTTCGTTACTAGCATCAATCCACTTGATTTGCAAAAATGTGCTGGTATTTTATATTTAAAGATCATACGAGATGTGTTCATCTAAATTTTAAAGTTAAAAGCTTAAAACACTTTCTTGTCAGCATGATATTATTATATTTTCGAGTGGCATTCCAAAAATAATATTCGTATATTTTTATTTGAATATTAGAGACTCAAGAAAACTTTTGCGATTCACAATAATGTTTCTACATAATCAGCACATTCTCAATGCACTTTTGATAAAGGATAACTGTGAATTGAGATTCGAAGCGACCGTCATTTTTTTTCTTTCACAGTTACAACCATTCTATATGTACTTTTTCAGAAATTCATTTACACATCTTTGATGCTGCAGCATGTTCATGACAGTGGGTGTTTTCTTTATCCAACATAAGAATAAAACTTGCAGGTCAGTAATGTATGCGCTGTGTCATGATAACAATAGAATATGTAATACCTTTGATCCATTTCGGTGAAGTAAAAAATAGAAGAAATTACTTTTGGAAGCTTCTACAATATTCTAAAAAATATTTATTCATGCAATTTCCGATTTTAATGTAATCGTGTGTCTTACCCTCGTGCATGCCCTTCGAAATATGTTGTATAGATATATTTATTGTTTACTGAAAAACGATCGAAATATATATATATATATATATATATATATATATATATATATACTTGTTTATTGTTATATAAACATGCTCACATCCAGCTGCTACAAATAGCCACTTGTTTCAATCAAACAACAGATATCATCAGGCAGCGACTTGACTATTCAAAAGTTCAATGAATAATCTATTATAGATTATTCATTGAACTTTTGAATAGTCAAGTCGCTGCCTGATGATATCTGTTGTTTGATTGAAACAAGTGGCTATTTGTAGCAGTGGGATGTGAGCATGTTTATATAACAATAAACAAGTATTATCAGCTCTTTATTGAGCACTATCTAACAACCTCGTTGAATTCATTAGTCCATTACTTTTGAATATAAAAAAAACCCGAGTATATATACATATATATATATATATATATATATATATATATGTATATATATATGTGTGTGTGTGTGTATATATATTTTGTTTGTTTTTTGTTTCTTTATCCCATTCATCCAGAGCAAGTCTCGAAACAAAGACGAAGCGTTGATGAACATATAATACGGTTTGCCCCGTGTTATTCCTCTATATTGTCGAAATACTATTTCCATATTTCTCATCATATATATATATATATATATATATATATATATATATATATATATATATATATATATATAGTCTGTTTATTATACATACATTATTGGTTAAATGCGTGCATACATGTTTCAGTGGAATCTCAGTTCAAAGAGACAACTTCATCAGACCAAAAAAAAGGGGCGGTATTTAAACGAGAGTCATGATTACATTCGTTTTTTTTTATACAAATAGCGCCTTTTTTAGATGGCGGTCACCACTTATCAAGGCCCGGAAGCCACTGGGGGATAAGGATTATTGTGTGTAGTATAATCAATGGGCTAGTGTCGTAGTAATCGTTAATATTGGAAATTTGATAAAGTGACTTAATTAAGGTGACGGCTCCTCAAGAATCTGTTTATGTTGGACTTGAAACATCCAAGTTGTAGTCAGGTGGGAAACAGACGTGGAGTTCTAAGAAAGAAGCTTTCTTCGTGGAATCTACCTTTTGATTGAGGCACAGATAAAGAGTGGGGAAAATTATTGAAAATGCTTTCAGTTAGACGGGAATTTATTGTGAATTATTAGCGATGGGGGACCAGAGATTGAAGCTCAGACGAACACTTTCCATAGAAATAACGATAAAACGAAAAGGCTCCTAACGTCTCTTCTGTGGGAGAGAGGTTTCAGGGAAGAGAAAAAGGCGTTCCCCTCTAACCCAAGAAGTCTATTTTGTACTCTGCAAAGGCAGGATAGGCTGTTTTAGGATCTCCTGTCTAGATGTGGCAGCAGTACTCCATCTTTTGACGTACTTGGCTTTTATATAGATAGAGAATTGCAACAGCATTGAGATATCCTTTGGGGCGGTAGGAGGATCTCACCATTTTCCCATTGGCAACAGACTTGATGTACGTGTTCCATTTCAGATCAGGAGTAAAGATCTATCCCAGAAGCTTGTCAAAACATGGAGCCTTCCCAAGACAGGAACCATCCATTTCAATTGATGCCAGATGGGGATCAGTGCGTTGAAGATGTAAAGATAGGAGCTTTGTATAGATGCATTAAAAGTAACCACCCACCTTTTGCCCCTCTACACCAAGCAATTTGTCATTTACGGCCTTTGATGTGTCGTGTCATCAGCATTGATGTCAAAGAATGATTTAAGTATGTGTTTTGGGAGATCATTAATGTAGATCAGGAAAAGAGTTGGGCCCAGGATGGACCCCTGAGGGAGTCCAGCATTAATACTGTGGGCCTCTGATTTCTGTCCATCAACCACTATTCTTATGACCCTATCAGAGAGAAAAGATTTAATAATTGAAAAAACATTTCCATGCATACCGTAGCTGGAAATCTTGTGAAGTAGGTCTTTATTCCATACCTTATCGAAGGCCTTTGATGTGTCGAGATCAATTGCCATTGAAAGGAAGCCTTTGTCGAGACATTAATTAATCCCATGAGATATAACCGTTAGCACATCTGCTGTCTCGAGTGAAGAGGACGATAGCCCATACCAGGTATTTTACAAAACATTGCTTCGTTTGGGTTTTATGAAGTGGTCTATTTGAATTGAGATTCTACTGAAATATGTATGCACATATGTAGCTAAAAATGTTTCTATAATAAACAGATTATGTACCAGCTCTGCCCTTCATTTTGAACTTATAATAAATCACGCGGGTTTAATTGTATTTACATCTAGGAAACCAATTTATACAACCATTGTACGTATGGCAGCCCGGTGTTGCCCGATCGTACAATAAGCGTGAACATAATAGTTTTATTCACAAATATTGTGTATGTATTATTATAGAATCAATCCTGTATAGGATGTTATATATAATGAGGTATAATTTGCCTGGTGGGCGAATTCACACTGAATGATAAAAAATGTATTATGATAATATAAAATTCAATCTGTGTTAGTTTACAATATCAGTTCACATAATATTTTGGGCGTGACGGTCAATGCCCTGGAGAATGCACTTCTAATTAATGTTTTCTTTCAAAATATGCAGACGAAAAATTATTTGCGGCAATTTTAAATGGTATTACTTCTTTTATTATAATATGAACTCATTAATGTTGACTTGAACGGAGGATTATACGATATGATGTCGAATACTCTACAACTGAGGTATATTCTCAGACTGTAAAAAATCTGTTACTTTTTTAAAGAAATGATTTGCTGAAATGTTATTACCCTATTTGGCCGGTGTAACGAAAATACTTCTATATAAAACGGAATCTTTTTATCTAGAGGTGAGAAAAACTATGTTTAAGATCAGATTTTTTTTTCGCTTTTCGATACATTTTGGGTGAATTCTTGTACAAGCATATCTAAGTACACTGCCAGACATCTAAATTCCCTTTGTATGAAATTTGCAAAAGGTAGGAATAGCCCTTTTGGAATAAATGAGAAAGGAACTCTCTCACCATAAAGAGTTTCGTGTAAATAATATTTAATATAATATATATATATATATATATATATGTATATATATATATGTGTGTGTGTGTGGTGTGTGTGTGTGTGTGTGTGTGTGTGTGTGTGTGTGTATGTATACAAAAATATGATGACAGTACAATCTAAAAATAAGCTTAAATTAGGCTTAGGGTCAAGCAAATCCAAATTGCCTCCTCCCTTGAGGCTTGCATTCACGAATATCCGTGGGTTTAGAAATATTTAGCTGATGTTGCAGCATTTCTCCTAACAAATACCCCGGATATCTTAGCAATAACTTAGACTAACCTACACTCCTCCATCCCCTCTAACTACTTTAACATTACTGGATATCTCCGACTCTGCCGTAAGGACTCTGACAGGCACATGCAGGATTTGGAGTTTACATTCGTAATACCCTTCTCTTAACTAAAGAAACAAACCTAGAATCGGACACTCAAGCCTTTATGTGCTTTAGACTTAACATGCAACACAACATTAGCTACTTTTATTTTCTCTACCGTTCTCCCTCGACCCAAGACTGTACTATGATAAATAAAGTATCTGGCAGAATAGACACAGCATTCTCCCTCGACACTAGCGCACAAGTACATGTATTTGGTGACTTTAGTGTCCACCACAAAAACTAGTGGGAGTCTCTACTTACAAAGACAAAGAAGGCAGCACAACTTATCTCACTGCCTATCACAAATTGTTACATTCCCAAAACGTTTCCCTGATCCGCAAGAACAACACACATAAATTTTAGACCTGTTTTTGACCCCCGTCCCGATGAGTGTATAACGACAGCCCACATCGGAACGCTGATACCACAGTGATAATGGTTGAAATCACCCTAAACTCTCGAGCTTAAACTGAGGAGCCAGTGCTCAAAACAACGAGATATTATAAAAAGACTATCTGGGAAGCCATCAGAGATCTTATCAGAGATGTCCCATGGGGAATAGTTTTCTCTTCCTGCTGAACAGTGCGCAAATGACACCACTGAATGGTTCAAAACTGTAATTGACGCACATGACACCATGCGGAAATTTTATAGCAAGCCCAACTCTCCTCAATGGTTTACTTCCGCTTGCGCAACTGCGAAAGGCAGCATACATAACGCAGATATAACGGATATAATCCAGTTCATACAGACAGAAGTAGATAGAAGCTAGAAGTAACGTTAAGAAAGAAATAGCGATAGCTTAAAGAGAATTTACTGAAACCACTATAAAACGCATCGCTGCACAGAAATTAGGAACTCGTGACTTCTGGAAAATCTAAAACAGTGTAGTAAATAATGGGGAATCAACAATTCCCCCACTAAACAACAATCATGAGGTTCTTTTCTCAGCAACCGAGAAGGCTAACACGGACCCTCTCAACAATCCCTACCTGACTTTCCTATGCGCACAGACGCCACGCTAGACGATCTAAAATTCACCTTTGCTCAGGTGCATGCTCTCATAAAATAACATTGAGACTTCAAAAGTATGTGTACCCGATCTCATCCCAGCTGTGTCATTAAAAACTTGCTCAGCTAAAGTAGCTCCAGTTCTCTCCAAACTCTACAACAAATAATAATAAATCCTGCTTCTGGATTGTTGGAAAACTGCTTCTGTGGTACCAGTAATCAAGTATTAGATCATACGGTATCACTGGTAGTATACTAAAAATAACTAAATCCTTCTAAGATAAGAGAAATATCCAGGTTGTCCCCGACGGTCGGACATCTAAACAATATGATATAAATACGGGAGTGTCTCACGGGTCTATCCTTGGACCTTTATTTTTCCTAATATTCATAAATGACCTCCCCGACAAAATTGCCTCTGCGATGGGCATATATGCTGATGACACCACACTCTATAACAAGCACGACAGGAAAACAAATGAACACATACCTAAAGAATTGGCAGAAACAGTAGAGGATGCCCTCCAATCTGTAGTGGAATGGGGACAAAAATTGATGGTCACGTTCAATGCCGCCAAGACTGAAATAGTTTCCTTCAATAACTACAAGAAACCTTCTCTACCACCAAAAGTAATGGCCAACGACGCTTTATCTGAGAGTACATCGTTCAAACTCCTTGACCTAACGTTCACAGGAAACATGAGTTGGAACAATTCCATTGAAATCATTGCCAGGGCCGCTGCAAAGAAGATAGGCTCTCTCTACCGTGCTAGAAAATTACTAACACCCGAAAGTATCATGTACCTCTGCAAGGTCACCATTCGCCCATGTATGGATTTTTGCTATCATATTTGGACTCCTGATTCTGCTACTAGTATCTCGCTCCCAAACAAGGTTCAAAAGAGGGTCGCCAATCTGATAGGCCCTGAACTGGCATCTAAACTTCAGCGTCTGTCCCATCGACGAAATGTTGCATCCCTCTGCCTGTTCTACAAGTATTTTGATGGAGAATGCTCTGACGAACTGACACCACTTTGCCCCCACGACGTAAACACCATCGACAAACCTGACAGGCAGTTAAATCTCACCCCCACACATTAGAGGTCTCTAGATGTAAAAGATCTTTCCATTCTAGTTGTTTCTTCCCCAGAACCGCTAGACTTTGGAATTCCATCCCACAAATCCCCACATAGTACCCCAGTAGATGTTACCCCTGATAGTAGCTCCCTACACGAAAGTGGCAATGTGCCTTGTTTGGGGTTAAATTGTAATAATATATATATATATATATATATATATATATATATATATATATATATATATATATATATATATAAGCAAAGTTATAAAACATACATAAACCTCATATATACGAGGAAATGCTGTCTAAGAATTGTACAGCACAAATGTATTTTTAATCGAAATGCTAAACATATCAGTATAAATGTATGCTTGTCTAAAGAATGATGTTGTGTCATTTTGAAAGACATGTGGCGTACTAATCGCACCATAAATCTGTAGATGTTACTCGTGAGAAAATGAAATGATTCGTTTGCCTAGTAAAGCAATTTCCGTTTTATCTCGAATGAAGAGGAAGATACCGGACACCAGACACAGAACATTGCTACATTTCGAAACAGCAAAAATATGAAATTCAATAGGAATTTCTTGTTAACTCTGATCATTGATATATTCCAGAACATTTGTTAATATTTCCAAAGGAGCCTCGACTTACATATAGTTTCCACCGAATCTTGAGCTTTTTTAAACAGCCTTTTACGATATGCTGCTTGTTTTACTGTAAAACTTAGAAAACTTTAATGCTGATAAGTGTGTCAGATTGTAATATGTAGTGGCGCGTAGCATATAATGATAGACTAGAAAATAACCCAAGAGTTTGAATGTACTCGAATAAAGAATGGAAAGTTTAAGTGACTTTTGTTTTCCTGTTTTTGCTTGTGTAGTAATCTTAATAGACACGTTGTAGAAGAGCATAAAAATAAATGTTGGTTTCGAGAAATTCGGTAGATTATAAGCAATTCACAGCGCTATTATTACAGTTTCGAGCTATCTAAAAAAATGATATATATATATATATATATATATATATATATATATATATGAATGCAGAATTTGGAAATTATAATTGAAGTAATATAGTACATACAATTAGGCACAAACACACACACACACACATATATATATATATATATATATATATAATGAAAAAAATGAAGGTTTAACGCTATAAAAATGCAGAATCTCTTTCAATAAATAATCAGCAATAGCGGAGTTGCTGCTTTAACAGCACCGTGGCATTCTAAATTGTAGAGCCATGATGATCTAGGAAAGACAAGTAAAGACGGTAGTTTTCGGTGGTTTTCCGTCTTGACTCGGGGGAGCGGGTCATCTCCACCTGTGAGTTAAATGCGCCCCCAAATACGAACCTGAGAATTTCTACAAGTCGGCGCCGTACACACAGCACCTAGCCTTCCCAAATTGTCTCTCATCTGGTACTGAGCAGGCTTATCGTTTTTAACTTCACATATACACGTTGACGGTTCAATAATAAAACATATTTATTTATTAAACTTTATATATATACATATATATATATATATATAAATATACATATGCATATGTATATATATATATAAATATATATATATATATATATATATATATATATATATATATATATATATATATATATATATAAGGAAAGAGTGAATAATATTGATAGATAGGTATACATATATTAAACTCATAATAAATACGTTATATTTATCCTTGGACACGGTATATATTTCATGTTTACAGAATTATCAGAGTAAAAATATAGCACGCATGAGTCGCCTTTTATCATAAATGCGAATTACTCAATGAAATTAAGGTAACGTCTATAAAAGCAGATAAATAACGTGCATTATGTTTTTTGAAAAAAAAAACATACCAAATAAAATACTTTATAATATACAACTTACCCTACGGTATTCGCATTTTATGGTAAGCATAATCATAATAATAATAATAATAATAATAATAATAATAATAATAATAATAATAATAAGAGGAAGAAGAAGAAGAAGAAGAAGAAGAAGAAGAAGAATATATAATTCTCTGTTAAAGTCTCTACATATCTATAAATGGCGTCCTATATCTTCGTATGCATCATATATTACTTGACCGTGCGATGCCTTCTTTGCACTAGTAAAAAAGGATTTATCAGATTCTTAACGTTTGAAGACAATAATTGAACCAAGGGAGATAACTCATATTACTCTGTCTGAAATGATCAAAGGAAAAGCTTTTAACGCGGACTGAATGAAAGTCTGTAGAAATTCCGAAGACCTAGATTTGGTTATCATTTTTTTCAGTTAGTCTGGCAATAAACTCAAAGCGCAATCCGATTTAATTTGATTTGACCTTTAATACATTTTCCCTCGCTTATTCTAGGATTTACTCGGTTTATTCATTTTAAAGCGACTTGCTTTATAATTAACGTTTGTGTTTTGTGACTGACTCCTTTGACCTTTGTCTATATCAAATTAAAGGCCAACATTTCAATCATTGGCCTATAATAGCTTCTCCCATTTTCTGTCTAGACATTCATTTCATCATGATAGTTCTCATTGCATCTACCTACATGTTTCTTTATATCTTTTCATATCTCCAACTTTTCCAATCTATATCTTCCTTTTTCTTTCTCCTTCTCCCCCTCTCTCTCTCTCTCACTCTCTCGCAGTATATATATATATATGTGTGTGTGTGTGTGTGTGTGTGTGTGTGTGGGTGTGTGTGTGTGCCTGTATGTGTATGTTTGTAATAAAATCAATTTTTAAAAGGGGCGCTTATCGGTATAACACAAAACTCAAGCAAATTGTATTAGAGCTTTTTCTGAAGGAAACAGGAAAGGAAAATTAAGGCATAAAAACTATATATATATATATATATATATATATATATATATATATATATATATATATATATATATATATATATTAATTATATTTCACCCCAAACAAGGCACATTGCCACTTTATTGTAGGGGATACTATCAGGGGCATAGGCATCAGGGGTAATGTGTAGGGAGTTGGGCAGCATGATGTCGGTTAACGTTGCACTTGATCTTTTGCATGTCAATACAGTTGGGGAAGCATGGACTGGCACGGAGATCTCAATCTAGCTGTCAAGGGGAAAAACTACTGGAAACTACTGGAATAGAATGCTCTCATATATCTAGGAGTCTCTACTGTGAAGGAGTGGGATTTAGCTGCTTGTCGGGTTTTTTCAGGGGTATTTACGTCGAGGGAGCAGATGTGATTTCAGTCCGTCAGAGCATTCCCCGTTAAATACTTGTAGAAAATGCAGATGTATGCAATATTTCGTCGATGGGACAGAGGCTGAAGTTTAGATGTCTGTTTTTTTTTGTTTTGTTTTTTGTTTTTTTGATAATTGGTTTTGGCTAGAATATAATGAGGAAAACAGCACAATCCTTTTTATGGAGAGAAGGAAATTTCTGAATTCCAGGTTGTCGTTCGTTCCTTCCGTATTTATCCGGTCCTGAGTGGAGATATTTTTCCTTGAAAGATAGTGGAGGCGTCTTCTGTGTTACTTTTGCTTTTGTGGACAACGATCCAATAGAAGATGTAGTTCTTTGCAGGAGTAATGTTATAATGCAAATATGTCGTTGCCAACCATAATCGAAAATGGGAACAAAGATACAGACTAAACTTGTGTCTTGTCGTCCCAAGAAGTGCGAAGGAGGTAAAGATGAGTAGCTTCTGGTGCAGAGTTAGGGGTTCGGTGAAGAACTCGTGTTAGATGTCTGTTGAAGGGGGAAGGCGATGTGTCTTAATTTGGGGGTATGATTTTGTTGTAGGAAGGACGGTGCTCAAAAATATGTTGTATTTTTTTTAAATCGGAAATGGCATTAATGAGAGTGCTAAATTTTTTTGTTGTCTCGCTGGAGAACCATTGTAAGTGGGTATATTCTAGTTTTTATCGGGAAAGGTGGGGGTCCGATGTATGAATGTGTTTTTAGTTGAGGAAGCGATATAACCGGGGGCTCTCTGCCTATAGAGGGATTAACTGAGTTGAGGTACTCCAAATATTTTTCTGTCATAAATTAGTTACGTTTATTTCTACGGTTGAAGCGTCGGGATTTATTGAGTTGTGTGTTTCAAATAAGTGCGCATCCTCTGGAATTATATATAGTTTTTATACCTCCATTTTCTTTTCTTGTTTACGTTATATATATATATATATATATATATATATATATATATATATATATATATATATATATATATATATCGGATTTAAATAGCACTGGGGCAAATGCCATTATTAAAATTGAGGACCAATATATTTGTTGGATTTCAGGAGCAACTGTTGTTTGAACAATGGCCAAAAACCGATGTGCTACTTCCGTTATGTAGATGACATTTTTGCTATTTGCTCATCCTCTACGGAAGTTGAAGGGTTGCTAAGGCATTTAAATTCACTTCACTCTTCTTTGAATTTTGCCATTGAAAGGGAGGCTAATGATTCCTTGCCATTCTTGGACGTTCTGGTTGAAAGATCTGGCATGGGTTTTCTAACCAGTGTTTATAGAAAACCCACTTTTACTGGGCAATACCTCAGCTGGGATTCGTTCTCCCCTAGAACCAGAAAGATAAATCTGGTCCAAAATCTAGTACATCGTGCTTTGAAAATATGTTCTACGATAAAATTAGATACGGAACTTCAAAGTCTAACTGAAATCTTTTTGGCCAATGGTTATCCTCTATACATCATTCAAAAATGTATAAAGGAAAAAACTCTTACATTTAAAGGTGGAACACTTTTGGGCCCTCAAAAATGTCCTGTATATGTGAAACTCCCTTGGATTGGCACTAAAAGCCAAGAGTTTTCACATAGAATTAGTATAGCTGTTTCTCGTTGTTATTTTGCAACGAAGGTTCGAACAGTGTTTGGGACTAGAAATGCTTTCCGCTCCTTTCGAAAAGATAGTATTCCCACCACAGAATATAATATGGTAGTATACAGATTACATGGTCAGTGTGAGGCTGACTACGTGGGACATACTATTCAGCGTTTGGAGGTGAGAATTTCCCAACATGTCCCCCTTCTATACGTAGGAACAAACAATGGCCAACATCCGGGCGTGTACATACTCATAGTTCGGCCATTGGTGAACACTATTAAAGTGTCAAGTCTGCACTGGAGGCTATTCGGATGGAGCATTCTCAATTTTACACAGAGCCCGCTCGAGAATACATTTGAAAATTCTCGAAGCGGTTACAATTATTCTACGGAAGCCAACTCTATGTAGGCAAAAAGAACACACCCATAATCTTGAACTTATGGGTGTAGTTTGAGAATGCTTCTCTGTTTCTCCAATCCTCATTAATTTCACCCCCTCATTCGCTAATTTTAGTCTTTAGACTTTGATATATGTATATATTTTTTTTGCTCTCAAATTGCCGATGTTACTGTTGAAAAGGATCGGCCGAAAGACGTCTTCCGTTTATTTAATTATTTTAGCCCCCCCCCTTTTCATACGTTTTCCCCCCTTCATTCAGTTCAAATAATTTTGAACTACATGTTTTGGAGATTGATTTTAGACCTTGTAGTGTTTCTTGATTAAACGTCAAAAAAAAAAAAATAGTCCTCAATTTTAATAATGACATTTGCCCCAGTGCTATTTAAATCCGTTATAAAATTTTGTACCCATATAAATCTTTATATATATATATATATATATATATATATATATATATATATATATATATATATATATATATATATATACATATATATATATATATGTGTGTGTGTGTGTGTGTGTGTGTGTTTGTGCGTGTGTGTGTATGTATTAAAATGTTCAGGTCCTGGATATGACCTTGAACTATGACCGATGGTGAGGCCCCAGATTGCTTTGGGGAGTGTGAAGCAACCCTTTAATTGCCATTGCTCACGAATCCACTCTGACCCGGGGTGGTAGTACCTGTTAGGGTTTCCAACTATGGGTTAAAAAGATATTCTATTTAAAAAAATTTCGTCAACATAACTGGATTCGGCATTAAATAACTTGAAAAGGGATAATAAACAACCAACCAACCAACCAACATTAAAATGTTCGCGTATGCATCCAGAGTGGTAGTAGTAGTAATATATATATATATATATATATATATATATATATATATATATATATATATATATTATTTTTTATTACCGTTTTATCTGTTTGATTACATATGTTGCCTCGTAAAATCCAACAGAAATTGTTGTTCGTATCAGGACGGAGTGTTTTAGAAGAAATACAAAAAAAGAGGGGAAAAGCGGGGTAGGAAATATTAAGGTTGGAGGAGGACGGGTATTGGCAATATTTCCGTTTTGAAAGTTAAAATACATTAGATTGTAGTGTGTCGGGGTAGCAGATTCAGGTAGGCGTGGGTGGAGACATATGGATATACGGAGGGTGAGGTGGGGAGAGCATGGCAAAGAAAAAGAGAGGTTGTAGTGAGAGGAGGGGAGGGGAGTTTCAATTTTTAGGTTTTAAATTTGGACTGCTTTTTGCTTGTTCAGCAAGGTATATTAATTAGATGAGAGAGAGAGAGAGGGATAGAAAGCGGGAAGTATTAGTGTAGATGTCATGTATGTAACAAGTGCAGGGTTACAGTTAAAAATTTCGTAGCCGCTATAAGTCGACTTGTTATATATATCTATAATATAAAGCTGAACGTCTGTGTGTGTCTGGTCACGAATAGGCTCGTATATGGTTGACTATTATAAAAAACCGATTATATATAATGGTAGAAGATTTATCGAGGATCAGGAATGGGTATGTTTGATCTGGCAGAACGGTGGTTCATAAAAAATTGTGGGGTTCGCGCCTGGCCCCAAAACTAATGAAATAAAAAATGAAAAAATAAACGTTTACAAGTGTTTTGATATAGATGTACATAATAATACTTTGATGAGTATGTTTGAACTTCTATAGTGATGGTGAAATAAAATTGTGGGGTCTGCGTTCGCACCTGTACTCCAGTGAAATATGGCACAAACTTTAACTTAAGATTTTTCAGATCTATTTGTGTAAGTATACTTTGATAATTACGTTTCAATTTGAAGAAATATGGTATAATAGCATTATTGGGTGTTCGTTCGCGCCTGACCTCCATAGAATGTAAACATGTCACAACGTTTAACAAGGTTTTTTTCTAAAAGGGGTGAGGGTCCACAATAACACCTACATTTTAATCTTAATTCATGTTAGCTTTTATTTATTTTTGAAGTTGAATCATATTATTTCGAATAAATTCACCTCATAAATTTACGTTCTTATTGAAGTGAAAGAAAAAAAATGTGTTGGAACTGTAGACAATTCTCGACGCAAATTTCGCATAACTCTATTTTTCCTTCGCCACTTGCACGTGGCACCCTTTCGAAAATAGATAAATATATAAACAATAATAAAATAAGAACGTTACTTGTTATCGTGTCAAAAGAAGGAAAAATCCTGCTTACGTGATTACGTGTCTTTTTAAAACATTTACATAACCGTTTTTATTTTTACTTATATATCTGTTTAAGCATTTTTTTCAGTATACTAAAAAGAATTCAGTTTATTACAAACCTTTCTGTGTGTTCTTTACATTACAATAGTACAACCCTGGATCCTACGACGCAATACTACACCGTTCAATACTGTAAAACTGAAACGAATCTTAATTATCTGTATTTTTGAGATGAGGTGTTTTCATTGATTGAGATTGTCGGACTGACTTCCTCATCTTGGTTGTTATTGTCACAACGTTTCGGCCGTTTTGCCCCTCGGCCTTCGTCAGGTGTTTTGTATCGAACTGGGGAACCCCCGTAATAATAATAATTGGGTCCGAGACTCCTAACAAACGGTTCCCCAGTTCGATACAAAACACCTGACGAAGCCGGAGGGCAAAACGGTCGAAACGTTGTCACAATAACAACCAAGATGAGGAAGTCAGTCTTACAATCTTAATCAATGAAAACACCTCATCTCAAAAATACAGACAATTACTATCCAATCGGTACGGACCCGACATTAGGATTGAATGGGGACACCTAGAAAAGTGTCATATGAAACTGGCAAGATTCGCTAACCATCTAACCTTCCTGTACAGATGTAGAGACTTAAAACTCATACCAGTAGGGTTGACATTACAAACAACAGTGGATTCCAGGAAGGCACGTAGAGTCGCGGAAAGGACAGGGCATGCCCTCGTTCGAGAAAAGATCCAACACACCCGCTGGAATAAACAAAAACTAAGGAACGAAATCTCCGACACCTTAATATCGTTCCTTGTCAAAGTGACCCAAGAGGAAGACAGGGTGAGAATCCAATCAGATCTGGATAAATCGTACAGACAAGAATATGAGAAGGCCAAAGGACGCCAACTCAAGAAGCTCACAAAGCTCAAAGACCAGAGGAATGTAACATCCAAACACCGCTCACCTGTGAAAGCAGTCATCACCCTCAGCAACCGCCAACTGAGTCACTCAGAGGAAGCAGTACTAAATAAAGGTCTCAACTTCGCAACAACAACCAAACGCGTTCCATTCTTAGATATAATAACACACATGGAAGATATAGCCTTGAGAATCCCATCAACCCAAGGTGATGAAATAAGATGGAAAGTGAGACAAGTACTCGAGAAAGCCAAGCCTCCTAAAACATCTCTCGGGGAGATAGGCTTGTTATAAGAACCCTACAGAGTGACATCAGCATAATAATTCTGCCAGCAAACAAAGGCAATGCTACTGTGGTGATGGACATGTCGGAGTACTCTGAAAAAATGACAGGCCTAATCGCAGATGGTAGCTACGGTAAATAAAGAAGGACCCAACTTTGAAAACCGAAAACAAGGAACACATCGCTCCGATGAGATATAGACAGCTGGTCCAGCATTACAGTAAGCTACCACATATGTACGGTCTCCCCAAGATACACAAAGACGGTATTCCACTCATAACCATAGTGAGCTGCCGAGGCTCAGCATGCCACCCACTGAGCAGGTATCTTGTGGATATAATAAACCCATTAGCAGGCAAGTCAGCAACACATGTAAAGAATTCTGCCCACTTCACAGAACTGATCAAGGAAGTAGCCATCAGTACAAACCAAATGGTAAGCCTAGATGTGGTTAGCCTGTTCACTAAAGTCCCAACTAGTGAGGCACTAGCAGTAATTCAAGAAAAACTAGCTGCGGACCTCTTCATAGAAGAGCGCACATGTGTACCACTGCCAAACTTAATGGAAATGCTGACATTCTGCATAGAAACAACCTACTTCAGAATGGGTACTGACCTATATCGACAAGAGGAGGGACTAGCCATGGGTTCGTTATTATCACCAGTGATGGCGAACATATACATGGAATACTTCGAAGACATGGCCTTAGGTCCAGCTCCCTTAAAGCCCACCATGTGGCTAAGATACGTTGATGACACCTTTATACTCTGGCCCCATCAGAGAGACATCCAGGCTGTGCTAGACCATGTGAACTCAATAAGGCCATCGATACAGTTCACAATGGAGAAAGAAAGAGATAACCAACTGGCCTTCCTTGATATACTCATATCACGCACAGAGCATGGGTTTAAGACAAAAGTATATCGCAAGCCTTCCTTCACCGGGCTGAAACTAGCAAGACTCCGTAACACTCTAACCTTCCTGTACAGATGCAGAGACTTAAAACTCATACCAGAAGGGTTGACATTACAAACAACAGTGGATTCCAGGAAGGCATTTAGAGTCGCGGAAAGGGCAGGGCATGACCTCGTTCGAGAAAGGATCCAACACACCCGCTGGAATCAACAAAAATACCGGACAATACCTTAACTTCAACTCCCATCACCCATACAGTATCAAACATGGAATCGCACGCTGCTTACAACATCGAGCAGAGACAATAAGTAGCGACACCATTACATACCACCAAGAAATCGTCAGGTTGAAGAATACCCTCCGTCGTAACAACTACCCCGATAGCATACTATCCACCAGACGTGTTAATAGTATAAGTGAGGAGAATGAAACTCAAAAATCTCTAACGGTCTGCCTACCATACATACGAGGCATCTCAGAAAAGATTCAGAGAATATGTGCCCCCTACAACATCAGGGCGGTATTCAAGAGGGAATCAACACTCAGACGACACCTGGTACGAGTGAAGCCCCGCATGGATGAGAACATGACCAAAAACTGCATATACTCCATCCCACGCAGTTGCAGAAAGGTTTACAAGCGTGAAACATGCCGCTCCCTTAAAGAAAGGGTGGAAGAACACCGAAAAGCGGTAACTAATGCGGAGACGGAAAAATCGGGTATAGCCAACCATGTCTGGATGGAGAGGGGGGAGCATCGCCCCTATGGGATGAAGTAAAAATAATAAACAGAGAGACCCAATGGAAAGTGAGAAAACTTAAAGAAACAGCTCACATGCTCGGACATAACAACTTACTGAGCAAACCAAGCATAGAGCTGAATGCAATTTGGA
Source organism: Euprymna scolopes (assembly GCF_053919585.1). Classification (NCBI taxonomy): domain Eukaryota; kingdom Metazoa; phylum Mollusca; class Cephalopoda; order Sepiida; family Sepiolidae; genus Euprymna; species Euprymna scolopes. The sequence continues at coordinate 27,196,938 of NC_136508.1, read as the reverse complement.
CACCTCTGATAGAGAGAGAAAACCTTGAATAACAACATAGGTTTAACATTAACAAAAACCAACTAAGAATTGTCCTAGTGACATATGGCCGAGTGGTCCTAGACGTTGTATCAAAGTTTACAGTTACCCAAAGGTGCTGAGTTCAATCCTGAACGAAGGCAGTGAAAAAGTAACATTGAAAGCAGAGAATCAGCCACTATGTCCCAAAGCCTAGCTGGAGGCCGAACACGGTACCCCCGTAATAATAATAAAGGGTTGGTTTCGAGACTCCTAACAAACGGTTCCCCAGTTCGATACAAAACACATGACGAAGCCGGAGGGCAAAACGGCCGAAACGTTGTGACAATAACAACAAAGATGAGGAAGTCAGTCCGACAATCTCAATCAATGAAACCAATCTGTTCTGCTTGAAATAGGCACCATTTTTTATTACTCATATTTATATCGATGCTTTGCTTTAAAAATCTAAAGTAATTACGTATTTACTTTTTTGATATCCCATTTTGCTCTTTCGTGTTATTTTACTAAAGTAAGTAATGCCTCATTATTTTTCAAAACTGTTTTTGTTTCTTTGTTTTTCGATATCTCGTCGATATTATTTAGTAAGAGTGTTTAGCAGAAAAGCCAACAAACGACTACCCGAAAAAATAAATATAAAATAAATAAATGTTACCATAGTCAATAAAAGTTCAGTTCATGTTTTTTTTTGTTTTGAAATAGTTTTTAATGCTCTTTACATGAAATAAATTAAAACGAAATTGGAGGCGAATGTTACTTAAATGAATCTGTATATAAACTACACATGCCATAATCGAATATTCCTCAAGCTCAAAATAACGGAAAACATTAAAATATGTTTATAAATATGTTTATAAATATTCCTTACGTTGACGGAACTCTCTTAAATTGTTCACACATAATGCTCAGGCGCCCCATCCTTCAAATTGAAAACGAGGTTCTCCATTTCAAAGTCGCTACCATTTTTTTTCTTAAACCGGTTCGTGAATTAAAAAAAAATGTAAAACAACTTAAAAATACAAACCAATGAACTATCTACCATAAAAGTAACTTTTATTGACGATGGTAACATTTATTTCCTGTAAATTTATATTATTATATATATATAACATTTTCTCTTTGTAAGGAAACATCATTTTGTTGGTCACTCTTGGCTACGTATGGACAAAAGTTGACATAACTTTCATCATATTTTGCTTAGGGTAAAACTTTTGAGTATCAACACCTATCTCTTTACACTCCCCTCCTTTTCATAACATATCATACTTTCATCAATCACAGTCCATTTTCTGTAGGCTGTTTTTGAACCCAGTCAAGGACAAGTACGTCTGCTAGTATACATATATATATATATATATATATATATATATATATATATATATATATATATATATATAATATTCTTTATACAGTAATCGATCATTTAAATGATGAAATAGTACAGTCATGGTAAATTATTTTCCGATTATTTAATACCAAATAAAATCTTAGGTTACAATATATTCGGTTAGAATAGATTGCAAATATACACATGCGTTCGAACGGCAGTTTTCAAAGTGTACCTACATCAGTAATTGTCTATGCAAAATTTATAGCCAGTGTTTTGGGTTTGGTACAATTACCAGCAGATTGCATAACAGGATTAATACACTATGTGTGTTTGTTTGTTTGTTTTTGTTTCTCATCGGAGTTACTTTCTCTTGGATATGTTGTCCTCAGCACAGCCGAAAACGTCATCTCCATCTTGTATTGTAACACTCTTGAATATACGAAGGTAAGTAACGACCGGTTTATCTTGTCCTTTAACTGCGCAAACGAGAAACGTGAAGATATCTGAAACATTATAATACCTAAAACAATATGCATATTACAGTTATGTTATCTGATTTGCAGAATAATGCAATAAGCAAAATAGTCTATGATGTGAACGTGGCGAAACTAATGTACTAATAACTTAAAAAAAAACGAAAACAATCATTGAGACTGATTATTAATTAATAACTCTAATAGTTACTATTAATAACTTAAATGCAATCGAAAATAATTAATATGATTTATCTGCGTGTGACAACTATATGGACTTTTATATTATGTAACTAATGACGCACCTCTTGACAAATATGTTCACCTCGAATAATATTATTGCAAATCTCGCAAGTTTTTGAATTAACAAAGTATAACATCTTGATGTTTATCTGAAAACGAACTTGTGATATAACGCAGCAATAAAAGAAAGTAAATCGCCAAACTCGCTGTTTGCTACAACACGAAGAACTCTATATAGTTGTATTAATCGGACTGTTTTTTCTGTTCTTGTTATTAGTGAAATGTTTTGGTCGGGTTGTCTGGCGACCTGCATCAGGCATATCGATTGTTCTTTGGAAAAGTTATTGGCTTCGGATTTCCGTGTTTCTGTGAGTCAATCTCAATTTCTTTGGTCATTGTTCTATTTGTCTGATCCCATATAGAAAGAAAAAGGGTAAACTCTTGTGGAATAGGAGTCAAAATAATTGAGAGGGATGCAAGATGGAGTCAGCACGTCTGCTTAAAACAGAAATAGAAAATTTCTGAGCAGACCAAGCCTGGAATTTAGTAACATTTGGTAGACTCTAATTGCGAAAAAATAACACAAAAAAGAAAATAAAATATTGTACACCCTTAAAATTTCGGCGATAGAAGGGAGATAACCCCCGGCCAATCTTTATTAGGGTTTTCTCTCGTTTGTCAACCAATATTTTTCTCATATATTCGTAACAATGACAACTTTTCACTTATTTTTCTAAAGAATATTATAAAATCTTAATTTTTAATAATGATTTTTTTTTTATAATTAATGTAATTCGTAACATTATTCATTTTATGAGAAGTTACCTTTTAGAAATATCGCAACTATATATTTACGGGTAATTTTCAACAGAATACAATTTTAAAATGTTTAATGGTTTCTTTTGCAAAGAAGACACATATTAATACAGTTTATATTAGTTTTTGGAAGAGTATATTAAATATTATGTTTTATATTGATATATGTATTTATTTATGTGTGAGTATATATATATATATATATATATATATATATATATAAATGTATATATATATGTGTATGTGTCTGTGTGTATTACAAATATATAAATAAATCTAATAACGCAGATATTAACAATATCCTCATTATATATTGTTGTAAATTCTTTAACCGGTCAATACGATCATATGATTTTTTAATTTAAAAGTTTATCTCCTGCATATCTCTGTAGAAATATTCTGTAAAGAAAGTCAATGTAAATGGATTTTAGAATACTGAATAATTTTTTGCATCTATGAGTACAATATATACGCTGTTCTGCCAAATATCTATGCATATTATATAAAACATTAATTATTTGAAACCCTATATATAAACGGCTATATGTGTGTATATTCGTTTTCTGTCTATTTAGTTGTGTTTATATTTTCAACATCTTCCTGTTCCGAAACTAAAAAGTCGCAGACCGGCGCCAGGGGACTCAAATTGTTGGACTTTTATGGGTCTTTATTGAGTGAAAATTTTTTTAAGGGGTAAAAATTGGTTAAAATTGAAAAACACTGTTATATATTTTGTACATCAATCTTAGTTTTACTTGGTAGATTGGAACAGTTCTCTCTCGATTGGAACCAACTTCTTTGTCTACTCTACCTACGGATCCCCGAAGAACTTTTCGTGTGGGGGAGGGGTAAAAGTAAAGCAGCATGTTATCATTGCATGAAGATATTGATTCAATCCTACCCAAAGCAGGCCGGATTATTAGTTGTTTAAAACGCGTGGAGCCAACAACAATAGCAGGCGGTTATTACTGAAGAAACAGTTACAAGTCGCGGCATTCCTATCTCGCAGCTCTTACACACATAAAGAAGTCAGGTAATAAGTTGGCGGAAACGTGACTAAAGCACGCTCAATAACCATCAAAATGAGTATAACACTCCACACACAAAAAATACTTAATATGTAAATATTTTTCTTGATAAATAAAAAACCTATCAAGTGTTTTGTATTCAACTTCAGCTTCATCATCATATCTATATCTAATTCTATGTGCCGTTTTATATCGTAATCCCTGTTCCCTCCTCTTTCAGAAGTAAGCGATTTACACCATTCACTCTGCATCTGCCTATCGGTATAATGTCGAATCCGCTCGGGCTGAAATGTGTACGGATGTGTAAGATCATTTATTGCTGTAACAAGTAAAAAGAAAAAAGAACACGTACATATACATGCCAATATAATGAAGAGTAGTTAGGTGGGTCGATATTAACACGACGTGCGTTGATCCTCTTGTCAATAGTCTGACAGTGAAACTGCGCTCAGTCAATGTCGCTACTCAGATGTTGAGAATACATCCGTCGATATAATTTCGAAGCAGGGTGTTTCAGATCAGAGGGCAGATCAATCACTTGAGCCGTCATCATTCTCAGATTTCATAGTTCAACTGAACATCGACGGCTCAAATTCTATTTACTCGCCGTGGGATGAATTAATTCTGCTCGTAAGTATCTCTCTCTGTCTCTCTCTCTCTCTGTCTCTTTCTCTCTCTCTCTCCGTCTCTCTCTATCTCTATCTCTCTATCTCTCTATTTATATATATATATATATATATATATATAAACAAATGCATGTGTACTGCGTATGTGTGTATGTGTGTGTGTTTTTTTATTTTAATATTCTTCCTCAGGAGATTGTAACGCTGAGTATGAGTCAGCCAAACCAGCTGCCAAGATTATCCTGCTTTTTTTTAATCCGACCGAGAGCCCTTTTTAGAATCCTCGTTGTTATCTTCACTGCAATTGTCTGGATCTCTTTTTCCTCTTGGTTCACCAAGAATATTAGTGAGGTAAGACTTCAGTTTCTTCTTCATAAACCCAGTGGCACCTATAATAACTAGTATTATTGATATCTCTCTAAAATTTCAGTTTCCTCTCATATCATACATTAGGCCTTGCTATTTGGCCTGTTTCTGTCTTTCAGCTTTGTCCAGACGTCCATCCTTAGGAACACCTACTTTAACCAAAGTTGCAACTTTCTCTCACTTATTCCATATAACTATGTCAGGTTTCTCTGCAATATTTTCAAGGTAGGTGGCTGTAGGGATTACATGGTTGTAATGCATTGTATATAAGTAATTTCCAACTGTTCTTTCAGGTTCATTTTCCCAGGATTTACTGCTACACTGGATGTTTAATTTTTTACAGATGGTCCAGTGGAGGTACTTACATACTCCATTATGTCTTGCTGTGAGGAGTCATCCCCTAAAAGAAACTTGTCATTTGATACTAGATGACTAACATTTTCCAATTCCGTGTGGGACAACGTGCAATTGTTGTCATTAGTGAGACATGCCATCTTCTTGAATGCATTGGTCATCAATCTCTGGTCGGTTCCGCTTTTAATACAGTCAAACAGTCCTAGGAACATTCTTTGTCTATGTATTCATGGGAGAGTTACCCGAGAAAAATACTTTGCACGCTGATGTTGGTCTCATTCTTTAAGGTTTCTTTTTTTGAAAGGTGGGCACATATTTTAATGTTTGTAATGATACATAAATGCTGCTAAATATGTGCTAGTAAATTCTAATAAGATTTATTATTTCTGGAAAGAGCTAGTCTAGTAACCAGCATACTCTGATACATAGTCAAATACGTCCTGATCAATTCTACTCCATCTTCAGGGGTGTATTATAATCGTATACTTAAATACTTTACAAATAACCAAGATATTTATATAATAAGATTGTTATATGAATAAAGATGTTGACTTGGAATGATTACTAACGGTAAATACGTTCAGAAACTGCATATCCATTTTATTGAAGTGAAAGTATGTGGATTTTATTATCAACATGTGCATTTAGTATTTTTATATACATATATATATACACATATATTCAGACATTTACGTATATATGTATATATAGAGAGATAGATAGATAGATAGATAGATAGATATAGATACACACCTATATATAGAGAGAGAAAGAGAGGGGAAATAGGGAGAGGGAATGAGAAAGAGATAACGTTGATATTGATTTTATATATTCTAATTCGGAAAAGTTTGTAGCTTTTTATTTTTATGCATAACCACCGTCGATACAAAGTTGTTGATCATCAAATACTGGGATATCGTGCCATTATAAAACATTCAGAACAGATAGGTGCACTTTGCGTTGTGGAATAAAAGTTGGAGAACTGTACCGGGATGTGGAAGAATCGAATGACAAGACAGAGCAGATACAGGCGTTCTCAAACCTGCAACAAACGGTGCGCTATTATCTACGAAATAAGAACAAATATTGGCGAAATATACGGTCGTCGGAGTTGGGACTATACAGAGACAAATGTACCATCATTTATCTTCTGCTGTGTATCAATCCTAATGGTTCGAAATAAACAACGTAGAAATTTTAACGGCAAGTTAACTTTTTTTCAGGACGTGTTGTATAAAAAGTAGACCAATAGTATGGAAGTCACAGTCACATTAACTTCTCATGTGAAAACAATATCAGCGTGATAGACATAGAAAGGACCTACCTCAGAAACGGGTGCGAATCTGTTTCGGCAACAGAGGCTGAAAGACAGAAAAAGAAACAAAGAAGCCCAAGATATGGCGGCTGTAGCCTTTTAAAGTCTCCGGTCACGCGTAGATCTCGGAATATGCAAATTGGGTGTGCCGAAACATTATAAAAGGCGAATCGTTGGGAGGAGTGAGAGAAGCGTTTAAGACATGCGAATAGAGAGCATCGACGTGTATCTCGTGATGTGAACAACGCACTCGACTCAACTCAACTTGTGACTAGCGAATCTTTGCTTGACATTTGAATGAAAAAGTTTTGTTGCTTTGCGTTAGACAAATACTTCTGATACGAGCTATTCCGGCTGTATTCTAATCATGGCTCTAAGACAGTTTGATCTCTGACTCAACCTCGAGTTCAGTGGCGCAACAACGGACGTTCCAATAGTAGAATGGCTGGAGGATGCAGAGTTAACGTGTAAGCTGTGCGAGGTAACAAAGGTGGAGCGAGTATTGCCACTGCGACTGAAGGGTGCGGTTCGTGAGACATATCGGCAACTCTCGACGGACTAACGGAGTGACCTTAAAGAAATTAAACGTGCCCTTCTAATGGCGTACGGGACGGTTTCATTTACGACATTGAAACAGTTCACCGCCCGTCGCCTTCGGCCAGGAGAGACGGTGGATTTTTTGACGGATTTGCAGCGGCTAGCATTGTTACATGATAAGAGTTTTTTTTTTTAGCAATTGTTTTTTTTTTTTTTAGAGATCCTATAATTTTTCTCCAAGAAAAGTGACTTGATAGGGATTGATAAGCACAAAATGTGCCCCTATTCGAAAAATTTGGGAACCTGCTTAATTAAGTGCTTAAAATAAGCTGGTTGCACGTAACGACTCCAAGCAAGTGGTAAGGCTTAATTAATAAACAGGCGTTGGAAAGAATACGAAAATTCTTAAGTAGGACCAGTAAACCGATGATAGGTAGTCCCGAGGCAATCACATATAGCATAATGAAGTAAGAGACAAGCAAAAATATGCCGTAGATTACGTAAGACAGATATAAACTTGTATTTTTTTTAGAGACGCATGAATGTGGGATATATCTGTTGGATCTTGGAGGCTCTGGTGAGAGGAAAGAAAACTCACAAATAAATCGGGCAATTAGATAGAATTTAGGCGCAATTAAAGTGCTGGGCGAGAAAGGTGTTAGTTGGTTAGGGGTGATATTTCTAAATCCTAGTCGAAGTTTCAAGAATCCAAGCAAGGAAATCCGAGTGAATCCGTATGAGAGAAAAAAGGTATATCTTGATAGTTAAAGCCAACCAAGAACATGGGTTATGAGCTTTGGTATGTTCCGTATAAGATAGTTATAGAATAAAAAAAACAAAGTCATACTTGATAAGACTAACCATGCGGAAAGAGAGATCAGGACACTTTTGGGACGAAGGAAGTCGTCCATTTCGAGGGACATATGGGTGGCTGGAAAGTAGCTGATGTGAATCATAGATAAAGACCCTACACCCAAAAAGTAAATGCCAAGAAGATCAGAAAGGTTCTGATCTTATAAAAATAAATAATTGTGAAGTCGGCCGTGGAGGGCTGACAGAAAGAGATTTTTTTTTGTTTTTTTAGCCTGATCTTTCTAGCCGGTGATTGTGTAGATGTAAAAATAAAAAAATGTACTAAATTTAAAGATGCATACATTTTTTTTTGTGAAATATGGAAGGGAGAAATGTTACATGATAAGGGCTGTCCCCTTTTCATGTAAGTATAAAAATAGACAGATTACTTAAAATGAAAATAAAATGAGAGAAAGCAGAAATCGAACCTCGGATATAAGTTTTAAAGAACAATAGGTTTAAATTGAATGTCCAGTAAATAGTTACTTCTGATGAAATAAATAATAAATAAACTATTCAATTGTTAGAAAGAATGTGGATAATAAAATATGGGTAAAATAAATTAGATGTGTAGGTTGAATTCCTTTGTAAAAACATGAAAGAAAAAATAGGTTATTGGGAAATCATAATGTCGGAAACGTGCAAAGTCGCGCATCTTGAAATACGTGAATTTTGCTCACGAGGCCGGACATGCATGGATTTCTCAATATAGGAAGTGAGAGTTAGTAAGAGAGACAGTCAGTGAGAAACTCAGAGAGGGTCTGGGAATTTGGACGTCTAGGAAGCGAGACGGTCACTTTGAAACTAATATGTGAAGCTTTGAATTCTTGATGAGAAAACCACGGCCGGTCGTGAAGAAATAAACCCATCATGTGTTTTGATAAAGCTCGTATTTGTGTTTGTGATTCTTACAAAAAGGTAAAGTGAATTGTTATTATATGTCTGTATTATAAAATGTCGTGACATACACATCTCATATCCACAATGTAAATCTACATCTCATATCTGCACTAAGACTGTCTGAACACTATCTCCTCACTCTAATAGCTTCAGATAGCAACACATCTATTAACCTAAGAATGAACATATTTTTAATATATATGAATCGTCATAACACGAACACGGAACGAACAATTTCTCTCACAACATCCCTCTCTAGAACTCTCTCAACAGCATCACTTGTAATAAGACTCTCTCAATGAAACCAAGATATAACAGCATGACTGGTAGGTAACATGCCACAAGAGTGTTGGATAAAGGGATCCTTTGTGAATGGATTGCTATGCCATACAAAGGGACTTTTGCGAGCCTCAACGTGAATGGAAAAGCTGTTATTGAAAGAGCTGCTTTAGAGGGTTCGTTCAATGCTGATGGATGTCAGAAATGATGAGGTCGTCGCCGCAGTGCAACCTCGAGAGGCCGCATGTGCACCTTCACCACTGCCTACAGCTAGCAGGAGCACCTTCACCACTGCCTACAGCTAGCAGGAACACCAGAAGTATTAACTGCTTCAGATGCGGGTCAAACCATTGGACCCGTGATTGCCTTTCGTCGCGGTCAGAAATGCAAAAAACCGGTACACTTGACTCGCGCCTGTCCGGGAAACGGGCTAGGGGTGGAAGTTACATCACCAGTCTTCTCCCTAGATCGTCATTAAACAAGGCGCAACCTGCAGTGAGCGTATGCGTTAATGGGCGTGCGTGCCACGCGCTTGTGAACACGGGTTGCGCCGATACACTTGTGCGCAACGAACGTTGCGACACTTGGGAAATGACAAGAACTCTGGTGCTCACTGTAAGCAGGATCTCGTGTCCTGTTGTGGAGAATGTGTCATGCACATAAGCATCGGTAGTCGCCTAAAATAGCCGCGCAAGCTCTGATAATGAACAGGGAGCTACAACGAGCTGCAAACACTTGTACCTCCCCGACGTAACTCCCCCCGACAAACCCGACAAGCTACTAAGTCTCATCCCTTTACAGTAGAGATCCCTAGGTTCAAGAAAGCCTTTTACACCAATAGTTTCTTCCCCAGAACTGCGGGTCTTTGGAACTCCCTTCCAGGATTCTGCTTTCCCAACTGCAATGATATGCAGAAGTTCTAGTGTAATGTTAACAAACATCTTTCTACTCTTCTCCCTTCATAATGACCCCGCTAATTAATTCCCTAATAGTAGCCCCCTGCTTCAAAGTGGCACTGTGCCTTGTTTGGGGTGAAAATTGAATAAAAAAAAAATTGTGTAGCTGGGCAGAGTCGTAGTAGATGGATCCATGAACGTGACGTTCTCCCAACGCGAAGACTGCGTTTGCCCGGCACTCACCCTAGATAAGCCTTATTTTCGTGCGGAGTCCAACCAATGCACGAAGTCCTGGACTATGGTTCGGAAGTAGTCGGACGAAAAACCGGCAGAGAATGTGTTTCATAGGGTGTCAGAGTACAAGATTTCCCCTGGAGCTCGCGTAAAGTATGTTAGGAAACTACGAACCTGGATCAACAATGAATAGCTTGCTCCTTATCCTGAGAAGGCATTAGGGTCTCCATAGTGTTTAATCCTGCTAATGGCAGTCGTTCAGCCAAACAAACAAAAAGTGAGGCTGGTGCACGATTATAGGTAGTTAAAAAAAAAAACTGGACCCTTTATGGCCAGCGCATACGTGTGCGCTGATAAATTACGGGAATGGCGGCAAGCAGGGTCTAATGTTTGCGTGCTTGATCTTTGGAAGGCATACCTTCAAGTGCGTGTACACCCGTTACTATGGCCTTACCAGACAGTTCTGGTTAAAGGGAAGAGATACTGATTAACCCGTATGGGGTTCGGACTCAACATGGCACCATCAATTATGCAAACGATTGTTGACACCATTCTAGCTCAGGATGAGCGCATACGGCATTTTACCTGGTGCATCGACTGCTTGTCTCTCACTCCTGGACAGGGTTCAAAAGACAGTCTCCAAGCTGATAGGTCATGAACTGTAATCTAAGCTTCAGCCCCTGTCCCACCGACGAAATGTTGCATCCTTCTGCCTGTTCTAAAAATACTGTAATTGTGGCTACTCTGACGAACTGCAAGCACTTTTACCTCCTCGACGTGACTACCCCGACAAACCCGACAAGCAACTAAGTCCCACCCCTGTACAGAAAGTGTAAGAAAGCCTTTTACTCCAATAGTTTCTTACCCCAAACTGCAAGTATGTGGAACTCCCTCCCGGGATACTGCTTTCCTAACTATACTGATATGCAGAAGTTCAAGTGTAATGTGAACAAACTTTTCTTTCTACTAATCTCCCTTCCTAATGCCCCCGCAAATTGTCTCCGAATAGTAGCCCCTACTTCAAGGTGACACTTGCCTTGTTTGGGGTAAAGATTGAATAAAAAAATATGTATTGATAACGTGTACGAGAATGAAGGGTTATATCCGCGACACATGTAGAGGAGCATCTCCGCAACTTTGGAATTATCAGTAAGGAGCCGGAAGGACTACAGGGGTGCGCATGGGTGACGGTTTTCAGGTCCGGGGAGAAGACGGCGCCCTCCATTGGAAACGGGGAAATGAAATCCTACACATGCCTCAAGGTTACGCGAGGAAACGTATTTTCCTGTTGCAGTGCACCACCAAAGTGGACATCCAGGGATCAAGTGAACCTTGTATTTTGCTAAGTTGGATGACCCTGAAGTACGAAAAGCGGACGTTAAAAGAGTGGTTGAGAGCTGCGTGGCTTGCCAATCCATCGACCCGGCATTCGTTCGCTTGGAAAAAGGAAAACTGGAAGTAAATAGCCACTGAAGCCGGCTGGCGATAGATGCTACTCACCACAACGGCGAGGATTACCTAAAGCTCATTGACAGCGGCCCATCAAGGTTTGCGATATGGCGGCCGCTCCACCGGCAAGATACGGCAGCAGTCATCCATCAGCTAAACAGTATCTTCCTCGGAGAATGTGCCCCCCCCCCAATGGAGATACTAACTGACAACGGCACCGCTTTCCCCAGTGAACACTTCAGAAAGTTTGCCGATGGCTGAGGAGTACATCTGCGGTTCCGATGTGCTTACCTACCGAGCGGGAATAGGATTATTGAGCGGAAGCAGAGGAATGTCAAAACTATCGCCGCCAGAACGGGGTGTGCGGTGTCTGAAGCAGTTTATTTATGCAACGTGACCCCAAAGCATGCTGTGTTACTCTTTACAGGGCCGGCCGACACATTGTACAGGTATCACGTTAGGGTAAAAAACATAGAAACGAGCCCAGTACCTGAGGCGGATGTAGTTGTAGGTAGGCTGAAAAAAGCGGATATTGTCTAGATCAAGAACCCATAGGGCAAATGTATGACTCAGTATTGACTTGGACGAATCACTGAAGTGATTAGCAAGCTAGCAGTGTGTGTAGACGGCGTGCACCGTTACATTAAAGACATACGGCCGAAAACACAATCGCGGCTACCTGTGAACAACGGTAGCGAGTCTGGCTCCGAGTCAGGGACTAGTAAGACATCGCTTTGATTCACAGCAGCTCCATCAGAAGGCGACACTGATATGAGTAGCCTCCCAGCGGAATCGGTATTCTTCAACCCCCAGTCCGCGGACAGGAGCTTAAGCGAAGAAGAGGCATGCATCGTTCCCTTTCGGAGAAGCACCCGGCGACAGCGATCACCACCCCATTGCCAATTCAGTGATCATGAGATCAGGAGGGAGTGTAATAGACATAGAGAGGACCTACCTCAGCAATGGGCGCGAATCTGTTTCAGCAGCAGGCTGTAAGATATAAAAAGAAAAAAATGAGGCCCAAGATGGCGGCTGTTGTCTTTTAACGCCTCAGGTCACGTGTAGATCTCGAGCATTCCAGTGTGTAATATGCAAATTGGGTGTGCCCGAAACATTATAAAAGGCGAGTCGCTGGGAGGAGTGAGAGAAGCGTTTAAGACATGTGACTAGAGAACGTCGAGGCGTATCTCGTGTTGTGAACAACGAACTCTACGCGACTCAACTTATGACTAGCGAACCTTTGCTTGACGTTTTAACCCAAAAGTTTTGTTGCTTTGCCTTAGACAAAGACTTCTGATACAGTAAGTACGGACTATAGTAACAATTACATAAGATTACATATGTTAAGTTCAAGAATAAGAAATGTATATTGAAAAAACCGTAATAAATAAAACTGTAGTATAATTTACCTGAAGATAAAATAAGTCTGATATAATAATTTAATTTTGCTGGGATTTCACAGAAAACTGACTGCCGCATATACTAGAAAATAATATATTTTATGAGTAAAACATGCAGCAATGTAGACGACCTGTGTATATGCTACTTTGATTAGGCTGCAGAAGTTTAAAACTGATATACATACGCATGAACACCCTAAAATAAAATAAAATTAATCTCTATATAAATAAAATGAACTCATTTTTTCGCGTCTGATTTTGACATTAATAGGATTAAAAATCAAGATATTTCATGCAAATATAATATGCACAAACGGCAGAACAATATCTGAGGTGTGTTATAGGCTTATTATTTCTCAAATTCCTCGATAATCTTAGATTTCTATACCTTTTCTGCTGAGAAGTCACGGCCAAAATCGGTTAAGATCAATGGAAGTGGTAAAATATTTTCTCTCTAATAAATTCCTCCTCCCCCTGCCACCACTTAACACCGTTTGGGGATCGTTCACAAGGAACAGTTGAGAAGAGAACACCGGTTTGGCTTCGTAGTTCTTTCATGTGAAGTTATTTAAAATCACTAAACTAAGCTGCAGTGCTCTGTGGCGTAGTGGTTAGCGTGCTGGACAATTCACATTATATTTTCACGTTCGCGCCGACCTACCGTAGTCGTTTTTTTTTTTTTGTTTTTTTTCCTAAACAACTGGAATGGACTTTTGTTGGTGGCCGAACTGTTAACGTTGCAGATGTTTTTGTTTTTTTTTACACTTTATTTTCCTACTTTTACTCATGACTCCGGGTTTGATCCTTCCTACTTACCTACCATAACATTTTTTAACCCCCCCGTCCCGGAAACAAACACTCGGGCAACGCCGGGTACCCCCGCTAGTCTTCTCTTCTCTATATAAATAAAATGAACTCATTTTTTCGCGTCTGATTTTGACATTAATAGGATTAAAAATCAAGATATTTCATGCAAATATAATATGCACAAACGGCAGAACAATATCTGAGGTGTGTTATAGGCTTATTATTTCTCAAATTCCTCGATAATCTTAGATTTCTATACTTTTTCTGCTGAGAAGTCACGGCCAAAATCGGTTAAGATCAATGGAAGTGGTAAAATATTTTCTCTCTAATAAATTCCTCCTCCCCCTGCCACCACTTAACACCGTTTGGGGATCGTTCACAAGGAACAGTTGAGAAGAGAACACCGGTTTGGCTTCGTAGTTCTTTCATGTGAAGTTATTTAAAATCACTAAACTAAGCTGCAGTGCTCTGTGGCGTAGTGGTTAGCGTGCTGGACAATTCACATTATATTTTCACGTTCGCGCCGACCTACCGTAGTCGTTTTTTTTTTTTTGTTTTTTTTCCTAAACAACTGGAATGGACTTTTGTTGGTGGCCGAACTGTTAACGTTGCAGATGTTTTTGTTTTTTTTTACACTTTATTTTCCTACTTTTACTCATGACTCCGGGTTTGATCCTTCCTACTTACCTACCATAACATTTTTTAACCCCCCCGTCCCGGAAACAAACACTCGGGCAACGCCGGGTACCCCCGCTAGTCTTCTCTTCTCTATATAAATAAAATGAACTCATTTTTTCGCGTCTGATTTTGACATTAATAGGATTAAAAATCAAGATATTTCATGCAAATATAATATGCACAAACGGCAGAACAATATCTGAGGTGTGTTATAGGCTTATTATTTCTCAAATTCCTCGATAATCTTAGATTTCTATACTTTTTCTGCTGAGAAGTCACGGCCAAAATCGGTTAAGATCAATGGAAGTGGTAAAATATTTTCTCTCTAATAAATTCCTCCTCCCCCTGCCACCACTTAACACCGTTTGGGGATCGTTCACAAGGAACAGTTGAGAAGAGAACACCGGTTTGGCTTCGTAGTTCTTTCATGTGAAGTTATTTAAAATCACTAAACTAAGCTGCAGTGCTCTGTGGCGTAGTGGTTAGCGTGCTGGACAATTCACATTATATTTTCACGTTCGCGCCGACCTACCGTAGTCGTTTTTTTTTTTGTTTTTTTTCCTAAACAACTGGAATGGACTTTTGTTGGTGGCCGAACTGTTAACGTTGCAGATGTTTTTGTTTTTTTTTACACTTTATTTTCCTACTTTTACTCATGACTCCGGGTTTGATCCTTCCTACTTACCTACCATAACATTTTTTAACCCCCCCGTCCCGGAAACAAACACTCGGGCAACGCCGGGTACCCCCGCTAGTCTTCTCTTCTCTATATAAATAAAATGAACTCATTTTTTCGCGTCTGATTTTGACATTAATAGGATTAAAAATCAAGATATTTCATGCAAATATAATATGCACAAACGGCAGAACAATATCTGAGGTGTGTTATAGGCTTATTATTTCTCAAATTCCTCGATAATCTTAGATTTCTATACTTTTTCTGCTGAGAAGTCACGGCCAAAATCGGTTAAGATCAATGGAAGTGGTAAAATATTTTCTCTCTAATAAATTCCTCCTCCCCCTGCCACCACTTAACACCGTTTGGGGATCGTTCACAAGGAACAGTTGAGAAGAGAACACCGGTTTGGCTTCGTAGTTCTTTCATGTGAAGTTATTTAAAATCACTAAACTAAGCTGCAGTGCTCTGTGGCGTAGTGGTTAGCGTGCTGGACAATTCACATTATATTTTCACGTTCGCGCCGACCTACCGTAGTCGTTTTTTTTTTTGTTTTTTTTCCTAAACAACTGGAATGGACTTTTGTTGGTGGCCGAACTGTTAACGTTGCAGATGTTTTTGTTTTTTTTTACACTTTATTTTCCTACTTTTACTCATGACTCCGGGTTTGATCCTTCCTACTTACCTACCATAACATTTTTTAACCCCCCCGTCCCGGAAACAAACACTCGGGCAACGCCGGGTACCCCCGCTAGTCTTCTCTATATAAATAAAATGAACTCATCTCTATATAAATAAAATGAACTCATTTTTTCGCGTCTGATTTTGACATTAATAGGATTAAAAATCAAGATATTTCATGCAAATATAATATGCACAAACGGCAGAACAATATCTGAGGTGTGTTATAGGCTTATTATTTCTCAAATTCCTCGATAATCTTAGATTTCTATACTTTTTCTGCTGAGAAGTCACGGCCAAAATCGGTTAAGATCAATGGAAGTGGTAAAATATTTTCTCTCTAATAAATTCCTCCTCCCCCTGCCACCACTTAACACCGTTTGGGGATCGTTCACAAGGAACAGTTGAGAAGAGAACACCGGTTTGGCTTCGTAGTTCATTTATGTGAAGTTATTTAAAATCACTAAACTAAGCTGCAGTGCTCTGTGGCGTAGTGGTTAGCGTGCTGGACAATTCACATTATATTTTCACGTTCGCGCCGACCTACCGTAGTCGTTTTTTTTTTTTGTTTTTTTTCCTAAACAACTGGAATGGACTTTTGTTGGTGGCCGAACTGTTAACGTTGCAGATGTTTTTGTTTTTTTTTACACTTTATTTTCCTACTTTTACTCATGACTCCGGGTTTGATCCTTCCTACTTACCTACCATAACATTTTTTAACCCCCCCGTCCCGGAAACAAACACTCGGGCAACGCCGGGTACCCCCGCTAGTCTTCTCTTCTCTATCTCTATATAAATAAAATGAACTCATTTTTTCGCGTCTGATTTTGACATTAATAGGATTAAAAATCAAGATATTTCATGCAAATATAATATGCACAAACGGCAGAACAATATCTGAGGTGTGTTATAGGCTTATTATTTCTCAAATTCCTCGATAATCTTAGATTTCTATACTTTTTCTGCTGAGAAGTCACGGCCAAAATCGGTTAAGATCAATGGAAGTGGTAAAATATTTTCTCTCTAATAAATTCCTCCTCCCCCTGCCACCACTTAACACCGTTTGGGGATCGTTCACAAGGAACAGTTGAGAAGAGAACACCGGTTTGGCTTCGTAGTTCTTTCATGTGAAGTTATTTAAAATCACTAAACTAAGCTGCAGTGTTCTGTGGCGTAGTGGTTAGCGTGCTGGACAATTCACATTATATTTTCACGTTCGCGCCGACCTACCGTAGTCGTTTTTTTTTTTGTTTTTTTTCCTAAACAACTGGAATGGACTTTTGTTGGTGGCCGAACTGTTAACGTTGCAGATGTTTTTGTTTTTTTTTACACTTTATTTTCCTACTTTTACTCATGACTCCGGGTTTGATCCTTCCTACTTACCTACCATAACATTTTTTAACCCCCCCGTCCCGGAAACAAACACTCGGGCAACGCCGGGTACCCCCGCTAGTCTTCTCTATATAAATAAAATGAACTCATTTTTTCGCGTCTGATTTTGACATTAATAGGATTAAAAATCAAGATATTTCATGCAAATATAATATGCACAAACGGCAGAACAATATCTGAGGTGTGTTATAGGCTTATTATTTCTCAAATTCCTCGATAATCTTAGATTTCTATACTTTTTCTGCTGAGAAGTCACGGCCAAAATCGGTTAAGATCAATGGAAGTGGTAAAATATTTTCTCTCTAATAAATTCCTCCTCCCCCTGCCACCACTTAACACCGTTTGGGGATCGTTCACAAGGAACAGTTGAGAAGAGAACACCGGTTTGGCTTCGTAGTTCTTTCATGTGAAGTTATTTAAAATCACTAAACTAAGCTGCAGTGCTCTGTGGCGTAGTGGTTAGCGTGCTGGACAATTCACATTATATTTTCACGTTCGCGCCGACCTACCGTAGTCGTTTTTTTTTTTTGTTTTTTTTCCTAAACAACTGGAATGGACTTTTGTTGGTGGCCGAACTGTTAACGTTGCAGATGTTTTTGTTTTTTTTTACACTTTATTTTCCTACTTTTACTCATGACTCCGGGTTTGATCCTTCCTACTTACCTACCATAACATTTTTTAACCCCCCCGTCCCGGAAACAAACACTCGGGCAACGCCGGGTACCCCCGCTAGTCTTCTCTATATAAATAAAATGAACTCATTTTTTCGCGTCTGATTTTGACATTAATAGGATTAAAAATCAAGATATTTCATGCAAATATAATATGCACAAACGGCAGAACAATATCTGAGGTGTGTTATAGGCTTATTATTTCTCAAATTCCTCGATAATCTTAGATTTCTATACTTTTTCTGCTGAGAAGTCACGGCCAAAATCGGTTAAGATCAATGGAAGTGGTAAAATATTTTCTCTCTAATAAATTCCTCCTCCCCCTGCCACCACTTAACACCGTTTGGGGATCGTTCACAAGGAACAGTTGAGAAGAGAACACCGGTTTGGCTTCGTAGTTCTTTCATGTGAAGTTATTTAAAATCACTAAACTAAGCTGCAGTGCTCTGTGGCGTAGTGGTTAGCGTGCTGGACAATTCACATTATATTTTCACGTTCGCGCCGACCTACCGTAGTCGTTTTTTTTTTTTGTTTTTTTTCCTAAACAACTGGAATGGACTTTTGTTGGTGGCCGAACTGTTAACGTTGCAGATGTTTTTGTTTTTTTTTACACTTTATTTTCCTACTTTTACTCATGACTCCGGGTTTGATCCTTCCTACTTACCTACCATAACATTTTTTAACCCCCCCGTCCCGGAAACAAACACTCGGGCAACGCCGGGTACCCCCGCTAGTCTTCTCTATATAAATAAAATGAACTCATTTTTTCGCGTCTGATTTTGACATTAATAGGATTAAAAATCAAGATATTTCATGCAAATATAATATGCACAAACGGCAGAACAATATCTGAGGTGTGTTATAGGCTTATTATTTCTCAAATTCCTCGATAATCTTAGATTTCTATACTTTTTCTGCTGAGAAGTCACGGCCAAAATCGGTTAAGATCAATGGAAGTGGTAAAATATTTTCTCTCTAATAAATTCCTCCTCCCCCTGCCACCACTTAACACCGTTTGGGGATCGTTCACAAGGAACAGTTGAGAAGAGAACACCGGTTTGGCTTCGTAGTTCTTTCATGTGAAGTTATTTAAAATCACTAAACTAAGCTGCAGTGCTCTGTGGCGTAGTGGTTAGCGTGCTGGACAATTCACATTATATTTTCACGTTCGCGCCGACCTACCGTAGTCGTTTTTTTTTTTTGTTTTTTTCCCTAAACAACTGGAATGGACTTTTGTTGGTGGCCGAACTGTTAACGTTGCAGATGTTTTTGTTTTTTTTTACACTTTATTTTCCTACTTTTACTCATGACTCCGGGTTTGATCCTTCCTACTTACCTACCATAACATTTTTTAACCCCCCCGTCCCGGAAACAAACACTCGGGCAACGCCGGGTACCCCCGCTAGTATGAAATATTGTGACGCGTAAAACAAAAAAAAAAGCAGTTCAGAATTTTTATTTTTTACAAGGTAGTCACCACTTATCAAGGCCCGGAAGCCACTCAGAGATAAAGATTATTGCGTGTACAGTAATCAATGGGAAAGTATCGTAGTAATCGTTAGTATTGGAGATTTGATAAAGTGTCTTACTTAAAGGGGCGTTTCATCAAGAATTGGTTTATATTGGACTTGAAGACATCCAGGTTATAGTCAGGTGGAAAACAGACAAACGTAAGAGAGTTATACAGACGTGCACTTCTAAGAAAGAAGATTTGCTCCTGGAATCTACGTTTTGATTTTGGTACAGATGAAGACTACGGATAATTTTTGACAGTTGTTTCAGCTGTAAACTGATATTGAAGAAAAGATAATTTTAAAAGTAATGCATTTATAAGTCATTCGCAAGATATTGGATTGGTATTAACGGGACAATTTTTCATCTAAAAATGATATAGTGGTTTAAATAAACATTGCTTGGGCATAAATGCAGATGCAAACTATCAATCCACAAAATTGGCGTCGTGTTTATTCAGTAATGAATAAGATAATGTTGGGGTTGTTTTTGGTAATCTTTGACAATAAATATATTTCTATGTTACAGAAGACGAATTTAATAAAAAAAAATAGCTAAGTATATTCTGATAAGAAAATACAAATGGGGGTCTGTTCTTACACAAAAAACGGAGATTATATTATCGTTACACCTCGCATTAATTCGAAATTATGTGTTATACTGTAGGTTTTCTTCATTCTTCTTAGTTGAATAATATTGTGAAATCCATGCAGGATACGTTCTTTAGAAAAGTCAAATCGTCGTCCTCTGGCATGACATATCGGTCCTGTTTAAACGTGCCGCCACGCGTTGAAAATGTGCCAGCATTTGAGACCATATCATCGCCAACGTATTGCCTGCCAAGGAAACAAGGGCTGGTGCATTCTTCCTTACTCTCGCTCTAGAGAGAGAGAGAGAGAGAGAGAGAGAGAGAGAGAGAGAGAGAGAGACGCGGGATTGGTCGGGTCAGTGAATCTACTCTGGATTTAAGGGTAAGGGCAAGTATCTAGGAAGTCTAAAGAAAGATCATGTGAAAGTATAAGAGATGAAATATTCAATAGATATATCAGTTATTGATACTTTTCAATTCGGAGAAGTAGAAACGTGCATTTTCCCCAAGATAAAAACAGAAGATTAATACCTTATTAAGTTTGATGTAGCAAAATATTATTTGTTATGAGTAATGTTCATGTATCCATCTCTTACATTAATTAATTTTTCTAAATGCATAAACTATTCAAAAGCACACGTACGCACATAGAGATTAATATACGAACACGCCCATATATATATATATATATATATACATATATATATATATATATATATATATATATTAATACATAGTATCATATGTATATATAGTATACATAAATATATATATTTAATATATATATATATACTTATATGAATGTATGTGTATGCATATGTGTGTATATGAGGACAATTGGATTCAACTGCTGTGAACTAAAATGCACAACGATTTCTTTTCCGACATTGAGTACTAAGAAATTAAAGAATATATTTTTTATTCTGTAGGATTACAATGGTTCTCTTAGGTTCTCAGAGAAAACGTAGTCAGCAAAATACTATCGCTAAGTACTCAATACATTTAGCTAGTACACAGATAGACTGAATAATTAGGTATTGAGATAAATCATATATATATATAGAATCTGTGAAAATATAAACAGGCAACATTAAGTGCATTCCACATAAATATTTGTATTTTCATCTGATCGGGACTGTCAGTAAAATATTAATACTTATATATATATATTTATATATATATATATATATATATACATATATACATATATATATATATATATATATATATATATATATATATATATATATATATATATAGGGATTTAATGTACAACTTTATTCAATTTATGGACTGATATGGTATTTTCCTCTTGGATATATATATATATATATATATATATATATATATATATATATATATATATATATATACATATATATATATATGAATATGTATGATATATACATTTTAATACCTATATATAATATAATATATATATATATATATTAACACACACATATATATATATATATATAATCATAATCGCGGCATAACTACGTTTGACACAGGGATTCCCGTCAGATCACCGAAGTTTAGCAACGATGAGCCGGGCCAGTACCAGATGGGTGACCATTTGGGGGCTTCCCAATGCTGTATGTTCTCTCCGCTTACCTTTTGATTGTCCTTGCTACTGGACTCAAACAGTGGCGATTCAAGAGAGGTTTGGTTGATATTGCGCAACCCTTGCCACACAATTACACGCGCAGCTGGCCTAACAGCGGTATCCTTTTTTTTCGAGACATAACGGAGGCATTGAATCGATATATTATATATATTTATATTAAATATATATATATATATATAGAGAGAGAGAGAGAGAGGTATTTTATATTATGCATATTATATAACATACACACACACACACACATATATATATATATATATATATATATATATATATATTAGCTTGGAAATGCAGGATATCGCACAAACAAAACAAGTGCGGAGACTGAATGCACGAAAGGTAAAACGGAAAAAATATTTAAACACATAACAACATGCATATTGTTCGGTGTTTTCGGCAAATGCCAAGATTTCCAACTTACTGGAATTTAGAAGCACAAAACTTAGAAAAAGAAACACGGAACGGAATGTTTAAACGCGTGCCTTGACACGTGAATATATGCAACGCTTGCAAAAAAGTTAACCGGAAGACGAAAAAGGAAAGACAAAGAAAATACCAAATAAAATTATATACTTTCTTAGTGCCTGTTGTGATTACGCAATGAAAGTCTATATTTCTGGTTTGTGTTGATATTTTAAAATATTTAGAATTAAAAGTCAATTCTAAGGTTAAGGTTATATTATGATGAGATAAAATATTCAGCGAGTGCTATTTATGAAGCATGATAAATGATGAGTATTATTAGGATTGTGCAAAAATAATGTCGTTTTTATACATATAGAATAAAATTATCCAACAATCAGCTGGTGTGGAAACTTGTGGTTATAAGATTTACAAGATAGTACTTGCAGTAATTTTCTATACGTATTGCCCTACCTGATTAAGAATTGCTCGATATACAAGATAGAGCAAATAAATCAAATATTAGTCATTCAATGAATTTTAAAATTTATGACGCGAAATGTTTGGGTTCAGATCAAAAGATTTTTATTATTCTATGTAAGACAAAGAATATATTTGAAATATTGTAACTCCTTATCCGATAGGAGTTCGATGTCTACCATCTCTTCAAAGGAAAAATAGTAGCAAATAGTGATAATGATTTACACCTTATTTGCTAAAGCCAGTAAGACATAGTAAATCACAATTAAAACTTGAATGAGTGATTAAAAGTCATAAGGTAAGGAAACTTAAAGAAAAGGATATAAAAGTTAACATCCAATGTGCATGGGAAAATCCGAAGTCGATGTCTTTTTTATACTCGTTCTTTTATTACGCGTAAGTATTTTCTGTCCGTTTCCTTTCTTTTTCGTATCATTTCAGTTTTCCTCATTTTGCATGACCTGTCTGCTAAAGCGGTTTTAATTTTTTAATTTTTATTTTATTAACTAGCGGGGGTACCCGGCGTTGCCCGAGTGTTTGTTTCCGTTTTATATGCCTCGCTACGGTATTAGAGATAGAACTCATGTTAATAGAAATAATAGAGAATCAGTAATTTCATGCGAGGATTTTTTAGTAAAATTAAAGATATTATAATTAATCAAATTTTTGAGTCGTTCAATTATATAAGAAAATTTCTTACTCAAACAAAAATGAAAGTTTTGAAGGAAATAGCATCGAATATATTATTATAACCGGATACGATATATAGGAAGGACTATTTCATTCAATGGTATGACTATGTTCTGGATATAATCGACACTAAATTATATAAGCTACTCGTGGGCGGTATAAAAAAGAAACCTAAAAATGTTTGTGGAGTTTTGTATGAAAATAAAGGTTTTGATGATGTAAATTTACCTAAAATATTTAATAAACAAAAAGATATACAATTACTACCTAATGAGTTATAGACAAAAGATCAAAAACCAATAGTTACATATAAACTAGGGCCAACAATACTTAATAAGATTTTCAATTATAAGAAAACGGTAGAACATATAAATATAAAAGATAATATTATAAATATTCCAGAATGTGAATGTAATTCCTCTCCTTTCTGTAATAATGAGATAAAATATGTAATTACAGGAGATTTAAAGATAGCAAATAATTCTAAAAACTCCTTAGTAAGGGTCCGAATTATAGAGATCTTAAATGCCTAAATTACACTAAACGCGTTAAAGAAGTAACTAAAGCACTAAAAGGTTTTATTATGTCTATGGTAAAGAAATATAAAGTAGCACAGTCTACGTTTGATGCATGGAAAAATAGTATACTTGAATGCGTAAATGAAAAGGTTAAACATATAAAAAAAAATGTAAACATCCTAAAAAAAAAACAATCCTCTTTTAAAAATTTTCAAAAATACTGGAGGAACTTAAAATACTTCAAGGTTTGTTTGTTATAGTTCCGATTGATAAAGCGGCAAGCAATATAGCTTTTATATGTAAAAATTATTATATACAACGTTTATTGATAGAAGTAGAAATTATTGGTAACGTTCCAGATACCTATAAAGTAAGTAATATTAATTTAGAGAGCATTATTCTGAATAATAGTATTATTAGTGAAAAAGTTAGAAGAAAAAGAAAAAAATCGTCCATGTATCCATTGAATACATAAAATGCATAAACATCCAGTTAGTGCTAGATTTATTGTAGGTTCAAAGATGTGCATCACTAAACCTTTAGGTAAAGCTATATCTAAAATATTTAAATTAATTATAAATCAAATAAATAATTTTCACCTGAAAAAAGAATTCTATAGTAATATAAATCTATTTTGGGTAGTAAATAATTCCCAACCAGTGAAAGAAAATTTAGATAAAACAAATTCCAGAATAAAAGCAAAATCTATAGCTACTTATGATGTTAGTACGCTGTATACTAAAATTTCG
The DNA here is from genome assembly GCF_053919585.1 of Euprymna scolopes. Taxonomy (NCBI): domain Eukaryota; kingdom Metazoa; phylum Mollusca; class Cephalopoda; order Sepiida; family Sepiolidae; genus Euprymna; species Euprymna scolopes. Next base: position 27,172,353 of record NC_136508.1, on the reverse strand, counting down.
CACGAAAAACTTATAAAAGAATTAAATGATACTGTAGATTTAGCTTTTGAAAGTGGAAAAGGTAAATATATAGACTTTTCAAACTATAAAGTTTTCTGGTGTAAAAATAAAAATAGGAAAACGAGTGTTTCTACAGGTATTTTAAAAATACTTGTAAGTCATCTTATTAAAGAATGCTATTTTCAAATAGGAAATAAAATACGATAGGTATCCCAATTGGATTGGACCCTGCACCAGCACCATTTCGGGCAAATTTGTATTTACATAGACTCGAGTATATATATATATATATATATATATATATATATATATATATATATATATATATATATATGGCATCACTATTAAAAACTAATATATCTAAAATATATAACTTTCATGAGTGTAGAAGATTTATAGATGGCCTTATATGTATAAACGATAATGTCTAATTCGAAAAAAAATAAGCATCTTATATATCCAAACGAATTAAAATTTATTGCGAACATACAGGACAACAGGCCACATTTCTGGATTTAGATATAAAAATTGAGATGGGATTTTTCTTTATAAAATATTTGATAGAAACGCTTTCCCCTTTAAAATAGTACGTATGTCGCATAAAGATAGCACCTGCTCTGTTTTTATGTTTTATGGAACCATTATGTCAGAGTTTTTGGGGAATAGCTCGCGTTACTTTAAAATTAACAGATTTTATACCACCAGTTTCTAGCTAAGAATGATAAAACAAAGTGGTAATAAGAATAAAATGTTTAAACAGTTAGATGCAGCATTTGTTCGTTAACCTGATGCTTTTGAATCATTTAAGATTTACCAGACTATATTAATAAAGGAAATCCAAAACTATATTAGCAATGTATAAAATGTATTTATAATTACATATAAAAAATGTATATATGCATAAATATTTTTAACATTTATATATTTAATTTTAAATAAATAAGAATATATATATATATATATATATATATATACAAAATACTAAACATAGTGGGAGTGACAAGTAGTTAAATGGATTAATAGGTAATCTTATAAATACAAGACTGATAAATTAAAAAATATATCCAACTTTAATTTGGAAATTGATGAATCATACAGGTAAGAAATTAAATTTTATAGCATGAAAAGGTTAGTAATTGCAATTAAGTATAGGAAATTGGATCAAATGTTTGTAACATGTCTTCTTCCTAAGATTAAGGGAGGTGGAGTTTGATCAACACTGTTGGGGAGCTATGATGTAATATACTGATTTGTTTTTAAATTCCCTGAAACAGTGTTTCATGGTAAACAACTGATGAACCCTTAAAAAATAAATTTTTACTACTATAGTAAATTCGAGAGCGAGTTGGTGCAGTCATTGCAGTTGATTAAATGGCTTACTAAACTATATGGTTTTCTAACGAATGATACAAAAGTACTTTTGTATAGTTTTAAAGGTTAAAAATATATGTTAAAACATATATATATATATATGTGTGTGTATATATATATATATATAATAGCAGGGTTACCTGACGTTGCCCGGAATAAAATGTTGCTAACACAATTACGTTTATATTGTCCTCGAAATCGATGAAATACCCCCTCTTCCCAATCAAATGAATTGATTTCCTGCTCAATTTGGGGGCCAATCACTGGAAACCTGGAGAAGTTCATATACTTCTCGAAGTAACTACGTTAACAATATATTGTAATCTACATTGCACTGTAGAGAACTTGCTGTAGATTTCATGAAACCTATTTATATACTACGAATCGAATCGCATTAAATTAAAGTATGCAAAAGTTAGGTGACATGCTTCAGTTGAATTAATTCATTTCGAACGAACTTTTGTCATATCAAAAAACTTACTGTTGATTGTGTTTGCCTAGCATTACTCGTTGTACAGTGATAATTGCTTTAATCAAATTTGAAATCAAAAAAGTCTAGTTTCATAGTAATAAATTTCGAAAATGCCTCTCTTATGTCCAATTACCTACTGTTGATTTTATATCGAAAATATGGACATGTTAGGTAATAAAAATCTCCAATGCACTTGTGACGTTGGCTGCTATAATTTTAATTCTAGACGCAAAACAAAGAATAAAAGCTTAATAGTGGGAGCAGAGAGGATTTATATTTGCTAAAAATCATGTCATATTTGTACTTCGAAATATTGATACTTTAGCAACCATTAATTTATCTTAACTATAACGAAAAGGGTATTTTACAGATACACTAAATTACAATCAGTGCAGACAAATTGTGTACGTTAAGTAAAAAAAAAATATATAAATGAAAAAAATTGAATTATTTATGATAATATTACAGACCAACTTACTAAAGAAAGAAAAATCTTCTTATATGTAAGAGTTAAACTGGATGTTTGTCATGATTTACACCAAACTATCCAGCCAGTTAAAGTCAGTTTAAAGTCTCATTTTCAATAAACGGACGCACAATCTGATCACATTAAAAAAGGATATAGCAAAAATGCTCATTCCAAGTTATTATTGTGTAAACACGCCTCTTTTTTGCTCTGCAGTTTTAACTCAAATCCCTTTACTAGTTGGAAGTCGCATCCTTCTCTAACCTTAAGGTTTCTGCATATCTAATTAATCAACTATCGTAAAACACTCACATCCGATAATTCGCAATTTTAACTACGCTTTACTACCACCCATATGCAAACTACTGTGTTTCCACATTATATATGCATTATTAGATAAAACCTTAACAACTATTTTGGATGAAATTCTTATCTCTGTGCTCGTGTTATTCGGCTGTTGTTATATTTATGCCCATCTCGTGATAATAATGGATCACAAGCATACACATGCACAATGATATATATATATGTATATATATATATATATATATATATATATATATATATATATATATATACATATAAGAAATTTATTACTGTGATACTGGCTACACATTGAGCACTCTATTCCGGTTTTTTCACCACTGGTATATATATATATATATATATATATATATATATATATATATATATATATATATATATATATATATATACAAATGTGTGGAGGTACAGAATTTATATACAGTTTGGAAAATAATAAGCGGAAGTTTCTCAAGAGCTCTTTAGCGGATATTTTCGACGGGTGCCATGAATCCGTTATTTTCAATTCTATAACTAAACCCACTGCATATTTCAGATATGTTGACGACACTTTTTCTATTTTTCCATCGCAAGGTGAAGCGTCGATATTTTTTAATAGGTTGAATTCTTTGAATGGGGCTCTTAAGTTCACTATGGAAAGTGAGGCGGACAATTCGCTTCCCTTCTTGGGTGTTCTTGTCGAACGTTCAAGGGGGGGGGTTCTCACTACAATTTATAGAAAGTCGACATTTACTGGCCTATATGTGAACTGGTTGTCTTTTATTACCAAAATCACGTAAGCTCGGCCTAATTTGGTACATAGAGCCTTCATGATTTGTTCTCTTAACAGATTAGACGCCGAACTCGATAAGATCACGGAAATATTCATCAATAATGGTTATCCTGTTGACCTTATTGATAACTGTATTTTCGAAAAGGTGGAGGATTTTAAATCCCCTAAAATTTTTGGACCCTTGAAATGCCCGATTTATTTAAAATTACCGTGGTTTGGGGAAAAGAGTAATAGGCTTCCCAAACAGATTCGCAGAAATATTTACGACTGTTTTTATTATGTGTCCTTGCGTTTGGTATATACTACGATACCTGCTTTTCCGTCTTTTCGCAAGGATAGTTTGCCTTACATCCAACATAGCAATATTGTATATCAATGTAAATGTAAGTGCGATGCTGGTTATGTTGGGCGAACATCCTTTCATCTTTTGACTCGTATAAACCAGCATGTTCCATCGAAGATATGACAAGGGAGGATGGGGTCTTGTGGTCTTCCTCCTTCTGCAGCCTTGCACTCTGCTATTGGCCAGCATTTGGTTGGCCACCCGTGCTGTGCCGATAGATATAAAATAGAATGTTTCGAGGTGCTACATAGAGTGGACTCCAGAAACCATTTAAAGATTTTGGAGTCTGTCTCTATTGCGGTGCGTCAACCTTCTTTGTGCCGGCAAAAGGACAAATCCAACGCATTGTTTCTCTTTGGGGAACTTTGAATATTTTCTCCCGTTTTCTTTTCCTCGTTGTGCCAATATTTTAAACGTTAATAAATTTATTTTAGTATCCCCGTACTTTTGGAACATTTAATAAGTTCCCCATTAGAACACTTTATTTTCGACACAATATTATTTTGTACGCTATCGATTTTCTCGTGATGAGATGATAGCCGAAAGAGCTTTTGAGTAACTTCCGCTTATTACTTTCAAAACTATATATATATATATATATATATATATATATATATATATATATATATATATATATAGTAATGTGAATGACAATTAAAAAAATCAAATTAGAATTTAAAATTAAAAAGCTGTTTCATAAGAGGGAACAGCAACAAAGGCAATAAATTATTGACTTCGTTGTTGTTTCTGCTTATGAAACAGATTTTTAATTTTAAATTCTAATTTGAATTTTAAATTGTCAATCACATTAATACATATTAAAGTAGCTCTAGGATATTTGACTACCGAGCTTATTATATATCTGAATTACAACGAGCACTATTCTTTTCTTGTATTTTAATTAAATTAATGATTTCACTTTCACACTCTGCTCTTTAGTCTACTGTTCTAATCTCCTTTATATATATATATATATATATATATATATATATACATATATATATATATATACGTTTTATTTTTGTTACCATATCTTTCTGTTCTACTGTAACTAAAATAAAACGCATATTTGCTCTACAACAGTATTGAGCACTTTCTTCAGTTTTTATTAATTACTATCTCCACTATATATATATATATATATATATATATATATATATATATATATATATAGTCATGAGCAATAAAAATGGGTCAAGCGTGAAAGAAGAAATAAATTTATTTTTAATATGTTTCCATGATTTTTTGTAAATTTTAAATGAAAAATTCTATTTTGCAGATCATTATTATTATAGCATATAATAAAAAGTGAAAAATGAATCCTAAAAATCGTAATACCGCATTTGGCGAGGATATAAAAAAATGAATTGCAGGATTAAGGCAGTCCAAAACTGAATTGCATGACTTCAAGTAGATTTTCGATATTTTAATTTAAAAGAATGTGAAACTATCTCTTTCTGTACTGAAGAGAATTGGTCAAAATTTCGAAGTCGAACGCTTGTGAAAAGGGAAATCTGGTCTGCCTATATCATCCTTTGAAGAACGACCATAGGTTTAAACTCACTGTTTTGGAAAATTGAAAGAAAACTCATGTTGACCATAGCAAAGAATTAAAAACAGGGGCTGGAAATTATCTTTTTTATATTCAATATCTAGACGCATGGAGGAAATGTGACTTTGCTCTAAAAGGTGTGCAAAGAAGCCATGTTTCTCTAAAGAGAACATCAAGAATAGAAATAATTTTTTCTCGCGTGTTATGGCAAGAAAGATACAGACCGGTTCAGTAATATTTTCTGGTTAGAAGATTTTGTCTTGTTAGTGATGTGCCCGATGCTCCCAAAGAACTGGAGAAAGATTTTCGCCAAGTTGCATAAAAACGATATTTAAACACGGGATTGGAGGGATAATAGTATAGGGAACTTTTAGTGCAACAGAAGTTGGGGAACTCACTTGATATGACAAGTGAATACATTCAAATGAATACATTTGAATATTAGAAACAGGACTGTTACTAAGTATCCAGAAGCTGGGAATATCCAAGAACATTATTTTTCAACATGATAATGCGCCTGCAAACATTGAAAAGGTCATGTATATATATATATATATATATGTGTGGGGGGGTTGTGTGTTCGTGCGTGTGTGTGAAGGTGTGTGCGTGTGTCTGTCTCTATGTGTCTGTCTTTGCGTGTATGTGCGTGTATGTATACATTATAATTAAATAATAACAACGGACAAGTGGTACATTGTCTCTAGAAGGCATCAAAGCATAATATACCCTTGCATCGAAAAACTTCAAAATTGTATTTAATTATGGATAAACATTTAGATCAAGAGTATTTCATGTATTTTTCATATTTTTTTTCAATTGTCTGACCATTCTTCTAGCAAGAGAATGAACCGTCAGACATTTAATCGCTATCTTTTAAATCACAACGGGAATATATTTTTATGTACCCACCGTTATTTGAAGTTTTCTTTTTGTGATCCGCTTGCACCTAGTTAACAGTATATCTTTATTAGGTTATTTTTTTAATTCTTTTTTATAGATCCGGTTGCTACTATAGTTACTGGAACCATAGAGACTTTCTCGACGATATCAATCTCTTATCATTTTGTACAAAATAGCTTAGTATATTTTTTTTGTTTTTTACTCTGTCTCAGCCAGCATATTTGTTGACTGAACATCCACTATTTATTCTTGCCGCATATGGCAATGCCACGTTTAACATGTATCCCTGTAGATAGTTTGATAATTTAAAGCATTTGGGTATTTTTATAATTTAAAATATAATGTTTTTATTAAATATTTAAAAATGGCCAGGTGACGTTCATCGCGAATATTAAAAAGGGGGCAAACAGGTCATGAGACTATTTTATTGGTGGCATCATTATGCGTTACATTGAGTGATGCATAAAAGATAAACGATTGTGCTATCTGGTGTTTAAATACGTTAAGAGACTGTTAATGATTTTTATTTTCACTTTCATAATTATGTTTCATTATTAGGTATAATTCTAATATAATTTTCAGCAATCATTACACAGTTGGCAACAGGAAGTCGGATGTATACGTATCCGCTAAAACTCACAATTACCTCTTTTTAGTGTAATTCACCCCATCTACAGCAGATTATCACCTGGACATGAAGGGTTATATATGTCACTACATTTACTATAACACTATGTAAGAAATTGCACATTCTTTACACATCACTTGTTTTTTTGCATATAAGTACAGTCCGGGAAGCAGGGAACCTAGGGGGAGTTTAAAGTCTATCAGTTCAAGATATTATTATTATCATTCTCATTATTATAATTACCCTACAATTATTGGTATTATTACAACTTTTATGCTTCACCCAACATTCTATAATTCTTCTTCATCTTTTAGTCCCTAATGAGCCCTACGCTAGACGCCGCATCTTCCCCATGCAAACTAGCACCTTCTCTACTCTTCTGATGAGAGGCATTAGGCTTCGAAATACCCTATCATAAAGAGTCCCTTTGATCCCAAAAAATTTGCTTGTATTTCATTATTCAATAAATGGGCCATTGTTTATGGAATGATCATTTTTAGTTAACTATTTTGTGTAATTATATTGATGTAGATATTCTACATGATTTATATTTGCGTAATATTTTACTTTCTATATGTATTTATGCATGCGTATATATATGTATATATATATATATATATATATATATATATTTGTTTTAAGAAATGTCTTCCAAACTCCACTGTAAGTGTTTACTCTGTAGACATGAAACTTCATATATATGGCATACGAACCCATAGCTCAGAAATTGACATCAAAGGAAAATGTAAATCGAAATTTAAAAGTTTTGGTTTCGATTCTCGGTGGTGGCGCATGTACCATTTATTTGAACTTTGTAAATCATTACTATATATTGAGTTTATTATAATAATGAATATATATATATATATATATATATATATATATATATATATATATATATATATACTGGGTTCAATATAATATAATAATAAATATTATATCTGCATAAATCAAAATATACATATTCAAGCGAATGTTACGATCGGGCAATGCCAGTGTACCGATAGGCTCATAAGAGTAGTGGTCGATGGACAAAAATCCACTAATTTAAATATTTTCATTGAGTAGTATCCTTTATTAAGTTACTATGGTGAATGAAGACACGTTTTCGTTTATTTGTAAAAGGTTATTTAGTTAGTGATACATTACATGGCCAATTCACCTGATATTTGGAATATGACACGTTTTAAAGTGACTGTTTCGAACGTAACTGATATATCTTTAGCCGATAAAATGAGCTGCTAATGGATTAATAACATAAATTGTAACCTGGCAGGCATAAGTGGACTTAAGCTGTTTTTGCGCGCATACGTTAAGGTTAGTTCATGCTTAGCTATTTCTTATCTTACTGCAGATACCTCAAACAGTTAATACAAAGGATCAAGCGCTATAAATTTTAACTTCGCTTCTATTCAGCTGATAGCAGCAAAATTATATATATTTTTATACTGTTGAAATTACTATTATATATCGGGTACAATATGATATGGGATAATCGATAGGAACTTTATAGCTAGATATATGTAATCTGAAAGTATCATATTTAAACGTATTTTACAACAGGGCAACGCCCAGCGACCACTGCTTCAAGGGGTAGAACTGCCGACTGTCATCACGACGGTTCTAGGTTTGATCCTCGGCTTGGGATAGGTGTTAGTCTAGCGGCACTGATGAGTTGTGAAACAACGAAACAGGACTGCATGTCGATGACTAAAATATATTTTATAAAACACCCTCTTGGGTTGAGCACTATCGTAAATAATCTCACTCGCTACTTAATTTAGCTGAAAAAATGCGAAGCTCGCGGTTTGTTTGCAAACAAACGTTTGAGCCCTTTACGAGTGGCGGACGGATGTTTATTTTTAAATAGACATTCGGACGGATTAATTGCGGCCACCGCTTCCGTAGTCAGGGGGTAGAACTGCCGACTGACATCACGACGGTTCTAGGTTCGATCCTCGGCTTAGGATAGGTGTTAGTCTAGCGGCACTGATGAGTTGTGAAACAACGAAACATGACTGTATATCGGTGACTAAAATATATATATATATATATATATATATATATATATATATATATATACACACAAGTACAAATAGATAGTAAAAGATTGAGCAGAAAACTGAAAATCATATAACTTCTGAACAGAACAGAGCCGATAAAAAATCAAGTGTTGGGAAGAAAGAGAACAATAAAACTGATTAAATAAAAGGAAAAAAAAAAGTTATTTTTAATGGGCGAACAAGACGTGACAGTCAAGTAAAGAAACGAATTCGTATCCATAAAGATGTACTTTTAAGTGCGCATAAGTATCGATGTCAATTTTTCAGAGATGTCAGAAAGGGCATATAGACATATAGTCGGTTTAAATATATTCGACTCGAATAATGAGTGAATGGTCGCAGGTAGAAATATTTTATAGTTGCGTCTATTCAGTCAGTCAATTCAGTGATTAAATTGATATGTGAAATGGTGATTTAGAACACCAAAAAATATGTACTGGAAATATTATTATTACTAGCAGTTTTTTTTTGTTTTTTTTTTCACACGGTGGTCACCACTTATCAAGGCCCTGAAGCCACTCAGGGATAAGGGTTATTGCAAATACAGTACGTTAGTGTGGAGATTTGATGGAGTGTTTACTTAAGGGGGCGGTTCATTAGGAATTTTTAACGTTGGACTTGAAGACGCCCAAGTTGTAGTCAGGTGGGAAGCAGGCAGACGGAACAGAGTTCCACAGGCGTGCAGTTCTAAGAAAGAAGCTTTGTTCATGGAATCCACGTTTAAATTTAGGCACAGATAAAGAGTGGGGAACATTTTCACAGTGGATTCAGCTAGACGGGTGTTTTTCGTGAAAGATTGGCGAGGGGGGATACGAGATTGGAGTTCAGACGAGCACCTGCCATGGAAATAACGATAAAAGAAGGATAGGCTCGAAACATCCCTTCTGTGGGAGAGAGGTTGCAGGGTCGAGAAAAGGGCATCCCCCACTAAGCCACGAAGTCTATTTTGTACTCTGTCAAGGCAGGATATGCTGTTTTTAGCAGCTCCTGCCCAGATATCGCAGCAGTATTCCATCCTTGGACGTACATGCCTTTTATATAGATAGAGCATTGAATCAGTAGTGAGATATCTTCTGGAGCGGTAAAAGGATCCCACCATCTTTCAAGCGACCTTGGCAACAGACTTGATGCACGTGTTCCATTTTAGATCAGAAGTAAAGGTCAAACTCAGAAGCTTGCCAAAACACGCCAGACGAGAGTCATCGGTGATGTAAATATAGGTTTGGTTTTAGATGCATTAAAGGTAACCAGCCACGACTTTCCCCACTGAACCACGCGCTCGAAATCAGAGGAGAGAGAATCAGAGAGAACTTTGTCATTTACGGCCTTTGATGTGTTGCCGTAGATCGTCGTGACATCAGCATAGATGTCAACGAATGATTTAAGTATGTGTTTAGGGAAGTCATTGATGTGGATCAGAGAGAGAGTGCATTGATGTGGATCAGAGAGAGAGTGCATTGCTCGATCGTAACATTCGCTTGAATATGATATTTTGCTTTATGCAGATATAATATTTATTATTATATTATATTGAACCCAGTATATATATATATATATATATATATATATATATATATATATATATATATATATATATATATATATTCATTATTATAATAAACCCAATATATAGTAATGATTTAAAAAGTTCAAATAAATGGCTCATGCGCCACCACCGAGAATCGAAACCAAAACTTTTTTTTACATAGGCATCACCACATTATCGAGGCCAAGAGGCCACTCAAGGATAAGGGTTAAAGAGTGTACAGTAGAAATTAGACAATATAGTAATCATTAGTAATGAAAATTTCGTAAATTTGATAACTTATATGGAACGGCTCATCAAGAACTTATTTACGTTAGACTTGAAGACAACCATATTGTAGTCAGCCGGAAAGCAGGAAAACGGAAGAAAATTCCACAAGCGTGCAGTTCTAAGAAAGAAGCTTTGTTCATGGAATCTACGTTTAGGTTTAGGCACAGATAAAGAGAGGGGGAAATTATTGATAGTGTTTACAGCTAGACGAGTGTTTCTTATGAAAGTTTGGCGAGGGGGACCATAGATTGAAGCTCAGTCGAACACTTTCCATGAAAATAACGATACATCAGAGACAAACTCGCAACATCTCTTCTGTGAGATAGAGGTTGCAAGGAAGAGAAAAGGACATCTCCTACGAGGCTACGAAGTCTATTTTGAACTCTATCAAGGCAGGTCAAGTCCTTTCTAGCAGCTCCTGCCCAGATGTGGCAACAGTATTCCATTTAAAATTTCAGCAATAGAGTGGCCTTACATAAGAGCAACATCAAAATTGCAGATAACAGACACCTCTAAGTTTCAAAACATGTACACTCATGCAGTGGAAACAGCTTCAAAATAATGCCAATCTTCCAAACAGACAATTATTTTTATTTACTTACACAGGAAAAAAACTTCATCACCAAATTCACTCCTGAACTGAACAGAACCTAATACCATTACACAAAAACATGAAATGCAAGGTACACTCGCATGCACACCGATACACATACACATATACACACCCACACATAAATCAGTTCCGACACATTAAAACACACATACGCGCGCGCATACAACCACACACAGACATAACACCCCTATCTCTAATACAACACACTGAACAATACCAATCCTACTTAACCTCGATACCAACAACACTAGGAGACACCTAGAACCATAGTATAATATCTGTTCCAACACCTCGCTCCCTCCTCATTCAGAGGAGGAGAACCCCCTCATGACTGAAACGACTATCTTCCCTTCTATCATCCCCCTCCCATACCTACACCCCCCTCTGGGGAACAAAATCTTCCCAACACTAGGAACCGATCCTGGGTCTGGCCATACCCACATGGGGAGACAAATAAATAGAAACATTAAAAAAATCCCCTATTTTAAATACACCCCTCTTTCTAAACAAACATAATATAAGACTAAAACGAAAAATCACAATACTAAAATCCAAGAATCCAAAAAATAAATATCAAAATAGAATGAAAGCACCCCTACCCTTACTTCAGAAGAGCCAGTCCCCCCTCCCCACACATACACATTAGTAACGACCTCGGACCACAGCCGCCTTTCTAAGAAAGCAAATAACCCCAAAATACTATAAAACAATATACACATTCCCAAACCAATAAAAGCAAAGGCACACACGCACACACACGCGCACACACACACACATAAACCCACACGCACACACACACACACTACCCTACCCTAAAGGAAAAGAAAAACACATTAGCAGAAAGAGAAAGCGACTGACTACAGCGAGGTCAAAATCTCCCTGGACAAACCAAATATTAAAGCAATAAAAAAGCAATAAAAATTCAGCATACCAATGTATAATAAACACTTACAAGCCTCCACCCCTTGGAAAAACTTCAAACTAATTACGAAAATCGCCATTTTTATACATTTGAAGATAATTTCTGACGAGGACGCATCAGACCGTCTGAAACGTGCGTAAACGATTTCAATGACTTAAAAACATTATTACAATGATCCAAATATAATTCTCAATGAAAAACCAAGACACGGAATAATAAAATAATGTTAAAAAATACACATTGTTGGTGACTACTCCCTTATTTAAATATATATATATATATATATATATATATATATATATATACGCATGCATAAATACATATAGAAAGTAAAATATTAAGCAATTATAAATCATGTAGAATATCTACATCAATATAATTACACAAAATAGTTAAGTAAAAATGATCATTCCATAAACAAAAACTCAAAACTAATAGAGACTGAATTGAGATGAATGTTTACAAGAATTCGCTAAATATTTTGCAGATGAATGCATTTTTACGAACCATACATAAGAAACTTGTATTTGGTCTTTAAATAAAAAGAAAAAAAAATAATATGTCTATTGATAGGCAAGAAAAAATTGTCGTCAGGTGCGATTGTTGCTGTCATCGTTTGCTTTTTCCCCCTCTTTGAGGCTTGGTTTATTGATAGTTAAAAAAAAACTGTAAACACATCAACCTCAAAGTAAAAGAAAAAGAAAACGATGAAAACAAAAATCGCCCCTAATGATAATCAGGTGCTCAGATAGATAGCGCTCAAGAAGAATGTGGCTGGACAACACATTTTGGGCGCTATATTATACAATATGCCAGCTGAAATAAAAAGGACCGCTCGGCGAATTGAAAAGACATCCAGAAAATCGGAAAAAAAGAATAACTCTTTCGTGTTCAATAAGACGTGCTTGTGCTTGAAAAAGATACTCACACACACACAGACAGACATGGTTAGAAGCTCCGACTGTCATTTCGGCGGTGGGTTTCGATCCTGGCTGAGGTATTTATTGACGTAGTCGATCCTAGCTAAGGTAGTCGATCCTAGCTAAGGTAGTCGATCCTAGCTAAGGTAGTCGATCCTGGCTGGGGTAGATGAGCTGTTAAACAGCGAAACAGTACTGTATGTGGATGACTATAATCTCCCCTATCTTGGGTTGAGCATATTGAGAATTGATATACAAATTACCATTAACGTAAAGAAATTGAGCTTAGCTATTTGTTAATTCACTGACCGCATAGCAGCAGTCGAATAGCGCAACGAATCCGACTGTCATATGGGTGGTCGGGTTTCGATCCTGGCTGAGGCAGTTGCTTGACTAGCCGCACTGATGAGATGTGAAACAGCGAAACAACACTGTATGTGGAAGAGTATATATATATATATATATATATATATATATATACGAGCAAACAGTTAATAAAGCATGTTAAAAAACGCTTTGAAATGAGTTAAAAAAAACATATTTCCATTTGCACAAGTACCTTGGATTTTACTATTGCAAATGGAAATTCAATTACCTTTCTTAAAGTTATATATTTGGATTTTACCGTTATTGGATTATTTATCTTCCACCAGACTATCCATTTATGTGTAATCACCTTTTTCTTCACCATATTCCATCTGCTTCATTTTTTGTTATCAAGTAAGATATTTGACTTACTTGTTGTTTCATCAAATACTTTTGCATGCAAAATCTGATCCCGCATTTTGCTAATTCCTACCCTCTGATGAAAAGGAAAGTATTTCTTCGAAACTCCACGGATTAAAGACTATCCACTTATCTAGTGTTTCCTTTTCAGATTAAATATGTTTTTATAACATGTTTTATTAACTGTTTGCTCGTATTATAAGCTCTATTTCCTTTTTGCTTTTATCGAGCTTTTACATCTGGCTGAGATAACTTTATAAATATTAATTCTTTAATATTTATAATATACTTTAATGTTACTATCTGGGATCATTTTGGTAAATTTAATTGTATTTTTTATTATTATATATATATATATATATATATATACATATATATATATATATGTGTGTGTGTGTGTGTGCGTGTGTGAGTAAGTATGTATATAATGAGATTCCCTTTTCTTCGTAAATGCACCACGAATTAAGCGAAGAGATTTTATTGAAAGCAAGAAGAGGAAAAAAGCGGGTGGATAAATGTTCATGTTCCCAAAAGATTACCCGTTATGTCAGTAATCCGCTGCCCTTGGTTGTCAATGGTATAAGAGTAAGTCTCATTAACTTAGAAAACACGCAGTAAAAGACGGTTTTTTCCCCTCATGATATCAGCTCAAAATTAGACAGAAAAAAATGATATCGCTAATAGTGATATCACAGATTTTCCAAAGGAAAATTAGTAATTCCACGAAATAAGAATATTTTTAGCTGTGCTGAGGATGTTGGAAGTGTGAAATTGCTTGTAAGAGGATATTTAACTGGATCAGATATGGAAATGCCACGCGCACGTATGTAAATTTTGAACAATCTGTTTTTTTTTTTAGTCTGGATTATGTAACGATATTCATTGCTCCATGATGTTGGAAGCGAGTTATATAAGAAATGCAACGACGATAGACTGCATATAGAAAGAGTGTTGTACGATGGCTTTCCAAATAAAGTTCTCACCAAATTTACATATTAGTAAGATGGGAGTGGTGTCATTAATTCAAGCGACATTTTGTGCTCTGAATTATATTTTTCTTCATAGTCGCAACCGCTCCCAGAACCCATGCTCAGCGATGAATAATGGCTGTACATGGGCGTCTGGAGCGCAGTTTGTAAAGCCTCTTATTTTAATCTTAAAAATTGAAGGCTACGAAAAATTACTTTTTTTGCTTCATAATTTATGTTTCT
>NC_136508.1:27149754-27152254 GCF_053919585.1 Euprymna scolopes | reverse complement strand
GCTTCTCGTGAAAGATTCGTGAGAGGGGCCGAGAGATTGGAGCTCAGACGAGAACCTGCCATGGAAATAACGATAAAACAAAGACAGGCTCGCAACGTCTCTCCTGTGGGAGAGATTGCAGGGAAGAGAAAAGGGCATCACCCACTTAACAACGAAGTCTATTTTTTACTCTATCAAGGCAGGATAGGTTGTTTTTAGCAGCTCCTGCTCAGATGTGGCAGCAGTACTCCATCCTTGGCCGTACTTGGTTTTTATACAGATAGAGAATTGCATCAGTAGTGAGATATCTTCTGGAGCGGTAGAAGGATCCCACCATTTTCCCAGCGTCCCTGGCAAGAAATTTTATGTGCGTGTTCCATTTCTGATCAGGAGTAAAGGTCACACCAAGAAGCTTGTCAAAACATGGTGCCTCCCCAAGACGGGAGCCATCCATTTCATTTGATGCCAGATGGGGATCAGAGCGTTGATGATGCAAAGATAGATGCTTGGTTTTTGATGCATTAAAAGTGACCAACCACCTCTTCGCCCATTTACCACGTGCTCAAGATCAGAGGAGAGAAAGCATTGCTGATGTTATGTGTTTCTATGCAAAGAGGCAAAGTAACATTTATGAAGATGAAGAATAAAATAGAGCATCTAAAAATATGAAATCACTTCCTACTTTGGCCAGAGAATATGATAGATATTGCCACAGCAACTCTTACTGATTATGGAATAGTGACTGAAAATGACAAAACGCAGGCAGTTGATAGATCAAAGTTGTGGAGGGAACGCGAACGTCTAAGAAGCCAACTTAGAGATAGTGCCTCAGAAAAACTTCAGACATTAAACTCCATATTTTTTATGGAAGAAAAGGTGTTACTAGTTGTCCCCCATCTGTAAACACGAAGTGTCGAATTACAGAAGAACATGTTGTTCTACTAAATGAGCCCAATTCAGAGTACTTAGGGCATGTTACCCCTTCAAGTGGGCCATTGCTAAATTTGAAGCCATACATGGAAACTTACCAGAGTTTAAAGACCTATCAACCCCGAGTAAAGATAAAAAATACCTGGATGGTATTTATATGGCTGTCAACAATGGTGTTGTGCCATCAACTCTTGCAACAAAAAGAACCGGAGCCATGGTGCATTCAAGGTGGTTTACTATGGCCAAGAGAATTCTTAGACTCTATATTTCTACCTTGAATCCATCAGAGGAGTTAAAGATCATGGCAGAATATATCATTAAACTGTATGCTTCAACTTGGTTTAGCATTAAAATGAGACACCAATGTTTCTATGGAGTTCAACACCCGTGGAATGTTATTCATCTCCCTAGGTACCTTCCAGATATTGTTAAAAAATCAGTCGATAAATGTATTCAGTATAAGAAGTAATCCAGAAAATGTTCTGTTGGCAACGATGAAAGATGAAAAGGAAGAAATAAGAGAATTAGCCATCAGGAGAACTGCAAGATTAAGAGAAGTGAAAACTAAAAGAGTAAGAAAGTTCCAAATTCCAACATTGAATTTCAATGCTAAGCACTTTTATGGCATGGTTGACTGGATCGAAATTCCGAGATGTGAACCTCAACTAACAAAATATTTTATAGATCATGAAATTGAGGAAGGCATCAGAAGCAGAGCCGAATCAGTTTTTGAATTGAATAAGTTCCACGCCATTCGCAAGCAGTTGAGAGACATATACAAATTGTAACTGAAGCATGGAGAACTTCGCCGAGTTGGATACATTGGTGATAAGGTTGAATCCCGAAACAAATGATTAAATAAAACACAAATAGGGACTTGAACTCTATGTTCTTTTGTTCCACACTGCAATTATTTACTTGTAAAATGCAATTCTTATGGTATAACTGAGTAATACATTGTCTTGTATTTTAAATATATGCATTTTCAGTCACTTTCAACTTTTTGGCGACAAAGGGCAATGTCTCTGAAATATACAAAAACCTTTTTTAAACTTACTTTTACATATAGGAGCAACTTTTTAGAACTCTCGAAAAGCAAACTGTATATGTCACTACACCGCACATGTTTCTTAGGATCTCTCTTTTTATCATTTTATATTGTTTTGTCCCTGAGAGACGGATTATGGAGAGGATTTTCTCGGCCAGGCAAGTCCAGGAGAAATGCATTAAGCCGCAAAGTCCACTGTATTAAGTGTTTGTGAATCTAACCAAAGTATTTGGCACAAGAACAGGGATTCTCTCTGGTTGATCTGATAGAAAGTAAGTTGTTCTCCATCCATTGTTAGAATGTCCAACGAACTGTACGGGGACATAAAAGCTCGAGTATCCTTTAATGGAAAATTGTCTGATAAAATCCCAGTTGACAATGGTGCCAAATAAAATGATAATTCTATCCCTACTCTGTTCTCTTTATATTTTGCTGCTATCCTTGCGCATGCGTTTTCAGAGTGTGATAAGGGTATAATGCTAAGCTAAAAATCACAGGTCGCATTTGTAATCTTACAAATGTTAATGCCAAGGCCAAGCTACA
>NC_136508.1:27092254-27147254 GCF_053919585.1 Euprymna scolopes | reverse complement strand
TGTCCTTTTCCTCTCCCCGTTTTCCATCTTATTTTAATTGATTGAATGTACGCGATAGTTCACTTCTTTATAATTATTCTAAAATTTTGCCAATCGAATAAAGATATATATATATATATATATATATATATATATATATATATATATATATATATATACCAGCTATACTCGGTCACACTTTGTTGTTGCTTCCTTTGCTTTAATGGCACATAATAAAAGAAAACATATATATTTTTATGTTTATTTTCTGAATGTTTGTTTATACACAATATTTGTGCTGTACTTTTTTTTTAAATTATAGTTATTTCCCTTTTATTTCATGTCACATGTTACGCGAAAACAACACAAACCACCAAAATCACGTTCCCCTAGAATCATGGAAGACCTAAATAATTATGGCATGGCCATTAGGTAGATAACATTGCTTATTATTGAAATTGATAAAAATATTTAAGCAGTTATCATGTTATTCATTAAAGAAAAACATTATTTATCGGACGATATGTACAATGAACAGTCTGTATATATTTGTCCATACCTTTACAGAATTTTACTTAGGTCCTCTAAATGTTTCGTCGATTATGGTTCAGGCTCGACCGGTAGTCACCAAATAAAGCTGAGCAAGATATCAGACGCATCGAATATCAAAACAAACAACCCGGCAAAAATAGAAATACAATTAATAAAAATTACAAAACGCTACTGTAAATCTATTGAATCTATATGCATATATTTTTTTCTTTAATAAAAATGACATTTTGTTTATTTAGTTTTATTTTCTTATCTATATTTTTATAAACTAATGTTGTTGGGTGTTGTTTCCAAGAAAAAAATGAGTTTTTTTTACTGTAAATAGTTAAGTGAATGTTTTTTTTTTAATGAAAAGTTGCAGTAAAATATTGGGGAGAGGGCTAAACGGATTTTTCATCAGAAAAGATGAATGCTATTTATGAAAACCGTAAATTGTGAAATGAAATACAGAAAATATTTTTAAGAGAATTCACAAATAATTTTTTGTTTACAGATGTTATAAAAATAGACAGAAATAATACCCCTATCATCCAAGAAATAATTTTAAAAAATTATTTTTTATATAACAACATTTTAACAATGTTTGCCTTCATCTAGTTGATTTCCGATCAGGCCCTACCCATAATTGACGAGAAATTTCGAAGAGTCAGATCCCGATCAGCAAGAGTGCCTTTTTAATTAGTGTTTTTCCTCATTTTTAGCACGTTATTAGCGATTGTAAACAAACTAATTAAACCAAAAAGCAAACAATTCAATATTTTAAGACTTTAAGGGGGGCTCAGGTTCAAATACAAAGGTCTAGTAAATCGAATACCTTTATTGGAAAGACTCAAGAGAAACACCAAAGAAAATCATTACAGATTATTTTCATTTTTTTCCAGCAGTTATTATGTATTTGACACTCAGTTACAAGATTCTACATTTTTGAAACGACAAAAATTCAATATTTAAAGATTTTTAGGGGTCGTTTAGTTTCGAAGACCATGTAAATTGAAATAGAAATCTTGGCAGTTTCAGGATGAAACTTGTCATAACTTAAGTGTATTAATGTTATTTTTAAAGTAAAACTCATATTTAAGTTTGGATATAAATTCCTAAACTCATTTCACACTGAATTATTAAGGTAACTAAAAAAAAAATCACATTAGTCAATGAACAAATGTATGCCAGAAAAAAATCTTTA
Organism: Euprymna scolopes; assembly: GCF_053919585.1. Classification (NCBI taxonomy): domain Eukaryota; kingdom Metazoa; phylum Mollusca; class Cephalopoda; order Sepiida; family Sepiolidae; genus Euprymna; species Euprymna scolopes. The sequence goes on along the minus strand of NC_136508.1, from coordinate 27,145,540 downwards.
ATTTCCTGATTAGTAAAATTGATCCACAATAGTTGGAGTAGGTATGATTGGAATAACAAGACAAAAGGAAGCAGCAGGTTTCTGAAATCTTAAAGCATAAGAAATATTGTTTATGCAGCACAACTGTTCGAATTGTGTAATTTGGACAAAGAGAATACTTAAGTCACTCAACATGACAAGTTCATCTCAACCTCTATAAAAATCAGAAATGAACTCGCTAGGACACTTTTGGCCTACATAAAATCCATTAATAACCCATCCAGTACAGCCGCTAGATTACATAAAACCTCAACTGGAGCTGATATACCCAAGACTTGTGGACTGGAGCGTTGTCATGCAGGAGGAGTGTACCTTGCTGATCTTGCCCCGCCTCTTGATTTTGATAGCTTCCCTTGATTTCCTCTAAAGTGAAGCATAATAGGCTCCTGTAATTTTGGTACCCTTAGCTAGGAAATCGGTCATCACTACTCCGTCCTGGTCCCAGAAGATTGCTGAACCTTACCCTTCTTTCGAGGTGGTGAGTCAAAGTGTTTCAACTGCATTGACTGGGCTTTGGTCTCTGGATCATAATGATGGACGCAGGTTTCATTCTATGTAATAGGTATTTTGAAAAGATTTGACTCATCTTCTTGGTAGATCTCCAAATTAATCTTCGAGCACTCGACGCGTTCTCGCTTCTGGAATGGTGTGAACAACCTGGGAATCAATCTGGCAGACACTTATGCATATGCAAATGATCATGAATGATAGTTTCCACAGCTACTGTACTAATCTTTACATATTGGGCTATTTGTCGATAGTAATGCGCCGATCTTCCAAAATGTCACCCTCAACTTGACGAGCAGATACCTCATCAATGACAGAAGGGGTCGACCAGGTCTGGGAGCTGTTTCCAAATACTTTCGGCCATGTATGAATTCACGATGCCAGCGCTTTACAAGGTCATATGATGGGGCATTATCACAATAAGTTTCTTTCATTTAATCAAAAGTCTCATGTGGTGTGCGTCCTTTCGAATACAAAAACCGGATCACTGCTCGACATTTAACAGGCTCCATTTCACACCGGACTCAGTTCAAACACCTGTAAAACAGAAACTACAATTAGCTCAAAGCTGTAATTTGTCACATAACCCGTAGAGATAGAAATTATTTCACATGCAAAATTTCAGCTAGATCAGACAACTGGAAGTGGGTCAGGGGCATTACTTATTGCACGTTCCTCGTACTTTGGGACTTCAGAATGAAGTGAAACATATATATGATACAATACCTCCTAACCGTAAGGTTGTTAACGTGTAACATGATTCTACTTCATCCATTAGGGAGAAATCTGTGACAAAAAGATGCTGCAGAAACAATGAGGTACATTGACTATGCAAGAGAAAGAGGTTACAGCATGTTGAATTCTCTGATGTATGAGTTGGCAAGCATATCTCATTTCATGACTACTGAAGGTAAAGATGGGATACGATTGAACAAGTCAGATAAAGCCTCACTACCAAGACAATTGGTCAACCAACTTTCCTAGGATAAAATGAAAAGAAGTGAAAAATGTGATGCCCAAGTGACAACGGTTAATTTCACAGCACTCTTACGTTTACTGCTAATAAATAAGATGGGCATTGAAACATTCGGCCAATTGGCTGAGAATTTATATCTAAAATTATGCTCGCTACAAAAATCATCTGTTAAGCAAATGGAGCTTGCAGAGAGATGCTCTAAATAAATCGCTATCACCATTAAGTCTGACAATCAGAAGGTACCTGTCGATATTAATATGTTCTCAATATTGAATAAAGAGAGGTTTTAAGAGTACTTCAAGTGGATGCTGCAAAATATTGTGTCAGAAAGAAAAATCTTCTGTGCTGGACTATATGGCTGTGAATGTAGAAAACTATATATGTGCAAAGAGAGAAGGGTCACAAAGATCACAAGCAACCAAGAAGAGGCTAATGAGAGAATAATGTTCCATATTAATATGGTTTTCAATCAATCCTAATTGACTCACATTTATTTTTTAATTACACGGTGGTCACCACTTATCAAGGCCTGGAAGCCACTAAGGGATAAGGGTTATTGCAAGTACAGTACTTTAGTGTATAGATTTAATGAAGTGTTTACTTAAGAGGGCGGTTCATTAGGAATTTGTTAACGTTGGACTTGAAGACATCAAAGTTGTAGTCAGGAGGGAAGCAGGCAGACGGAACAGAGTTCCAAAGGCGTGCAGTTCTAAGAAAGAAGCTTTGTTCATTGAATCTACGTTTTGATTTAGGCGCAGATAAAAAGTGGGGACATTTTTCACATGGATTCAGCTAGACGGGTGTTTTTCGTGAAGGATTGGCGACGGGGGCCAGAGATTGGAGTTCAGACGAGCACCTGCCATGGAAATCACGATAAAATAAGTACAGGCTTGCAACGTCTCTTCTGTGGGAGAGAAGTTGCAGGGTTGGAAACAGGCATCCCCCACTAAGCCACAAAATCTATTTTGTACTCTGTCAAGCAGGATAGGCTGTTTTTAGCAGCTCCTGCCCAGATATGGCAGCAGTATTCCATCCTTGGACGTATTTGGCTTTTATATAGATAGAGAATTGAATCAGTAGTGAGATATCTTCTGGAGCGGTAGAAGGACCCACCATCTTTCCAGCGACCTTGGCAACAGACTTGATGTACGTGTTCCATTTCAGATCAGGAGTAAAGGACAAACCCAGAAGCTTGTCAAAATATGGGGCTTCTCCTAGACGAGAGCCATCCATTAGAATTCATGCCAGATGGGGATCAGAGCGTATGTATGTAAAGATAAGAGTTAGATTTTATATGCGTTAAAGGTAACCAGCCATGTCTTCCCCCACTGAACATCGCGCTCGAGATCAGAGGAGAGATAATCAGAGAGAACTTTGTCATTTACAGCCTTTGATGTGTTTCCGTAGATGGTCATGTCATCAGCATCGATGCCAACGAATGATTTACGTATGTGTTTAGGGAGATCATTGATGTAGATCAGGTAAAGATTTGGGCCCAGGATTAACCCTTGAGGGACTCCAGTATTAATGCTGCAGGCCTCTGATTTTTGTCCATCGACCACTACTCTTATAAGCCTATCGGAAAGAAATGATTTAATGATTGGGAAAACACATCCAATTATACCGTAGCTGGAAATCTTGTAAAGTAGGTCCTTATGCCATACCTTGTCGAAGGCCTTTGATATGTCAAGAGCAATTGCCCTAGAAAGGAATCCTTTGTCAAGAGATTTACTAATCCTGTGAAATATAACCGTTAGCACACCTGCGGTAGATCTTGCAGAACGGAAACCATATTATCACTAAGAAGGTTATTTCTGCTGATGTGGTTGATTATTTCTCTATTTAATATGGATTCCAGCAACTTACTCATAACACACAGGAGACTTATTGGTCTGTACTGAGAGGGAGATGACTTATCACCTGAATTTTTTAATACAGGGCATACTGATGAGGTTTTCCAGGGAGTCGGAAAACACTTCTCCTTAAGGCAACGGACGATCGCGTAAACCTTATCTTCCATTTCAAGAAAACATGGGAACTAAAACAAGAAGACTGCGCCTGTTGACTTGTTGGCTGATCAACTGAAGGGCAATTTGTTGTCATCTCTACCAGCAATTCACGCATAAAGTGGGTGCGACATTACCAGCAAGGTGGGTTCAAAGCTGTCTGGTCGGAAGGATTTTGTGTGTCTCTCTCTATTGGAAGTGTTTAGTGCAGAGGAATTGTCGCTAAAGATGATAATAATGCTGAAAAATTCTTTATAAATGACTATTTAACATTTGATACTTATCGATGGAAGCAGTTCCATGATTCAAGGAAAGAACTTGTTTTAACCAACTTGTGTTCTTTCACACTACAAGTGCACATTTAATGCGCATATCTACAATGCAGATTTTGGTTAGAAGACCCAAATCCTGTGATAATTAAATTAGATCTGCTCAATTTTTGATATGAACCAACAGAACTCGGTATAACTCCTGTGATACTGCCTGTACTACGCAGACACGATGACGTAATGCCTCCATTTAAATGCTCAACGTCATGAAAGACATGTACTTGTCGAGCAAAATACTTTAAATGGGTGGTGGTTTGTGGATATAGTACGGGTACAAAGTATCGAATTCTACAAAATTAAACTGAAATTATGGAAAATGTACATAATATAACAAAGATCAGGGCGCAGTAGAATGTGCGATGCGCAATGCAGAAATTAGTTTATTGCAAATATCTTGAAAACCATTGGTTTTAGGACATAATATTGTATTACCGGCCCAATCATAATGTGGCAATTTCGGACATTTTCAATGGTCACATGACCACCTACGCCTTCAGAGATAAAATGATGGTGGCTGTTTGTGCTTCGCCAATTTAGCCGACAGTGGCAGCTATATCACTAAACAAACATTAATTAACGACCTTCAATTAGTAGATTTCTGATAATTTTAGCTGTACACATAAAGTCCATACACAAACAGCATGAGCTACTCTACTATAGAATGTCATAAAATTTAGAAATTGTTTAACATTTTGACCGAGCAATAAATTATTTATAACCATAAAACTTTATCTGAACGCATTTTAATTTTGTTGTTGGTGTTTTTTAGAATTATGACTGGAATATAGTAAGAACCAACTGTTATGTCGGCATAAAGGTTGTAAACAAATTTGCTTTCAATCTAGACAATTAAGCAAATGCCGTCGTGAGACTTCCTACAAATGAGGTATTTTAAGAATAGACGATCTTAATAATACTGTGAATTTTAATATGCAGATGCTTTGACGAAACTCTGTTAGATGTTTATGAGGTAAACTCTTATCGTTAAAGATATTTCGATGGAATTTCTTCAGTTATTCAGTACTCAATTGAAGCCAAGTCTTTGATTAACCATATCCACCTCATTAAACTGGTTTATTATAATACTGTTAGCGTGTTCTATGACATTTCGCATTTATTACAGGCAGCTTATAAAAGAGGGTTTAAGTTCTAAGAAATCTATTTTGGTGCAGGTTATTTAAATAGTTGTTTTCTATAGCGAGGACATAGTCTTGATTGTAGCATAATATGCAATCTTTTAATTGTTTTGGTTGTTAAAAATACTTAATACTAAAGATTAGCAAAATATATACATCCAAAGCGATACATGATATCTTCATTGAAAAAATATTAGGAAATCCAAATATAAAATATCTTTAGCCGTCTACCTGGGCCATTTTACATTGGAAAGATATGTGATTGTCACGGATGTAGAAAAATACCCGAGCTTCGCTTGAAGCGCCATCGACACATTTGAGTGATTGCAATATCCCACTGGAAACATAGCAGTGAATGTTTACTGGACAGAGAAAGTTGTCATAAAGATTAAAAAGTGTACGATAGCATAAACTCGTGCGGGCTTACAAACAATTTTACGAGAAAATTAATGTCGAAATCTTAATCGCTTATCTTGTTGGAGTTCATTAGCCAAACAGAAATTTAATATCGAATGGATCAATGTCGACAGATGTGTAATAAGTACATATTTCAATTAAAAATGCTAGAAGGAAAATATCAAAACGTTGCTGTAGGGTAGTGAAACAGAAAAAGACATATAAAGTGAATCAGTGTCGGTTTTGGAATTGTCCTTACCATATAAAGAAACTGGTTTAATTTCGCATTACGATATTCGTGGTTAGATGCACGAAGTCTTGTCCGAATATAGGTGGCGAATATGTACATACTATTTTATTAAGCAATTCTATTCGGAGGGCTCCTTAAAATAAGGAGAAGTAACTAAATAGTTCTTATGTATGTCTTTATTTTCAATTTCTTTATAATTTAGCATTCGTGCATTTGCAAATTTTAGTAACCCGTACGACATAATTACGCTAAGACACCGATTCTTGTTAGATAACCTGACTTGAGCCAGATGGGTTACTGATTTGTGGGTTGCAGGCGTTGTATGTAGGAAGACGTTCACAAATCCCTGCAAGAGTTGCAATCACCTGATGTAGCTTTTTCCCTACTAGGCATATATATATATATATATATATATATATATATATATATATATATATATATATATATATATAGTGCATAATTTTGTTGAAAATCCAAAGACTCACGTTTTCTATTTTATAACCTTCGATTATTTCCTGGATTTTTCCATTACAGCTGTTTCATTGATGAGTTGGCAATATATATATATATATATATATATATATATATATATATATATATATATATATATATATACAGCTGGAAACTGCTTGTGGGTTTTATACTCTCATGGAACTCTCTGTTTTGATGGAAAGAAGCGTCATACCATTGAATGCTTTTTTTTTACTCTTTGGCATGGCATGTACTCATTCTTCAACTATGAATCCAATACTAAGATAGACTAGTACTTCAGCTGGTGTATGGTCAATCAGTGTAGCGAATTATAAATGCAAAAATAGAAAAAAAACAAGTTTGTTCATTGTTTTTAAAGTAAGTATGAGCTAAACATTGGTTGAATTGGTTCTTAAACTCTACGGGCTTTGTCCGGTGCAAGTACGAGGAGCGTGCAATAAGTAATGCCCATGACCCACTTCCAGTTGTTTGATATGGCTGAAATTTTGCATGTGAAATGATTTCTATCTCTACGGGTTATGTGACAAATTACAGCTTTGAGCTAATTGTGGTTTCTGTTTTACAGGTGTTTGAACTGAGTCCGGTGTGAAATGGAGCCTGTTAAATGTCGAGCAGTGATCCGGTTTTTGAATTTGAAAGTACGTACAGCACAGGAGACTTTTGATTAAATGAAAGAAACCTATGGTAATAATGCCCCATCATATGACCTTGTAAAACGCTGGCATCGTGAATTCAAACATGGCCCAAATTCTTTGGAAACAGCTCCCAGAACTGGTCGACCCCTTCTTCCCTTGATGAGGTATCTACCCGTCAGGTTGAGGATGCCATTTTGGAAGATCGGCGCATTACTATTCGACAAATAGCCCAATATGTAAAGATTAGTACAGTAGCTGTGGAAACTATAATTCATGACTATTTGCATATGCATAAGTGTCTGCCAGATTGATTCCCAGGTTGCACACACCATTCCAGAAGCGAGAACGCGTCGAGTGCTCGAAGAGTAATTTGGAGATCTACCAAGAAGATGAGGCAAAGCTTGTCAAAAGCCTGATTGCACAGAATGAAACCTGCGTCCATCATTATGATCCAGAGACCAAAGCCCAATCTCGAAAGAAGGGTAAGGTGAAGCCCTCCGCTGGCAAGGTCATGCTCACAGTCTTCTGGGACCAGGACGGAGTAGTGATGACAGATTTCCTGTCAAAGGGTACCACAATTACAGGAGCGTATTATGCTTCACTTTAGAGGAAATCAAGGGACGCTATCAAAATCAATAGGCGGGGCAAGATCAGCAAGGTACCCTTCTTCTGCAGGACAACGCTCCAGTCCACAACTTGCATGTCGCCAGATCAGAAGCACGGGTGTGTGGTTATGATTTAACCCCAATCCACCCTACTCTCCTGACCTTGCACCCTCTGACTTTCACCGCTTCCAAACCATAAAGTTATTTTTTGAAAGGAAAGTGTTTCCCAGATGATGCAGCCTTGGTTTCTGGAGTCACATCGTGGTTGGAGGACCAACCTATGGTGTTCTACAAAAACGGTCTCCAAAGTATCATTAAACGATGGGAGAAATGTATTACTCTGTGTGTTTCTTATATAGAGACAGACAAATCACTGTGCCAAGTTTCGTTGCTCTGCTGCTATGGGAAGTGGTTCAGGGGCATTTCTTAGTGCACGCCCCTCGTATGACACAAAGCCAGAACATGTTTGATAAAACCCTTCCCTCCGAAAAAAATAAAATACGGTTCTTAGTGGAGGCGACTGTCGGCCCTGGAAAATAGTGGGCACTGAAGGTCGTGGCTAAAATCAAATAATCTTGATTCCACTATTATGCAGTGTCGCGTAGTGGCAGGTAACAGAAGACAGTAGGCATAATTTTCAGCACTGGTGTCGGCCTCCATTGGAATGCTCGTAACTTAAATTGTCTGCCTCTAACTGTCTGGCTGGATTCCTGTGACGGGGACTACCGCTCACGGGCGGTTCGGTCAGTATTGTGGTGACTACTTACATTTATGGAGTTTGATGGACTACTACTACTACTACTACTACTAATACTACTACTAATACTACTTCTACTGCTGCTACTACAAATGATTCTACATCTTCTCCTACTACTAATAATAAGAAGAACAATACAGCAAAAAATACCTTGCCGAATATGCAGAAAATCTGTGTACGAAAAAAATAAAAACTTGACTAAACGCAACGAAATTACCGAAAATATTGCCGAGAATAATAATAATAATAATAATAATAATAATATTAATAATAATAATAATAATATTAATAATAATAATAATAATAATAATAATAATAATAATGATGATAAAATTAATATTTATGATAAGTAGAAGAATGCAAAATAAAAAAAACAACTTACCAAATATGATGAAACACATTTGTGCATGTAAATTCTGAAACAAGGCACTTGAATTTGATCAAAAATATTGTCGAAGAAAATGTTTTATTTATATGTTTTTTATTCAATTTTCACCCCAAACAAGTCACAGTGACACTTTGAAGCAGGGGGGGGCTACTATTAGGGACTTAATTAGTGGGGTCATTATGAAGGGAGATGAGTAGAAAGATGTTTGTTAACATTACACTTGAACTTCTGCATATCAGTGCAGTTGGGAAAGCAGAATCCCGGAAGGGAGTTCCAAAGAGCCGCAGTTCTGGGGAAGAAACTATTGGAGTAAAAGGCTTTCTTGCACCTATGGATCTCTACTGTAAAGCGACGAGACTTAGTGGCTTGTCGGGTTTGTCGGGGGTAGTTACGTCGGGGAGGTATAAGTGTTTGCAGTTCGTCAGAGCATTCACCATTAAAGTATTTGTAGAACAGGCAGGGGGGTGCAACATCTCGTCGATGGGACAGAGGTTGAAGCCTAGATGACAGTTCAGGACCTATCAGGTTGGCAACTCTCTTTTTAACCCTGTCCAGGAGCGAGAGACAAGCAGCAGATGCACCAGCCCAGATGTGACAACAGTACTCCATACATGGGCGAATGGTGGCCTTATAGAGGTATAGGATACTGTCAGGCGTAAGTAGTTTTCTAGCACGATAGAGGGAGCCAACCTTCCTTGCAGCAGCCTTGACAATGCTCTCAATGTATCTATTCCAGTTCATATTCCCTATAAACGTTAGGCCGAGGAGTTTAAAAATGTACTTTCAGGCTATGTTTTGGCCATTGCTATTGGTGGTAGAGACGGTTTCTTGTAGTTATTGAAAGAAACAAGCTTAGTCTTAGCAGCATTGAACGTGACCAACCCTTTTTGTCCCCATTCCACTACAGATTGGAGGTCATCCTCTAGTGTTTCTTCCATTTCCTTGGATATGTGTTCATTTGTTTTCCCTTCATATCTGTTATAGAGAGTGGTGTCATCGGCAAATATAACCATCTCCGAAACAATTTTATCAGGGAGGTCATTTATGAATATCGGGAATAATAGAGGTCCAAGGATAGACACCTATTATGGTGTCTATTTATTTATGCCATTTATGTCATATTGTTTAGATGTACGACCGTCGAGGACAACTTTAATTTTTCTATTACTTAAGAAGAATTTAATTGCATTATGAATTCTTCCAGTGATTCCATATGATCTAATTTTCCTTAGAAGACCATCGTGCCATACCGTGTCAAAAGCCTTAGATATATCAAGGGCGGCCGCTCTACCCTCCCCTGTTTTGTCCAATGGATGGTATATACGTTCAGAATCTACAGTTAAGATATCTGCTGTTGACCGGACTTGCCTGAATCCATATTGTTTGTCAGTCAGGAGTTAAGCAGCTGTTAGGTGCTGGACTAGGGTTTGATTAACTAAGGGCTCAAATATTTTGGCGAAAAGCGGAAGGAGGCTAATGGGGCGATAATTTAGTGGGTCAGTTCTTTCACCAGAATTCTTGAAGACTGGTACCACAGAGGCGGTTTTCCAGCAGTTGGGAAAGCAAGATTCGTTAAGGCATTTATTGTAAAGTTTGGAGAGAACTGGAGCAACCTCGGCCGAGCATTTTTTTAATAGCAGAACCGGGATGAGATCTGGTTCACATGCTTTTGAGGTGTCTAGGTTTTTTCAAATTGCATGTACCTAAGAAGGGGTGATTTTCAAATCGTCTAGTGTGGCGTCTTTTCGCAGAGGAAAATCAGGGAGGGAGTGGTGTACCGAGTTCAGTGTGGAGTTTGACGCAAACTGACTAGCAAGCAGATTAGCTTTGTCAGTTGCAGTTCAAGCAAACTCATGATTGTTTGATAGTGGGGAATAGTTGACTGTCCATTATTTACTACGCTATTGTAGATTTTCCAAAAATCCCGGGTTCCTAATTTCTGTGCTTCGATGTGTTTTCTGGTGGTTTCAGAGTAATCTGTCTTAGCTGACTCTATCACTCTCTTACAATTATTTCTAGCTTCTATAAACTTCTGTTTATTTGATCTGGACTTATGTCGGTTGAATCTGCGGAACGCCTGCTGCCTTTGACAAATGGCAGCTGCACAAGCAGAAAACTTGTTCATAGGTTATTGCATCTGTGTTAATTTATTTTTAGTGTCTGTCGAATAAGGCATTATATTTTCTTCAACCATTTTTTCCTCTTCGCATTAAGAGTTCGAGCTTGCATGACTAGTACTATTTATTTTTAAACACGCTATCCACCCGGATATTGCAGTTTTTTCTCCCCTCCTTCTCCTACTACAACCTTTTTAAACATCTCCCAGGCTTTCTAATTGCACGACCTCGATACACCCAGGCAACATCTGTATCCCCGTATTACACTATTTTTAGCAACTGTCTCTAGCACGGCTGCCTACGGTTGTTTTCATTTCTTCCCTGTACACCACCTCTTCACAACCGGGTAACGTTGCCCCCCCCGCTAGTTTGTTATAAATTCCGCATGTAATTTGCCATGCACAACGCCATAAGGATGGGTTTTAACAAACAATTTGTCAGACGATTTATTCAATTTTTTTTACGTTTACAAAAAGAAAAAAAACTATCTTAAATATTCCTTTACCTCATACAAACAGCGGAACGAAATACAAAATAAATATGTTTTCATGTTTTCTATAAAAAAACAAAGCTAAGAAATTATAGCCCTTTGTTTTGTTCTCTTCTGCTTTTAAAATGGGATAATCAAACTAAATGCTGTCGACATTTTCCTCCGTTTAAATCTGATGCTCTATATTTTACTTTTGGTCCTTTTGTAATATCTTGAAATCACGTTGATTGCATGCTCTCTGTGTATGCGAAATTATCTACATCTTGACACATTTCTGCTGTCATAAATATTTTCCTTTGGAATAATGATTATCTAGGTAGGAATCTTGTAACATGAAAGGCTGCTCCTTTATCGTTTAAGTAAAAAGATATATTAGATAAGTGAAAATGATATTAGGATAAGGTTAGAATCCGACCCTGAATGCAAGTGTTAAAAATAATGGAAAATGGAATGTTAGAAATTAAGTCCATTGTTAATTCTATTAGAAATAGTTAAATATTGTTTACGTCGGGAAAAGAGGCGATTGTCTATCCTTTTAGAAAGCTGGATATGAAATGTGCCAGTTAAAGGAATGCACAAGGCGAGTTTAAATATATTGTTTAAAAATAGGTTAGAATTAGATAGAATTAGAATTAAGCATTCTTTTTATATTCCAAAAGTGTGTTTGGACAAACATATGTAAAGCCACGTGAATTTAGTCACGTTTGTAAACACAGTTCTCACGTCATAAACAAATGAGATTTTTCAATATAGAAATCTAAAGGTTCGAAGTTAGAAGAGTTGATGAGTAATGAGTTGATGTGAGAGTGTTAGCTGGAGAGTTGGAGCTCCTTATAGGCGAAGGGTAGAAGAGTAAACAATGTAGATCCAAGTTTGAATCCCTGACGTCTCCGATCGGCCGGTTGAAGTAGAAAGAAACCAACTATATTGGTAACTGTTTGTCTCGTGTCGTCATTCCTTACAACGGAAAAGGTAAAGATGTTTATTATCATCTTATAACGAACTCTTTTACACACCTTCCAAGTATTATGTGGCGTTTCATCTGTGTTAAAAACTTACATCAATATCTGCCAGTCTGTATTAATACGAAGTCCCCAAGAATTGTCACAGCTGTCGTCATGATTTAAAATATATAAAAGGCATTATCGTTATCATCTGTTCTGAGTCTGCGTTAACATGTCCTTAATATGTACCCCTATACAACAGCCTGTCTCTGTCAGTTTTGCTGTTTGCCAAAACGCTGCTTAGCGCCAATCAAATCTCTATTTCATTCAATTCACAATTATTCGAAAAAATGTTCAGTTGTATATAAAATATGCTTATGTGCTGACTTGGATCAGACAGCTTGTATTTTATTTTTTATCTAGCAACTTAATTTTGCTCTCGCTTGGCAATATGGAGCCTTCGAATTTGTAATGCGTTCGAAAGAGGTTTTGGAAACGGAAATACATTTTATAGGGATTTTTTTATAGTGATGGATACTTTTGGAAAGTTTTGACCCATAATTTTGCAGTTTCAGTTCATCAAACCATAATAATATAGATCTATTTTTTTGAGCCGATGAAATTCAGAACTTGCTTAAGAACAATCAGTTACATTGGCATTGTAAGGTAGACAGATTTTAAATGAAATGGAATCACGTCGTCTCCTCCAAGGCGACAAATTTATTGTTCCACTCTGTATTAGTTTTTGATTAATTTTCGGGATCGAGGGATCTAGTTTAATTCTAAACACGTTGATATTTCAGATAATAATATAAGTGTTATTTCCTTACTTTATAATACTATACAGACATATCTAATAATACGATAATCTGCATAATCTAAATTCATCTTAAAACGCCGGTTCATACTCAATAGTTTTTGTAGCAGCGAGGAATATTTGCAGCTCTCCGATCAATTCCAAAATATATATTCAACGGTTTTTATCATGAAAGCAAACATTGGGATAATATCATGAAAGCAAACATTGGGATCATATCATGATGATGGTTAGAGAAAAATAAATAATATTTTATGTAAAAAAAGAAAAAAGAATAAAATGATAAATATTGACAGAGAGACGGACATAGATGTCGAACAGTATGATTTTTTTCGTTCATTAAGACACAAAGCATTGAAGGCTTTGGAATGTGTAAATGCCGTTTTATATTACTTAAAGATAATAGTACGTGACGATTCGCATTGTTTTGCCTGTTTAGCGTTTTGCTTCTACAGAAATATTTTAATTTCGACAGTAGGAAGAACCCATATCGTTCTAACACATGTAAGAACTAGTGCGTGGCGGATTTAAACCCTTAAGTAAGATTTTTTGTACTCACGCGGAAACAAATAATATTTTGAAAACGTTATCCTTTAAATATTGAGGCTTTCGATTTACCTTTAGTTATATTTAGCACATTTTTAATGAAATCTTAGTCGTGTAAAAGCAAAGAAAGTAGACAGGTGTGGAACTATTTCGTAATACCCATGCGTGTTTGGGTTGTGTCCCTCATCGACATAGGCAGGGGGTGATTTCGTCGTACGATACATAGAAAAGGGACAACAGTGCAATTTCGACAATTCTCTTTTTTTTTTTATCCCGGCATCCATGATGTGAGGGCGCGCATTTTTGTCTCTCTGTAAAAGAAAGGGAACGCATCCCCTTTTCCCAGCAGATTGTTTAGGGTAGTTAGCTGAGTTTTTAATGGTTAAATGCAATTATTATTGTTAATTGTTTAAAATTGTAAGATATTCTATCATATTTTTCTAAAAAGAAATAGTTAAAGTTTGCAAATGGATTCTCAGTAATGCCGATGGCACCACCATTACCTGCTCGTTTAGTTGCATGCCCAAACTTGCAGTTGCTGATCACTAGATGACATATTTGATGGTACTTTGCGCTATTTCGTCTCAATGTGTCCTCAATGCAACCTTTTCATCTAGACTAGATGGGTCTACTTTTATTGGTAACAGCTTGATTGCCTGAAATTGTGGTATGTTTGTGGCTAGCATGGAATAGCCATAAGTACTACACTCATATCGTGTAGGAGGAGACTTTAACTGCTCTCTCGTCTGTCTAACAGAGGCAACACTTCCTCAAATCAGTTTTCACTCCGCTACTCAAGGGGTTGTTTGCAGACATTTTGCGTACACTGTTGAATGCCGACGAGCTATCCTTTTATCGGCTAATTGTAAAAAAAAAACGTCAACTCACATTGAAGTAGAAGATACAACTAGGCTGATGTATCTGTTGCCCAACACATTTTCGATCGTTTATCAAACGCCGTTTAGATTCCTGACGACGGCTGGAAACGAATGCCGAGATAAGCGGAGAGCACATACAACACCTAGAATTCCCAAATGGTCACCCATCTGGTACTAGCAAGGCTCAACGTCACTTAACTTCGGTGATCTGACGAGAACCGGTGTGTCAACGCGAGTATGCTGTTATATATATATATATATATATATATATATATATATATATATATATATATATATATATTTATATATATATTTATATATATATATATGAATAATTTGCATATATGTATAAATATTAGATATTTATTTTATTTTTATATAGTAAGAATTCTCAGCAAATAAGTGACCCCCTTCTGTGTATACAACTTGAATTCTATTAAAGTTAATTTGATATACAGATATAATAATAATGTTGTATTTTACCTCTGAAATGTTGAGTTCGTAACGACAAAAAAGAACATCAGCTTTTCTGTCCAAACCGAATAGTAAACTACGTTATATGTTTGTTTTTTGTTTTTTTTGTTTTTTATAGGTTTCTTGGTCTTATTGATTCCAGTACAAAAATAAATCAATCTTTTTATTATTGGCAGCATTACTTAAAGAATGTGCACCAACTCTTCTATAAGCACATGTGCCCTCGGAATAGTGGGAAAGACATTATTTTTATTTCAAATGCTATGTTTTAATATGTAATAATAGTTTACTTGGGGAGACAAAAAGTATTGTCAAGTTATCCTGAAAATCCTTTATACAAAGAGACCTTAGATGTGTTAGACAGTATCTAGTGAACATTTATGTTCTTTCCAGTAGGAAATTCAAGTTGTATCCAGTAGATATTAAAGTTCTTCCATAAGCGCTAATATCCGCAATATGTATATAGTTTATGAAAGTACATTTATCTAGGCTTCAGAGAAATGCTCGTATTCCACGCATTATGATCTCATTTAGCTCCAAAGTCGCACTTTTCCAAAATAGTATTTGCATGAATATTTTAATCTTATCTTATACAATCAGACTTTTTAAATTAATAACACAGGAAATATTCGTTAATATATACGTTCATACATAAGTCAATAACTTCGTTAATATATAAGTCCATAATTTCGTTAATATAGAGGCCCATAACATAAACGTGTTATATATAGAGGCAAGGGGGCAAATGGTACATAAAGAAAATACAATTTAAGATACCTTGATAGAGTTATGAGAATGCATAATAGAATATCATATATATACATACATATATATATATATATGTATATATATATATATATATATATATATATTAATATGTGTGTATGTGTGTACATAAATGGGTGGTGTGTTAGTATAAGTAATTTAAACAAACAGATACGTTTTAAATGGTAAAAAATTAACTAAAAAAAAAACGTACATGGTTAAAAGAAGAATCCTCTATAAATAATTTTCTTCTAATTCTAATCTCATTTTCCCCTTATCATTTTCAACGTCAGTGTTGTCTTGTTAAATTTACTTTTATATGATGCCGGCTTTTTCTGTTTCTGATGAGAAGCATTAAGCTACCGAATGTCGTGTCCTTAGAAGCTTTCTGCCTTATTACGTTATTAAAGCGTTATTTACTTGACACTATAATAAGGTTCCCTTGTTACTTGACGCTCTATATTTGTAACTTGTTCTAGTATATATATATATATATATATATATATATATATATATATATATATATATAGAGAGAGAGAGAGAGAGAGAGAGAGAGATGTTATTTGTTTTTGCTAGCGATACTTTTTGAACGAATTCAAGTATTTATACGAAAGTGCATTTTCACCTAAATGCGAGTTGGGAATAATTTTCCCTTTTACCAATTTGGTACCCCCTAAATAAGGAGCGGCATATATATATATATATATATATATATATATATATATATATATATATTATTTTTAAAATACAATTATCCACTGACACGTGTTTCGTCGTCTAAATTCAGCCACTCTGATGAGTCATAGACGACGAAACACGTGTCAGTGGATACTTATATTTAAAAATACATGTATATATGTATATACAAATATATATATGACAACTATATTTATATACATATATATATATATATATAAAACAACTATATATATATATATATATATGAATAATATATATATATATATATATATATACATGCATATATATGACAACTCTCTCTATATATGACAAGTATATATATACGGCAACTATATATATATACATGACATATCTATATATATATATGAAAACTATATATATATATATATATACATATATATATATACATGACAACTATATGCATATATATAACAACTATATATATATATATATATTTGACAACTATATATATATATGGCAACGATATATATATATATATATATATATATATATATATATATATATATATATATATATATATATATATGATAACTCTATGGTACATCTTACCATTTTTCTATAATCTTCGACTCTCATGTAATTTATTACTGGAAAAATGGATAACAGGTTAATTTACTTAGTAATATATATATATATATATATATATATATATATATATATATATATATATATATATATATATATATATATAGGGCACCAATATAGAAAGTCTGCACATCTCATTTTAAGAAAATCCAAGCAAAATTGACTGTAACTGTTTTAATAACCTTTACTTCATTTGATTTGTTTTTTCTTCCTCTATTATTTAACCTGTTCATATTTGACTTTTAATTCGATTATTTTAGTGTTTACGCCAACTTTATGAAATAGATTAAAATCGAGATTACAAAAAGAAACTCCACAGCCACAAAATGGCTTAAAACCAATTTAAAATATTCACCTTTTAGCCTCTCTAACCGTTAAATATATACGTTTTAGCATTTCAAATCGGAATTGTTCTTGGTCATAGGTTATACAAGGTAACATTTAGTCCATATACCTTTTGTCTCTCTTAGTTATACGAGTTCATTAATCTCACTTTTCTGGTTTATCCAATCTAGAAACCGTGCGCAGATTGAAATTAGAAGAGAAAACTGCACAGAGGTACTTTACAAAACACCAACACATCCGCAGTGTTCGTAATGCCCCTAAATCTGGTCGCACTAGACATACTTCTTACAGGGAAGCGGCTCTCCAGATCCAGCACCAGTGTAATCTTGATAAAATGTTCTCTTTTTCTACAGTTTGAATGGATTTAATTTGCTAGAGAATGTTCCAAGACCCAAGCAAATGATTTATGTAAAGAACAGAACGCGTACTTTTCACTTTGTCAAATGCAATTAAGATCATGTCTCTTCATATTTTTCGAAATTCGATTCCTGCGACGAACGCGTTTAATGGGCTAGGAATTGAGGTACACCGTATGTTCGTCGAAGGAGGGGCAAAAATTAAACCCTTGTGCAAGGTGCAAAGTTTGCAAGGTGGAGGAGGCCCAGTTTATGTCTAGGGTATTATTAATGCTAATGGTTCAGGATTATATATCGTGTGTTATGTTTAATTAATTCGACCGAGTACATTCATATGTTGACTGAGAATTTTCCACCCTACTTTGATTGGTATTTGGAAGACAATACCTTTTTCAGGCAGGATAATGGTCCGATTTCTATAGCTGGCAATGTCAAGAGGTTTCTTGATGAGCATAATATTCAGCGTTTTGTCTGGTCTGCACAATTTCCTATTTCAATGTTATCGAAAACGTATGGCATTACGTCAGGCACCAGCAACGCTATGATAAATTTTCAAATCTGGAAGGAGTTTGCGCAAAACGTATCGAGGATTGGAATGCCTTTTCACCAGAGTATTTCCGCAGACTAATTCAAAAGAATGCCACAAAATTTGGAAGCTGCCAAATTGCAAAAGGGCGAGATTACTAACTAATAATTATTGTATTCCCAGTAACCCAAATAACTAGTTTATCTGTGTTGCAGTAATGTTCTAAAGTTACAATTAAATAAAAATTTTCCATCGTGCGGCATTTCTTTTGGCCTTCCTGGTTTTAAGTTATTTTTTTTTTAATTTACAGGGAAACTACAATACTCTAATGAAAAGTTTACAATGAACATGTTTAATTATAGAGAAATAAAAGGCGGACCAAATGAGGTATAGATTGTTCAAACAGTTGCAGTCAATTTAGCGTTAATTTGTGAAAAACTTGAACAAATAAACAACTGCGAACTTTCTATTTTGCGGCACTGTATATTTATGATTATATATGAAATTTTAAGTATATTATTATGACGTGACGCCAGAAACTTCCCACAAGTTTTCGCAAGCCTCACACGAACATTCCTTACGATGCGTAGACGCTGACACAAAAGTAAAACCGAGGACGATTTGAAAATGTTTGACCATACATCCACATATTCGATGTATATACAAAAAATAATACGGAAAATTAAAAAAATTAAAAAAGGTAGCACTTTGTTGTTTAACAATCTCTGTCTGATTGAAGAAAAATGTTGCCTAGATATACGAATATATATATATATGTATGTATGTTTATAAATATATACATATGCATGTGTATATATATACATATAAATATATATGTAATTATTTATATGTTTGTATGATTATATATATACATATATATATTTAAATATTATTTATTAATTATTTTATTAATTAATAATTTCTTCGTACATTAATAATTAATTTATAAATAAAATTTTTAAAAAGTGTTAAAAAAGTCCAAAAACATTGGGCGAAGAAAAAATGTAAACAAAGGCAAATATCTCCATTCTTAACGTTTTGGGAGCGAAGTAAAAAAAAAAGATATTAATCGCTACAAAATTAATAAATAAACAAATAAATAAAAATTCAACAATCTTATATATATATATATATATATATATATATATATATATATATATATATATATATAAGTAGAGAGATCGAAAGAAACGAATATCTCATGACAAAGTAAGAGTGTATAGATTCGCAGTTGTATGGTGATTATTAAAGAGACGGATCATCGTGGGGAGACGACGTAGAGAAAAAGAAATGCATCTGTATCGATATTGTCGTAGTCTTCAGTTAAGACGGAAAAGTTTGATAATTTATTGACTTCGAATCAGTTAAGCATCTGCAGCAGAAGGATTCAGGAACAACTGCCAAGTATCCCAGTATATGGATGGGAGCGGTCAGAGAGGAGTCTTTCTACTACAATATCAGCTTGTCAGAGATTTGATTCGCGAACGTGTGAGCGTTTAGAATCGCTAGAAGCCGGATCCAAGAAAGCGACAGGTACGCACGGGAAATATTTCAATAAGAGAAGAGGATGGTTGCCGAAGAAAGGTCAGAGTGTCTTTTGTTTTGGCGAATATGTCACTTCTAACGAAGACCTACGTTTGACTTTGTAAAAGGACACAATATCGGTTTGCGGCATAAGAAGATGAATTTCTCATACGGCTGGAATAGAATTAAGAAATAAATAAATGCAACAGTAAAAGACACGCACCTATATATGCACAAATGTATATATATATATATATATATATATATATATATATATATATATATATATATATATATATATACATATATATATATATGTGTATATAGATAGAGATAGATAGATACATTTATATGTATATATACATATATGCATACACATTTTCTATATATATTTATATACATACACATTTATATATATATATAGCCATTTATATATATACACACATTCATATATATATATATACACATTTATATATATACACACATTTATGTATACACACACATTTATGTATATATATATACATACACATTTATTCATATATACGGACACATTTATATATATATATATATATACACACATTTATATATGTATACAAATTTATTTATATATATATATATATATATATATATATATATATAAGAACAATTTGATATACATTCGTGATTTTACTACAAGCAACTAACATTTCGGATTTCATTTTCTCGAATTTGGTTCATAAATAACCAACTATATTGGTAACTTCATACGCTGAAAATTAAATATCGTTTTGGATTTTTCTGCAATATATTTATACTTGGGACAATATATTTCCACTTTTCGAACGTTTCTTAGTACAACAGTAATAAATAAAATATATAGCTTGATAGACCGTAACATGTTGTAGAGCTTGATATACCGCAATATGGTGTATAGCTTGATATACCGTAATATGTTGTACAGCTTGATATACCGTAATATGTTGTATAGCTTGATATACTGTAATATGTTGTAGAGCTTGATATACCGTAATATGCTGTATAGCTTGATATACCATAATATGTTGTAGAGCTTGATATACCGTAATATGTTGTATAGCTTGATATACGGTAATATGTTGTATAGCTTGATATACCATAATATGTTGTAGAGCTTGATCTACCGTAATATGTCGTATAGCTTGATATACCGTAATATGTTGTAGAGCTTGATATACCGTAATATGGTGTATAGCTTGATATACCGTAATATCTTGTAGAGCTTGATATACCGTAATATGTTGTAGAGCTTAATATACGCTAATATGTTGTAGAGCTTGATATACCGTAATATGTTGTAGAGCTTGATATACCGTAATATGTTGTAGAGCTTGATATACCGTAATATATTGTATAACTTGATATACCGTAATATGTTGTAGAGCTTTATATACCGTAATATATTGTATAACTTGCTATACCGTAATATGTTGTAGAGCTTGATATACCGTAATATGTTGTATAGCTTGATATACCGTAATATGTTGTAGAGCTTTATATACCGTAATATGTTGTAGAGCGTCGATATGACGTGTTGTTGGCGCACAGTGCAATTCATCATTTCGTAATATTTAAATTATTCGTGTGGAATTTGAAGTGATTTAGTTGTTTTTACTCGTTGTTATGCCGAGTTTTAATAGCGTAAGAGTCGCTATTTATAGAGTTCTGTGGGCTTGTTGTCACTCGTTCTCCATGATAAAATAGAAAGCGGAAATACATTTGTATATGCATACATGACGGAAACAATACTTAGATAGAGAGCGAAGAAATAGTTCCAGTTTGTGGCACGTAGAAAGTGTAGAAACCTACTATTCAGCTTTGTCATTATTTTCGTTCGCATTTTCTCGGTTGTAAAGAATGTTTTGTTGTAGTGGTCGATGAATGTTGCTTGTATTACATTCGTGGCTTTAGTGTGGCAATCCGTTCGTTGGAGGGGCTCCTTTCCTAACACGTGCGTTGTCGGTCATGCTTCTTCTATATAGAAATGTTTCGCGACTGAGGAAGCAAGCATCTGGTTCTTGAAAAATGACTTTAGTTAAAACAAAGTAGGTATGCGGTTTAAGAGAATGATAGGAGTGCATGTGTAAAGAAAATTGAGCTTACAGGTTCACAAAGTCGGGTTTTGATTCGGTCAGTGCGAAAAGCAGAAAAAAGAAGAAAACAGCATAATTCCGAAAAACACAGTTCTTAAAATAGATAGTGTGAAGTAGAGAAAAAAATGTGTCGATTTTTTTATGTTCGTAAATATATATAAATACTTCTTGTTCTTTTTTGGCAATTTTTCTGACTGCAACGGAAATGTTTCTTTTTTTGTTTTTTTTTTTCGGTTTGTCTTTATTTTGTTCCCCTTGTGCAGCAATATAAAAATGTCTGACGATAGCATAAAAAATTACGCACTTGGATTTGGACAATATGAGGGTCGGGCGTTGCAGAAAAATGCGAAGTCAAATTCTTTTTCCCTGTATTTTGTAACAGCAACGCCTTTTGGAATTTGAATTTTTTTTTTTAATTTTATAAAACTGTTTTTTTTTTTGTATTGTGTTATTTAAGTGTTGTAACGACGGTGTCACAATTGGGACAGTAAAAGTTGTAACTTGATGTTACAATAATAATGCCGTTCAGCGTCGCTCAGTCACCAATCTTGTTGAGTGACCTACGATTATTTGTAGTAGGTGTTCTGCCGTCGATGGGTCACCAGTCTCTAAGTAGACGTAGTCACCTTTTTAATGTGTGATTGGGGAAATAATCCTTTATTGTTAGAAAGGAGATTAAAGACAAGTCGCATGGGCTCCTTTGCCAGTAAATGAAGACACGAAATATGCTGATATAACAATAGCAGCGAAGTAAATTTATTTACATCACAAACACAAGTTCAAAATTGTAAAAGTTCGGAGGGAGATATATATATATATATATGTATATATATATATATATATATATATATATATATATATATATATATATATATATATATATAAGTAACGTTAGCTGCGTGTTGGCTTCAAGAGTCCTTGAGAGGTCGAACCCCGTTTGAAATAGCTTGGCCGTTGCCCAAACCAGGATGTGTTTTTCGTTACGTCTGCATTGTTGCGAGATCCAGCAAAAACAGAAAAAATTGCACAACCGAAATTAAACGTAGGCTATATGGCTCCCCTTTGGCCAAACATGATATTACCAGAGTTAAGGTGCGATAATTGTGTTTGTATTAAAGTCATTTGTTTGCGTTTGTGTGTTCGTTTGCTTGAAGATTCGGTTCCCACATATGAAATAGATTTCCCCTTCCCTTTTTCTGCTACTCCCTCCTCTTTCTTTATCCGTTATACTCCTTTTGCTGCGACTATGAATAAATAAGATTTACAAAATTAAAATAATTCAATCTGGAAAAGTAAAGAACAAGATATTCTAGTAAAGTAAAAAATAAGAATTTTTTAGACTTAAAATATTGCAGCTAAAAATAAAATTTGAATATTGATAAATATTTTATTTATTATTTGCATATGTTGTTGTTTATTGTTGAGTTAGAAAGGGTGTCAGTCGCTGGATTGAACTTATTTCCCCCCTATTATTTGCATATATTTATGTATTGAAAATTGTTTGAATAAAATTAATTCATTAGTTAGTTAGTTAGTAGATGGAATTAATAATTTTATAATTTACATTAAAATGAATTAAATGATCCTAATTATGATATAAAAAAATTATTAATGTTTATGTAAATTATAAAATTATTAATTCCATCTAGTTATAATAATAACTTGGAACCGGCGAATTATTAGCATATTAATAGTTCGATTTTCATCGGTTTTTAATTAAAAAAAACCATTACAAGGGATTGCACCTAAAATCTTTCCACCAATCTCGGCTCTATACCTGTTACGGTAACATATAACATTTTCAATTTAATTTTTAATCACAGTAGTTGTTATTAAATGACTACATTTTTCATCAAATGTGATAACGAAAAATTTGAGTTCATTCAAAGAATATGTATATCATAGAATTCACTAATCGATAAATTCACCATTTTTTGCTATAAAATCATAAGGAGAGTTAAAAAAAAATAGTTATTAAAAAAAGTTCGTTTTTTTAATTATAAACAGAACGATACACGGGATTGAACCTAAAATCTTGCCATCAACCCCCGGTACTCTAACCGTTACGCTAACATGTCAGATTGGCAAAATCGCAGTAAAAAACATTTATATACAAAAAAAAGTTATGCAAAATAAAAAAAAAGCATTAGTCACTTATGTATGTACTTACTCTCCTGTTTGTGAACCCACATATTTTGTTGTAACTTTTTTTTCTACTGAACCAATTTTTGAATTTTTTTTCAAAATGTAGCTAATGAGGTGTTCTATCCAACTATATAACCTGTTTGAAATTTGGTTGCGAACGGCATTAGTGGTGGGGGTTTGAATGTGTCTCGATTCATTCAATTTCGGACTTAAGCATATATGCAACAACTACCGTGGTTGAATGATATATATATATAAGATAATCCCAACCAGATTAAAAAGGTCAGTATAGAAGTCGAGCAATAGTACAAATTCCAATTCTTTATTAAATTTTCTTAATACAAAATGTACAAAGAAATTATTATTTATAAGGAATTAAAAAATGTAATCTTTTTCTTCTTTTTAGAACTGAGTTGTACATTACAGGAAATGTAATTAGTAAAATAATATACATTTTTGCAGTTTACAACATAAGATAAAAACGGCAGATTGCATAAAAAAATTCAGAGTCCAATATTTAATATATATATATATATATATATATATATATATATATATATATATATATATATATATATATATTCCAGTTAAAGTCAGGTCAAATAATGAAAAGTAGATATACGTTTTACACATGCAATGCTATAAAAATGGTAGAATTCAGAGCAAATAAAAGGTTTCTGATGTGTTTATGCATACATATTATAAAGTCCAAAATTCTGATAGCGTACAAATTATGTACAAATGGGAAAATTTCCAAAAAAATCCTTTAAGAAAACAAATTCTTAAAAATTACCTAGATAATATTTATTGAAATTTTACTATAAACTTAATATAAATTTAATCAATATTCAGAAATACGAAGAATATCATCATAGAATATTAGCCGACTACGAGAGAAAAATATTCCGATCACAAGATTTCAGAAATCAAAGTACCGTTTACATGAGACTTGCATTTTATCTGTATGAGATACATAGGTATTCGAATATTTCATTATACACTGAAGTTATAACGAATTAAGAACATACTTTTTATTTCCTTAGTCGACAATTTTATTTGAGGTATTTGGGCTTACTGGTTTCCTAAACAATTATTCATCTAGTCTGGTAGAGTACTTTGCTGCACGCTGCTATGTTTGGTAAAATCACTTCGAGACCATTCACCACTCATTGTACTAGATATTATGGGTAAACTTACTGAGAACATCTTATTTTATTTAGATTTTTAGTCAGATTTTACTCATGCGAAAAGGTATCCTCATACCAAATTGTATTGACAAACCTCTGTACAGAGAAACATATAATAAAACACAGGGATATTGTCTAGTAAGCATCAGTTTTTTAAGTAAGCATCCAAGTATATTAGTGTATGTGTGTGTTTATAAGTATTTTCCATCAAATCTTATTATTCGCCAAATTCTCTATTTTATTACTGTTCTAAATAAGTTTCGAAAAGTAGAAAGAAAAATTTAATTTCGCTCGTATAACAAGGCAAGCCTGAAGCAATAAACACAGCGATGGTTTGGGAATTTACAGAACAATGTTTATACAACAGGGTATTATCGAGAATCTGATTTCAACTGTCGAACATTAGACTAGTTTCTATTAAGCTGCTAGAAATGGTATAAACATTCTCTATAAATTCCTTACATTTAATTACTCTTAAGTCTGTAACGTGCACTATAATCTTTGAACGCCTTTTTTTTTATAAAACCATATTTTTACATTTAGTAAATGCCCAACTAATCTACAATTATGCTCTAAAGAGCATGGGAATATTATTTGTTTCAATAATTTGCAACAAGTGTTTTGCTTATAAAACTAACCCTATTACAGTCGAATAGCAGAAAGATTTATATTTTCTCCTGCAATCTAATCCATTATTTTCCAAGGATGACACCACTTATCAAGCCCCGTAAGTGACTCGATGATAAGGGTTAGTATCCATACATTTCGAATTCTCTAACAAACATTTCTATTCTACTTTTAAATAAAAAACAACTTTGTCTGTGTGTGAGAAGATGAGTGTGTTTCTTATAGGCTGTGCCGATTTTATAAATATTCACACGGGGGTACTTGAATGTTTGAGAGTGTATTTAATAGGTTTAGTATCGGATTGCCATCTAATAGGTATCGAAAATCCACAATTGCAAATCCCCGAGTTAAAAGAAGTCTAATTTTGACCAAAGTTTACACTTTTATACGGCCTAATATGAAAAGTATATCTGAGAGGAATTATTCCTGGACTAGCATAAAGGTTCAACCTATTACATTTACTATATAAGATCGTGACACGTTCGAAATGTATGATTCTTATTAGAACACAACTGAACACTAATATTTAACTTTTGCATATTAAATTAAAAGTGCACCCATTATTAACAGAGAAAATGAGAAAGTCAACAGTAGACTCTTTACAATTCAAAATAGACTAAACTGTTTTGTGGACTAAGTCAGTGTGTGCGGCGCTCGGAATAGAGCAAGCAATTCATCGATTTGATAAAAAATGAGGATATTCGTTAGTTTTCATCCTATACTAGGCAACATCGGGTGTCCCCGTTGGTATCACCCTAAATCAGACACAACTGCCGATAATCCCAAATAAAGACTATAATACAGCATCTTCTAAAGTCTTGGACAACACACAAGAATAATTCAAGATATGAAACGGTATTTGGAACATTCAGAATGCATGTAATCTCAAGTTTTTTATGGAATGTTCCCAGCTGTTTAATTTGAGCACCATTGCACAGAAAAAAAATTCTCACGAAAAAAAAAACATATGATTAGAGAAAAAAACAATTCCACATAAGCAGAAAGTATCCATTGTTTCTTAACAAACAAACAAAAAATACACATTGTCTTTTCCTAAAAGTACACAAAGCTTTTACAATTTAGCAACAATTTAACCTTATAATTTTTTTAACTTATAAATTCATAACAAATATTTGATTGACGTTTTTCTCTGGTAATCGTGACAGTCATCTCATTTCTTTTTCCCTTTTGTTTCACCTCTGTAACTAAAGTTTATGTGTTCTATTTCTTTCACACCAATTTGTTATCAGTCTGTCGATTGATATATCTGTTTTTTTATTATTTTTCTTAATTTATCAAATAATATAACTATACATGATTTTAATGTGTCTTTTTTTCCGTTGTGTCTATATATATATTTGTTTCCGCTGTTTAATGAAAGGGCCCTACGTTGTTTTCTTTTTTTTTCTTTAATTTCTTTATCTTTTCCTTTTTTTTAACCCAGTTCAAGACAAGCGATGGCCATTTTCTCTTTTAACAACGGTGTAAATATTTCAAGTTATGATTGACACATTTCCAAACAATTTCATTTGTGCGTGTTCTCATTACATTTTCTTACTGTCTCATCGGTACATTGCTTTAAATAGAATAACGCAATTAAGTGATATTTTTCTTCGTTCATAACGAGCTAATTCATAATACGATAAACATTTTTTAAAACTATTTTCTATATATGCAGTTTTACTTCTGTGTGTCTTCCTTTTCTTTCTTCGTGAAAAGGTTGTACGTGTGTATTGTTTTTTTTCTATTGTTCTTTCTTTTTTTTTCGCATTTCTGTGATCGTGTAATGTTTTTATTTCCGTGGTATTATTTATTAATGTATTTATTTAAATTATGTTGGACACTTTTTAAACGTTGTTTTTTTTTTGTTTTTAAAATTTTTTCCGTGGTAATTGAAGTTCTTTTTTTTTTTAACCCACCCTTGCTGGGTGGTCTGAACATTTACGGCACCAAATTGAGTGTGTTATATTGTATCTAATATAAAGGGAATCGCGTGTGAGTGACATGTATTTTCAGAACCTACCTCTGCTTCTTCGATGTTGGACCATCTGGAAAGTTCTCATCCTGGAGGGAGACTTGATACCTGTTTTTGGATGAAGATTCAATCACTCCAAGGCAAGTAATTAGTTCTATAGTTTTTATTTCACTTTCTCCAGATGTCCTGCAGAAGGTGGAAGTGAAATCGGCCTGTGTGGGTTCTTCTTCTACACACGTCAGCGTTCGCCCCCCCCCGTGAAGGGAAGGAGACAACGAGAAGCCGTCCGTTGTCTTCTGTGTCCAAATCAAATCTCAACGATTCAGCTAACCTGATCACATGACTCACACTCAATCAAATCAGCTGATCTTTTACTTCCGGTCAACGTGTCTACACTATAACTCACCTCTTCCCTTCTCTCTCTCTTTATCCATCTTCCTCTCTCTCTCTCTCTATTTCTTAACATTAAATATGTTTACAATGCCTCCCCACGGGACAGACTTAGACACCAGTGTCGTTTTTTAATGTGGAGAAAAGGAACAAAAATAAAAATTGTCTCAGTCCTGAAGGATTTCTCCTCCACTGACAGAGAACAAGAAATTGAAGTGCAGCATCTGAAGAACAGATTCTACACTTTTATCTTGACCCGAAGGCCAAGAGTTAAACATATTTCTAAACTATTATATATATATATATATATTTTTAAAAATGAACACTAGATTTTCTACAATGCAATGTAGACTAAAGTGCATCGTAAACGAAGTCACTGTGAGGAAGCACGTGAACATCCACCAGTTACACAGTGAGGTGGCCATTATCACAGCAGGCAACAACTTGATTTGATTGAAAAATGGTTAATTTCACCGATTTCGATGACGTTTAAAATATTGCCGTATGAAATATTAATTGATCTTCATTCAATCCCGGGAACCGCCGGGCCACCGTGCTAGTAACTAATAAACATAAAATAAAGTTTGATTCAAATGTACTATAATGTATTATTTTTATTGCTAATGAACGATCGTCTTGTTCATCACCAATGCCTAATACGCGTATAAGTCTTCAAAATATATTATTTCGGTTAATAATTGCAAAAAATGTATAATGATCTTCCACGATTTTATCAAGTATAATACTAATTTATTACGCAAATATATATACTTCTGTATGAGGTCTGATTATTGTGTTCATATAGAGTTATTGGCGGCAGAAGTACAGCGCGATCTGACCATTCGAATTAATAGGCCATCTCTTGCCTTCATTTTATTTTAGTGTGACCGTTACGAAGGGAAAATTAATTTTAATGTAATTAAAAGAATACTACTGAAAACAAAAACAGTAAAAAGAAAATGCAATGATTAGAATTACACTTTTTTGCATAACGTACACACACACATACATATATATTCAGAAAGTGTGAGAGAATATATATATAATGATTTCCCACAGTCGAACCAATATCGCAGCCCACAAGAGCCAATAAAGCTAACAAACCGGAAGTCCTAGACTCGAATTTCGCCCTCATTTTAGGCTAATCAGTTAGACATATCCGCGCTCAGGATTTGAAACCGAAATCTCTTGCATGCTAGGCGAGCACTCTACTCACTGAGCAAACATGCCACACGCACAAGAAAGTATATTAACTTACACAGATCAAGCAACCCGCGGCACAGATCCGACAGTGGAAAGAACCTACTGATATCGAACAAAACTTTGTGAGATATTTCCATTATATGGAGCTCAGGCGCGAATGAACACCCCGTGATTTTATTATACCATATTTCTTCAAACTGAAACATAACTATCAAAGTATATGTACGCAGATAGATATGAAAAGGCTTTATTAAAGTGTGTGCATATTTCCATTCTATGGAGGCCAGGCGCGAACGCTACCCTAACAATTTTATTATACCATTCCTCTTTAAATAAAAACATACTTATCAAAGTATTATTATGCACATCTGTATCAAAAAGACGTGCACACTTTTTTTTTAAATTTTTTAATTTTTTATTCCCATACTTTGTGGACCAGGCGCGTTCGCAGATCCCACAATTTTAATGAATCAACATTATGCCAGATCAAACATACCAATTCCTGTGTCTCGATACATCTATCATTATAGGCGATCAGTTTTCTATAATAGCCAACCATATAGGAGTCTATTCCTGACCACCACACACAAAGCCGTTCAGCTATATATATATATATATTTTTTTTTTGATCATGATACAAATGCGGTGGTCGAGTCATCTTGTAAGAATGGATGACTCAAGAGTTCCTAAGCAACTTTTTCATGGGCAACTGACAAATTCTTGCCGTCCAATACGGCGTCCCCTGCTTCGTTACAAAGATAAACTAAAAGACAACCTGAAATGTTGTGGAAATTCTCTGAGTTCCTGGGAGAGTGCAGCAGGGGCTCGCAGAAAATGGAGGAAGATGTGTTTCCTGGGGACCAAAGAATTTGAACAACACCGCCTTTGTCATAGGGACACCCTTCGTTCAAATATGAAGGCAAAACACAAGAAACACCCACCTAAAAATGAATATGTATGCCATTGTGCTTTCAGAGCACGCAGCAAAGCAGGGGTATCTTTTCATTCGAGAAGGCATCTTTGACCTACGAGCATATGAATGCTCACCATCTGCGGAGGAGTGTGCCAGACGTCTACAGGATTGCAATTACGTATGTGGTGCCACAGAGCTTGGGAGCTGCTGAAGATTGCATAGTGAACCCTCGTTCATCGTCTTCGATGTTAGAATCCACCATATATATATATATATATATATATATATATATATAGGGTGTACACAAAGTCTGGCAACATTATGAAGCCAGGCTTTGTGGTAGCATCCTCTAGATTATGTAGCCAGACTTATATATATATATATATATATATATATATATATATATATATATATATATATATATATATATATATATATAGGGTGACCAAAAAGTCTGGCTACATAATCTACAGGATGCTTCCACAAAGTCTGGCTACATAATGTAGCCAGACTTTGTGAACACCCTGTATATGTATATATATATATATATATATATATATATATATATATATATATATATATATATATATATATATATATATATATATATATATATATATATATATATACTGGGTGTCCCAAAAGATGTATACACATTCCTAAACTTTATTTGCACTTCAACAGCGCTTCCATGCGTCCAGTAGCATTTTAGAAATATTGTTTTCAACAAATGTAAACCTGCTTGGCATCATTAAGATCGATGAGTGTAATATTCAAAGAAAAAACATTTAGTTTAAAATTATTTAAATATGTATGCATTTTTGGGACATTGTTTACATTGCAAATCAGAGAACCTACTCCTGATTTTATAAAATTATTTTTTATACATCATGGCTTTCACTAAATTTTAAATTGCAACAATCATGTTCAAATCTGTTCTAAATAGAAAGAGTCATTTCGAACTCGCTTCTGTAATATAAAAGAATCTACTATTACTTTTATATGACAAGCCTTACTAGTTGTGCATTAATAATGGCTTGGAGTGAAGATTAAAATGAAAAAGTCAAGCATCCTTGTGAAAATGTTCTTCAAAGAAAAACAGTCCATTTGAAATGCGATGTCAAAAATCTACCGGTTTTATATGTCCAGCCTGTCGGCTTATGAGGAAAAACATCTCAAATGCACCTGTGATGTTAGGCTTGGGAAAGTGTACAGAATCGGCTGTTCCTTCTTTCATCAGACCACTTACATTATCGATTATTGATACTTATCCAAGTCATTCCGATAAAAAGACCTATAATAAACACTGCCGGGCACATGAAGTGCATGTATGTGAAATTTGCTAAAAAGCTATCCAGTTGTTTTCAAGTCTATAGGGAGGCAACTAACACACATATACGCACAATGAGTTCCTATTATATAACAATATATAGATAAATAGATAGATAAATATATAGGTAGATAGATAGATAGATAGATGGATAGATAGATAGATAAGTGGTTGGGATAATACTATTCAACCTGTGCGTGCAATGGTGATTATCTTAACAGCAATATACTTAAAATTGAAGATTCTTGTTTCATGCTGAATATGTCGACAAGAATTATAAAACTGAATGAACGGAAAATGGCATATCGGCTCGAAGCCGTATATGAAAAAGATTAAAAAGTAGAAGTCAAAATAAAATTTAAAAAAAAAACAATTTTAGGTAATCAAACAAAACCGGAGAAATATTCATTATTCATGATATCAATAAATTGAAAACTACTAGTATAAAATATCTTATTGTTAGTAAGATAATTCTGTTAGAAACGGGGCCGTACACATGAAAAGCGATAATCGAAGCCAATTGACATAAGGTTTATGGGAAGAGTGTTTCTGAATCAACAGCCCATTCGGAAAAGATTGCGCACTTGTTTATTCATATGTGAATGAAATCAAATAGGTTCAAAAACAAAAATACATTGTCGTCTAATCTATTTCAATGAGAAGACTGATTATCTCCTATTATAATTAAAAAGATAATCATATTGAATTAGGTATTTCACATACAGTACTGTTAGGTTGATCAATGAAATGATAACATTTTAAGGTATTCTTTTTATAAAGCACAAATGATCCGATTATGAATTCAATGATACGATTCAGCACACACATTGATAATACAAAACCGATTTAAGATAAGAAACGATCATTCGACTTGTGCGTTTTCCGAAGGAACGTCGTAATGTTGAAGTTCAATATCGTTGCCGCACACATCGAATCGCATTCAGGATTGCAACTAACTGATTTTTTTTGCCATGTAACGCCCAGTGACAGTGAACTAAGCCAATGATTCGTAAGCAATTATGAAATGGTTAAATCAATTATGAAATGGTTAAATCAATTATGAAATGGTTAAATCAATTATGAAATGGTTAAAGCAATTATGAAATGGTTAAAGTAATTATGAAATGGTTAAATCAATTATGAAATGGTTAAATCAATTATGAAATGGTTAAATCAATTAGGAAATGGTTAAAGCAATTATGAAATGGTTAAATCAATTATGAAATGGTTAAATCAATTATGAAATGGTTAAAGCAATTATGAAATGGTTAAAGTAATTATGAAATGGTTAAATCAATTATGAAATGGTTAAATCAATTATGAAATGGTTAAAGCAATTATGAAATGGCTAAAGCAATTATGAAATGGTTAAATCAATTATGAAATGGTTAAAGCAATTATGAAATGGCTAAAGCAATTATGAAATGGCTAAAGCAATTATGAAATGATTAAAGCAATTATGAAATGATTAAAGCAATTATGAAATGGTTAAAGCAATTATGAAATGGTTAAAGCAATTATGAAATGGCTAAAGCAATTATGAAATGGCTAAAGCAATTATAAAATGATTAAAGCAATTATGAAATGGTTAAAGCAATTATGAAATCGTTAAAGCAATTATGAAATGGCTAAAGCAATTATGAAATGATTAAAGCAATTATGAAATGGTTAAAGCAATTATGAAATGGTTAAAGTAATTATGTAATGGTTAAAGCAATTATGAAATGGTTAAAGCAATTATGAAATGGTTAAAGCAATTATGAAATGGTTAAAGCAATTATGAAATGGCTAAAGCAATTATGAAATGATTAAAGCAATTATGAAATGGTTAAAGCAATTATGAAATGGTTAAAGCAATTATGAACTGGCTAAAGCAATTATGAAATGATTAAAGCAATTATGAAATGGTTAAAGCAATTATGAAATGGTTAAAGCAATAATGAAATGGCTAAAACAATTATGAAATGGTTAAAGTAATTATGAAATGGTTAAAGCAATTATTAAATGGTTAAAGCAATTATGAAATGGTTAAAGCAATTATGAAATGGTTAAAGCAATTATGAAGTGGTTAAAGCAATTATGGAATGGTTAAAGCAATTATGAAATGGTTAAAGCAATTATGAAATGGTTAAAGCAATTATGAAGTGGTTAAAGCAATTATGAAATGATTAAAGCAATTATGAAATGGTTAAATCAATTATGAAATGGTTAAATAAATTATGAAATGGTTAAAGCAATTATGAAATGGTTAAAGTAATTATGAAATGGTTAAATCAATTATGAAATGGTTAAAGCAATTATGAAATGGTTAAAGCAATTATGAAATGGTTAAATCAATTATGAAATGGTTAAATCAATTATGAAATGGTTAAAGCAATTATGAAATGGTTAAAGCAATTATGAAATGGCTAAAGCAATTATGAAATGGCTAAAGCTATTATGAAATGATTAAAGCAATTATGAAATGGTTAAAGCAATTATGAAATGGTTAAAGCAATTATGAAATGGCTAAAGCAATTATGAAATGATTAAAGGAATTATGAAATGATTAAAGAAATTATGAAATGGTTAAAGCAATTATGAAATGGTTAAAGCAATTATGAAATGGCTAAAGCAATTATGAAATGATTAAAGCAATTATGAAATGATTAAAGCAATTATGAAATGGTTAAAGCAATTATGAAATGGTTAAAACAATTATGAAATGGTTAAAGCAATTATGAAATGGCTAAAGCAATTATGAAATGATTAAAACAATTATGAAATGGTTAAAGCAATTATGAAGTGGTTAAATCAATTATGAAATGGTTAAAGCAATTATGAAATGGCTAAAGCAATTATAAAATGAATAAAGCAATTATGAAATGATTAAAGCAATTATGAAATGGTTAAATCAATTATGAAATGGTTAAAACAATTATGAAATGGCTAAAGCAATTATGAAATGGCTAAAGCAATTATGAAATGATTAAAGCAATTATGAAATAATTAAAGCAATTATGAAATGGTTAAAGCAATTATGAAATGGCTAAAGCAATTATGAAATGATTAAAGCAATTATGAAATGATTAAAGCAATTATGAAATGGTTAAATCAATTATGAAATGGTTAAAGCAATTATGAAATGGCTAAAGCAATTATGAAATGGCTAAAGCAATTATGAAATGATTAAAGCAATTATGAAATGGTTAAAGCAATTATGAAATGGTTAAAGCAATTATGAAATGGCTAAAGCAATTATGAAATGATTAAAGCAATTATGAAATGATTAAAGCAATTATGAAATGGTTAAAGCAATTATGAAATGGCTAAAGCAATTATGAAATGATTAAAGCAATTATGAAATGATTAAAGCAATTATGAAATGGTTAAAGCAATTATGAAATGGTTAAAGCAATTATGAAATGGCTAAAACAATTATGAAATGGTTAAAGTAATTATGAAATGGTTAAAGCAATTATGAAATGGCTAAAGCAATTATGAAATGATTAAAGCAATTATGAAATGGTTAAAGCAATTATGAAATGGTTAAAGCAATTATGAAATGGCTAAAGCAATTATGAAATGGTTAAAGCAATTATGAAATGGTTAAAGCAATTATGAAATGGTTAAAGCAATTATGAAATGGCTAAAACAATTATGAAATGGTTAAAGTAATTATGAAATGGTTAAAGCAATTATTAAATGGTTAAAGCAATTATGAAATGGTTAAAGCAATTATGAAATGGTTAAAGCAATTCTGAAGTGGTTAAAGCAATTATGGAATGGTTAAAGCAATTATGAAATGGTTAAAGCAATTATGAAATGGTTAAAGCAATTATGAAGTGGTTAAAGCAATTATTGAATGGTTAAAGCAATTGTGAAATGGTTAAAGCAATTATGAAATGGTTAAAGCAATTATGAAGGGGTTAAAACAATTATGAAATGGTTAAAGTAATTATGAAATGGTTAAAGCAATTATGAAATGGCTAAATCAATTATGAAATGGTTAAAGCAATTATGAAATGGTTAAAGCAATTATGAAATGGTTAAAGTAATTATGAAATGGTTAAAGCAATTATGAAATGGTTAAAGTAATTATGAAATGGCTAAAGCAATTATGAAATGGTTAAATCAATTATGAAATGGTTAAAGCAATTATGAAATGGTTAAAGCAATTATGAAATGGCTAAAGCAATTATAAAATGGTTAAATCAATTATGAAATGGTTAAAGAAATTATGAAATGGTTAAAGCAATTATGAAATGGTTAAAGCAATTATGAAATTGTTAAAGCAATTGTGAAATGGTTAAAGCAATTATGAAATGGTTAAAGCAATTATGAAATGGTTAAAGCAATTATGAAATGGTTAAAGCAATTATGAAATGGTTAAATCAATTATGAAATTGTTAAAGCAATTATGAAATGGTTAAAGCAATTATGAAGGGGTTAAAACAATTATGAAATGGTTAAAGTAATTATGAAATGGTTAAAGCAATTATGAAATGGCTAAAACAATTATGAAATGGTTAAAGCAATTATGAAATGGTTAAAGCAATTATGAAATGGTTAAAGTAATTATGAAATGGTTAAAGCAATTATGAAATGGTTAAAGTAATTATGAAATGGCTAAAGCAATTATGAAATGGTTAAATCAATTATGAAATGGTTAAAGCAATTATGAAATGGTTAAAGCAATTATGAAATGGCTAAAGCAATTATGAAATGGTTAAATCAATTATGAAATGGTTAAAGAAATTATGAAATGGTTAAAGCAATTATGAAATGGTTAAAGCAATTATGAAATGGTTAAAGCAATTGTGAAATGGTTAAAGCAATTATGAAATGGTTAAAGCAATTATGAAATGGTTAACGCAATTATGAAATGGTTAAAGCAATTATGAAGTGGTTAAAGTAATTATGAAATGGTTAAACCAATTATGAAATGGTTAAAGCAATTATGAAATGGTTAAAGCAATTATGAAATGGTTAAAGCAATTATGAAATGGTTAAAGTAATTCTGAAGTGGTTAAAGCAATTATGGAATGGTTAAAGCAATTATGAAATGGTTAAAGCAATTATGAAATGGTTAAAGCAATTATGAAGTGGTTAAAGCAATTATGGAATGGTTAAAGCAATTATGAAATGGTTAAAGCAATTATGAAATGGTTAAAGCAATTATGGAATGGTTAAAGCAATTATGAAATGGTTAAAGCAATTATGAAATGGTTAAAGCAATTATGAAGTGGTTAAAGCAATTATGGAATGGTTAAAGCAATTATGAAATGGTTAAAGCAATTATGAAATGGTTAAAGCAATTATGAAATGGTTAAAGCAATTATGAAATGGTTAAAGCAATTATGAAATGGTTAAAGCAATTATGAAATGGTTAAAGCAATTATGAAATGGCTAAAGCAATCATGAAATGGTT
This sequence comes from Euprymna scolopes, assembly GCF_053919585.1. Taxonomy (NCBI): domain Eukaryota; kingdom Metazoa; phylum Mollusca; class Cephalopoda; order Sepiida; family Sepiolidae; genus Euprymna; species Euprymna scolopes. The sequence continues at coordinate 27,108,649 of NC_136508.1, read as the reverse complement.
AAAGCAATTATGAAATGGCTAAAGGAATTATGAAATGGTTAAAGCAATTATGAAATGGTTAAAACAATTATGAAATGGTTAAAACAGTACTGCAGCAAGCTGATCATCTTGTTTGAAATATGGAAAGTAAGCATGGAATTCCTGCCTACTTTCCATATTTCAAAATTATATAATTCTGCAACTCGGTAATCCTCCCTTTCAATACAGACTCCTGTGCGTCATAAATAAACTGATTTGTTAAATAGAAAGTGGTCAACCTCCTCAGAAAATATAATCGACTCAGCGACATGCAATATAACTTCCGTTCTACGAGATCTACAGCTGAGTTGCAAACTGTAATATTACACAGGTCTCTCGATGAGGGCTTCGTTTCTAGAGCAATTATTCTTAACATATCAAAATCTTTTTTTCGAAAAGGTATGGCATAAAGATCTGTTTCACAAGATCTGTAGCTATAGAATTGCTGGAGATATTATTTCAGTAAGTAAGTAATTTCTTTTGGATGGGTTTAAAGGACTATCCGTTGATAAAATAATTCAGAAGCTCATATGTCAATGCTGGCGACCTTCAATGTTACATCTTTGGGCCAACTCGCACACTGATCTTTTCCAATGATCTCTGAAGTCACATTCTTAGATTAATCGTAGGCACCTCTTCAGACAGCACTCCCATCTACACAACCACTTCAAAGGCAGCTAACGACCGATATCTTTCTGATTCCCTCTTGTCAGATCTTAAACATATGATGAAATGGCGAAAGAGGTGGCTGGTTTATTTTATTAAATCTTAAACGAATGGCATTTCTTTTCTTACAGCACCACTCGAATATTAATCTGGCTTCAGTTGAAAGAAATGGATCTCGTCTTAGGAAGATGTTGTGCTCTGACACGCTTTTGGGCCTGTTCTTTACTGCGGGACTGAAATGGAGCAAACCAGTTGGCAAAGTTGTTGAGAAAATGACCGGATCATTGTAGATATCTTATCTCTGATGCAATGCTCTCTATATATTAGAGCTAAGTACGTCCTTCTGACATATCTGAGCCGAATGTGCTGGAACCGCCTATGCAGCATTTTAATAATTCAAAACTGGCTTCGAAACATGGTGGGTTATGCATTTTTTCTTCCGTACAAACTCTTTCCCACAGAAGAGATATTGTCAGCATGTCTATGCTCTATTGTTATTTTCATTACAACTTCTTGTCTAAGCTCATATCGATTGCCCACCATTTATCGAACTTTCAAACAGCACCAGTCTAGCAACAACACCTATCAACAATTTCCCTTACTCTCTATCTGTCTAAACCTTACCGTGGATTCTATGAATTAACTTTTTTCTTCGAACAGTCTGTCCATGGAACTTCGTTCCGCTGGCCTGTTTACTAGCTGACTGCAATATGATCGTCTTCAAGTAAAATGTAAACAAGTTTTTGCTGAGCTCACCGATTTACTAATCAAATAATACTAAATTCCCACTACTAACATACCCTACACTACTGTTTAAATGGCTGCAATGCACACATGAACCCTTATTATCAAGGGACTTTAGGGCCTTGATAATTTAGTACAAAATTTGTAAGAAAATTGGGTGCCACACTCAAAGGTGATCGACACTATTAATTTATTAAAGCATTGATTCCATTAGTTTAAAACTTGGTCTGGGATTTACAAATCAGAGCAAGAAACGATATCTGTCCGTTGCGTCTAAAGGATTCTGTCATATAACCAAAATACTTTCCCACAGTGAAAAGAATCAAGCGCAACGATCATAGATCTTCTCCAGAATTGGGTTCTGGTTTTACCCTACGAAAGTCAATTAAAATTCCGATATCCTTAACCTATACATCCACGAACAAAATACCCAGATTTTTCCGAGAACGCAAATGAAAGCATGGTGTAAAATCAACCAGAAACGTCATTTAAAAAAACCAAAAAAAATGCATAGATGCTGTCATGTAATAACATCCTTCGCGATGAGCAAATCGCACATAAAATATGCCTAACAGTCGCATCTATAGTTCCGAATTTTTTTAACAAGAGAGCTCGAAATTATCATCGAAGATTTCATGGACGGAAAGTATACGAATGTATATTCAGAGACGTGCCTAATGTCGGATGCTGCTTTCTGGCACTTCAATCAGAAAGCGATTTAAGTGCATGTTCAGGTAACATATCGAAAGAAATGAAGGGGAAGGACGGAGAAGATAGAAATAGTTTGAAACAGTTAACCTCGTGAAAGTGAGCTCAATCCAACCTGTTGACTGGAATAGTCGTTGGAATAGCATTGAAATTTTACAAGTTTATTGCACTAAAGTGCCCATTGAAAATCATCAGATGTTATCAACAAGCAGTCACTGGCCAACAACTAGTCAACAAATGATAAGAAAACGTGGATTAAAGTCGAGTTTATCATTATTTTTTAGAGCTACAGTTAGATAAGGCAATCTTTTCACAAGGTCTGTGTAACTGTGAAGCAACTATGTTGTGAAAAAGAATAAAAGCACGAACAAAATAAAACCATTGTTTGGCGAGATAATAAAAGAGTGAGGGGGCGGAATGCTTTAATTAAAACCAAGTAACATTGTGGGCAGACGACTCGAATAAAACGAGATCATCAATTGATGTTCCTGCGATTTTCCTCATAAATTGGCCTTTTTTTTAAACTGTGTCTGTTTAATGGTTTGTTCTTACTTTTAATGGTCTATTCTTTCCTTTTCTACTTATTGTAACTTACTTAAGATGTATGAGATTAGACAATTGAAATGTAATTTCATTTTCCCGCATTCAGTTGTTGAATCGAATCGGTGAAAATAGCAAAAAGGAAAATATGAACAACAATAAGAAAAATAGTAACATAAAAAAGTAAAGTTTCTCTATAAGAAAAATGAACAAGATGAGAAAAGGTAATAGAAAAATATAAATCAAATGATGGAAATGTATAACTACATATGAAAGCGGACAAACAAAAAAGGCGGAGAGAAAAACGAATTGCTGACGATTAATAATAATAATGGTAGAGGAACTAATGAAAAGAATACGATGAAGAAGAAAATCAAACGATTTCCTTCGATGAAGTAGAAACGATAACAGACGAAAAGAGACTTAGAGCAAGAATAATAACAAATGCGAATATGTGATGCATATGTAGGCAACTAAAAACAAATATCAGAGTACAGGAGAGTAAACGAAGGAAAAAGAAACATCTAGTTAAAGAAAAGAGAGAACAAGAATAGCAGATTAACAAACACAAAAATAGAACAAAAAAGTAGACACCATTGAGAAGGTAAAATGTCTCTATATATAAAAGCGAAAATGGGTGTATATATGTTCGTTTGTTTGTATGTATGTGTGTATGTATGTATAGTCAGGTCATGTCATATGCTACTGGTACCATGTAATCCAGTACTACCTGTCTCATGGTTGGGTCACCGGCGACTAAACTGGTTCCCCCACCAGACTTGTTTGGTGAGGAGGGCGGCTAGTCTCCCTGAAGGATTAAACACAAGACCTTCCAAAGGGCGAATGATCTCTTTTTCTGGGTCAACGGCCAACTAGCTCCGTGCATATTTGTGTGTGTGTGTGTGTGTGTGTGTGTATATATATGTGAATTGGGGTGGAGAGGGCTCCCGTAAGCCGTGGTGAAGCCAACCTTTCTAGGAGAAGCAAATCTCTGATTTAAAAAACCATAAAGCGGAAGACCAGTACCCGCATTAAGCTGGTATGCAGTTTAATTTGTTGCTGGCTATCTTGCTATTGTTTGTTGCTGGATCTCAACATTTTGAACCGAGAGAGAGACTTAGCTGTCGTACAAAGCTAAGACTCTGTAACATCATAGTTGTATAGATACTCCCTCAGGTATTTGGGCTAATGGATTTTAAATGTCTGAGGAAGTGGCACTCGTCTGACAAGACGTTGCTATCATCATGTATGTATGTATGTGTTTTTGTATGTCTTGCAAAAACTTTCCCCACGGGTCACGGATTTTCACCAGATCGGAATTATTTTAAAATTCCAACCTTCGCCCGAAAAATATCGAAAAATTGGCGAAAAAACATTAATTTCCTCACCCTAAAATCATCAGTTTTCTACAGGGAGGGGTCAGCAGAAACCGTCCTCTCATGAAAAGTTCGCTTCTACGCATGCGTCATACGACGTCGGAACATGATTTATTTTAATATTAAAAAAAACAGCCACAATTTCGTCGACGTCGTTTTAGCTCAGTTGCTTTTAGCGCGACCTCATTATATAAAGGTTTGGGGTTCGAATCGTGGTGTGAGCTCTCTTTTTTTCTATTTTTTAAATTTTAATATTGAAATAGGGCTATTTAAGCAATTTTTCACGTGTTTTTTGGGGGGGGATTTTTCAGATATTTAACGAAGTTTTAACGTTTGTTTTCCTGTTTCGCGTTTTCTTTTTTTGGTTTTCCAATTTTTATATTTAACATCGTTCGTTTGCCTTACGTTAGTTTTTTTTGTGTTTTTTCTCGATTTTTTAAAGTTTTAAAATATTTACTTCGCTCATTCTTATGTTTTGATTAGCACCCCCTACCCCCGCCTGAGCATATACACCTCGATACACCCGGGCAACGTCGGATACCCCCGGGGTTATTTAAGCCATTTTTCACGTGTTTTTTTTGGGGGGGCGTATTTTTCCGATTTTTAAAGAGGTTTTAACGTTCGTTTTTCTGTTTTCTTTTTCGTGTTTTCTTTTTTTTTCCGATTTTTACATTTAACATCGTTCGTTTGCTTTACGTTAGTTTTTTTTGTGTTTTTTCGATTTTTTAAAGTTTTAAAATACTTACTTCGCTTATTCTTATGTTTCACACACTTCTAAACCCCGGGCAACGCCGGGTATTCCCAGCTAGTCAATAATAAAGGTAAAAGAAGAAATAAATAATTACAAAGTTCAACAGAACTAGAAAGAAAAGCATTGTCAAATCGTGGACTTCGATGTTCCAGCTGGTCACAGGATAAATATAACAAGGCCTTGCAGTATCTGCCGGAACAGATACTACACTTTGAGATATTAAATCATTGGTTCATGTTATAAACACATTGAAAATCAACAATGAACAAATAACTTAGGTACATGGCCAACTCAAAAGGATGGATTGTGGGGGTGGTTGGTCATCCTTTTCACTCAAGAACTAAGGAAAACAAAAGTTTCTCCTAGCTAGTATCTTATTACGACATAATGCCGCATTCACCCTTCCATACTGGGGATGTCCTACTTAACTCCCAATTTTTAAAACATTTTTTATTAGCGTGTAAAAACGAAAAAAAAAATGATAGCAATAAAAATGGTACAATAATTCAATTGTGTCGAGGACGTGGGAGAAGAAAAAAAAGGTGATTAATATGACCCTCCCAACCCTCTCTAGTTGATAGACTGCCCGTTCCACTAGATTTGTAAAAGGAACCTCACTTCTGCGGGTCAGTCTCTAAGTGGGGATGACCTTTAGAGGGGGTGAATGGAGAAAAGAAAATTTTGTGGGTAAGGAATGGGGGTTAGTTTGTATTTCTTTCTCTCCAAGATGGGTGAAATTTCAAAATAGTACCTATAATAGTAGGAGCACTAGGAACAATTCCGAAAAACTTTACAAAAAGAACGGAAGAAATTGGAATGAGAGGAATGACTGCAATAATGAAAACCCTTGAAATATTAAGGAAAACTTTTGAATGCGAAGACAAATGCACATGAGCCACAATCGCGGACTTAACGAGCTACTGCAGAGACAAAACATGAAGAAGCGATACATGGAACAAAGAACATTAAAAATGCATATCCATAAATTCTCTACCCCGCCCCCCCCATCCCCTATATTGCCGCCCCCACCCGAAAAAAATGATGCAAAATAGCCGGGAAAGGTCAAGAAAAATAAAAAGCCTGAGTAGAGCGCACCGACTAGACCTTCCCTGGACAACTGTGAAAAGAACTAGGACCTTGGGGTGGGGGCGCTTATTGCCACGCAAATTCCATTGGAGACCAATGGCCGCTGCTAGCAAAGATATCACTGGTAAGCGACTGCCGTGATGATGGAAATTAATTTGCAAATGATATTAGAAGATGTGAAGAGTACCAGAAAACTTAGGAGACTTGTTGTCACCAAGCTTCCAGGGAACACTACACGTTGTTTTCAAGAAGAGGCCTCCGATGACCTGACCTGTGTGAAAGCTTTTTTTAACCTATTATTATTATTATTATTATTATTATTATTATTATTATTATTATTATTATTATTATTATTATTATTGTTGTTGTTGTTGTTAGTGTTATTGTTGTTATGGTTATTGTTGTTGTTATTGTTGTTGCTGTTGTTATTGTGGTTGTTTATGTTGTTGTTATAATAATAATAAAATTATTAATAATAATAATTATAATAATAATAATTATTATAATAATAATAATTATAATAATAATAAAAAGAAGAAAAAGTTACCCAACTTAAGCATCTGATTTATATAAGAGAGGATAAACGCCATTTCTACTTCACAAAGACTATTTTTACGAAGGCGTTAATTTTAAAATAGAACGCTGGAGATTTGTTCTTTTACTTATTTAACTAAATCCCATATTTTTTTTTTAGATTAGCCAACAAAAATTAGTTTGGAAAAACCCACACAGAAACTCGCTTACAAATAAGTTTAATATGGTGGTCTGTTCTACGAATCTGATTTAAATAATCAAACATTACTAATTCAATACGGCAAATTTTCTATTTAAAATAACATAGTTTATAACTTCCCTCTTCATCGTAAACCTGGCAAATAAATCCACACGTGACGTCTACATTCAATCGAAGTCACTATCACTAGAAGTGTCTACGCTACCGTTAAATGCTTCGTTAACCTATGCATTTGGAGAGTGTAACAGATAGAGGATAAACGCAATTTCTACTGGAAAAAGTATATTTTAACGAAGGACTCCATTTTAAATCAGTATGCTGGACCATTTTTGTGTCACAAATAGTAAGGTACAGCAAGTAAGCATCGAAAAAAAAAGAGTCTTAATTATGTATTCCATTCATCTGTTCTTTCTCTTATTTAACTTATGCACTAACTTTTTTTTTTTAGATCATCCAGCCATTTTTTTTTTAAGTTCACAAATTAACTCGCTTGTAAATAAGTATACTATGGTGGTCTGTGCTTCGTATCTGATTTAAAGAAAAATACTAATTAAATACTGCAAGTCGTTTATTTAAATTAACATTATTTATAACTACCCTCTGACTAAATCTACGTGAAAAGGAAAGACTGCAAGATAGGACTATTTTGTAAAGAAGACTGTGTGAATTACACCAAACAAGGCTAGAAAACTTCCGAATGCGAAGCACTAAAAGGATAGTTATGGCAGCGAGAGACACTGAAAAATATAAAAAATAAAAATATAGAGAGGCAATCCAGAAAAGAAGTATATGAAGTGAAATTAATTCATGGAAGATTCATAAGAATGACAAAAGATGTGAATAAAAAAAAATAATTAGACGTGGATGTGAAAAGGACACGTAAACCGAAAAACTGAATCGCTAATAACTGCAGCATAAAACAACGCGATAAGAACCAAGCAAAAGTCGGCAGAACACAAGCAAACAGCAAATGCAGACTCTGTGGACAAAGAGAAAACGTAAAACATATAGTAAGCGAATGCAGCAGACGGGACCGAAAGGAATACAAGAACAGGCACGACGAAGTTGGGGGAGGGGGTAGTAAACTGGGAATGATGCAGACAACTGCATCTCGAACACACATACAATCAGTACAATCAGAAGCCGGCAACTGTATTTGAAAACGAGAATCACAAAATCCTATGGAACAGTGACATGTAAACAGTGAAACCCTTCCAAGCAAGAAGAACGGATATCGTAATAAGTAACAAGAACGAAAAGTCATGCCAACTCACAGACGTTGCTGTTCCAGCTGACCATAAGGCGAATATCAAAGAAAAAGAGAAACAGGGAAATCCACAGAGCTAGCCAGAGAGCTGCAAGTGATATGGAAGATAAAGAAAATCAAGATAATAAAGTAAAAGCATTAGGAACAATTCCGAAAAGCTTTGAAAAAAATTAGAAAAAAATTGGCTCTGAGGAATGGCTGAAAATATAGAACAAATAACAATAATGTAAACAGGTGAAATATTAAGGAACACTCTTGAATGCGGAGACTAATACACAGCAAGCACAGGTGTGGACCAGACAAAATGCAGACAAAACAGAGAGAAGCGTTACATGATACCAAGAACATTAAATCTGTATCTCTATAAATTCTGTACCCCTCCTTCATCCCCTCAAAGTACCCCATCATCGCCCCCCCCAGGAGGATGATGCCAAACAGTACGGAAGGGTCAAGGAGGATGGGAAAACTTAAGAGAGAGTGCTGATCAGACCTCTGTTGGACAAGTGCAAAGAGAATTGGGACTTTGGGGGGCCTTATAGCCGCGCAAATTCCAATGGAAGCTAACAGCGAAGAATCAATGATAAGAGGCTGTTGCGATCACGCAACTTTTTTTGTAAATATCATCGATAGAGGTGGAGAGTACTGGAAATCTGGTGATACTTGTTGTAACTCGGCTTCCAGGGAACACTACAAGTTATTTTCAACGGAGATCGATGACATGTGTGGAAGCTCCTTGTAAGCCAATAATAATAATAATAATAATAATAATAATAATAATAATAATAATAATAAAAATAATAATAATAGATCCAATGGTCGCCATATAATTGTGTATGAAAGTGGGGCTCAACTCACAATATCCTATAAAGTACTCCCAAGGCATGTTCAAAACTAACTGACAATCTAGTTATAATATTGTCCTATGCGTGTGGTTTAGTCAGGAATTCGGGCAGACCTTTAGTCCTGTAAAAATAACGTTAATCTTGAAATGGATAATTCGAAATACGTGTGTCTCGAGGACTTAATCTCTCTAACAAAAGACTCTAGAGAAACATGTTTTCAGATAACCAATAGCTAATAGTCAGTAATATGTGTATAATAAACTTGCTATGAGCACGCTCTGTTTTATTCATCAATCACTTTTCTGATAAATGCTAACGATTCAGTATACGCACGTTTAATACACTAAATATATAACAACCATTATATATATATATATATATATATATATATATATATATATATATATATATATATATATATATACAAGCGTGTGTTTACGTTAAATAAAAAGATGGAATGAGGGGAGGTACTCTGAGAGAAAAGTTAAGGCGCTTTTTATAGTTATTATTTTACTCATTAATTCTTGTATATAAATTATTCAGCTGGTATTAGAAAGTACAGAACATACAGCGTAAGCATTGGAACATACATTTTATTATTTACACTCATATAAATGCAGTTTTTTCTAAGTGTGTGAGTTCGCTCCTTATAGACTCCGAAACATCTGAGCAGAGTTTCTATACAGAACTTTAGTGTGTGTCTGAGAGTAATCTTAGTTAAGTGTTGCCTCAGCATACCTCCGATAATTATCGATAACCGATAATCGAAACCATTATTTTAATTTATCTATCATCGGTGAAGCAATTTTTCCATGTCGTCGCTTAGCAACAATGATGGAAGGACGGATCGTGAAAATTCTATTGTGGGTAAATTGATAGTGTTTTTTTTTTGTTTGTTTTTTTTGCAGTACGTGGTCTCTAGGTTAATACTCGGCACATAAATTTCTTCTTTTTTCATTAACTGCAAAGAATTTTATAAGACTGGGAAATGTACGTGTTTTTTAGCCGTGTCAAAGTAAATTGTGTTTCCAATCTTGGACGCGTATTGAACAAAAAACTAATACTGAAAAAATTGCATCATATTCTACACATATATTTAGTGAAAATGCAATTCGAAGGTTTTTTACCAAAACATAGACTTCAACAAACAATCACAAGTAGTATTCCAGGCAACATAAAATTAGGAATTTTACGACACCATTGATAAATTGTAAAACTATACAGCGACAACATAAATTCTTACAACAATAAAATAGTCGATGTTGATCATGTGTTTTTTTTCGTATACGGTTAACAAAACCAAGGCCCCCAAAACCTCGCCAAAGTAGTTGATTTTGAGCTGAAAGCATAGTTGCTAAGGGGACACATCAGAAAAATTGGATTGTTGCTGGTACGCTACATCCACGGTGTATAGGATACGTTGATAGTAAGATGTCAATATAATTGGAATTGACTAAAATAATGTTAGGATAACAAGGAAAATTAGAAATTACGAAAAATAAAGATCAAAACAAGCACGAACACGGCATCAAAGCAACCTCCGAGCTGAGCCAGATAATACTGCTAGTATATATATTTATATATAATTTAAAGGAGATTAGCACAATAGTCCAAAGAGCAGAGTGTATTTTGATGTAATAGTGAAATTACTAGTTTAATTAAAATAGAGGAAAGAAAAAGCGCTCGTTGTAATTTAGATATATAATAAGCTCGATAGGTAAATATCCTAGAGCTAATTTAATATTTAGTAATGTGATTGATAATTTAAAAATCAAATTATAATTAAATTAAAAATCTGTTTCATGAGAAGGAACAACAACAAAATCAATTATTTGTACGATCGTTTCGGAAAACAGTGTTTTTATTTGGCAGACATCAAGTTACGGACAATAATTATTACATATATATATTTTTAATAAACAAGGTTTCCTCGTCAGCAAATATTGTGAAGGGTTTTTATTAAATGTAAAGACACCATGAATAAACCTAGCATTAAAAGTAAGGCAGATGTATCTGGAAAAAAATTAAAATAAAGGTATTGATTTAAACTTGATAAGAAAATTAATATGTGTTAGAGATAGAAATAAATAGAGTAAAATATAAATTTGGTTTAAGAACCACATTATACATACATACACAAATATATACATGCATATATATGAAAAATAGACACATACATATATATACATAGATACAGATATATACATAAAATATAGGTACAAATATTTACCTTTAAATTTTTAGCCTTTTGAAATCAGGAACTATGCTTAAAGTACTCATATAGATGTTTGCTATAGCTTTTCAGCTGATGAGATGATAAATTTTAAGAAGAACGCCCGTGGAATAGTTTATTTCAGTTAGCATACTTTTGATTTAAATACGCCACGGTTTATAATTCGAAAGAAATTATATGTTAATGTTATTTGTATAATGGAATAATGCAAAGGGATAATTAATTAAAGGATGTAAGGGGGATAATTAGTCTAACTTAATTTATTACAGAAAAAATTGTAATCTATTTTTACTAATAAGTAATTTTTAATGATTTAAGGTGGTTTATATTTATTAAATTTAAACCAACGTTTATGACTGCATGTGAGGATTAGTTCCTGTCTTGAATTTAATAGGGTGGTTGCATTTTTTATATCTGCATATTTCAAAATTTTTAGGGTCTCTTTTATACATAGTGCACATAATTTATCTCCTGGTTTATATGGTTTGCAAGATTCAATTACTCGCCATTTCAAGTTGAAAGAAATATTGCTATTTTTGAGTTGCCAAATATAGATGCATAGAGTAGTTTGGTTTGACAGAGAGTTATTTTTAAAAGAATATTTGTGCGTTGAAATTCTATGTTTTATTAGGCCAGATGTGGAACCAAAATATATTGGCTCTTGCTTATTGTGATTATTTTCCGTTAGGTCTGGTGCTGGAGTATTATATGGTGGGTTAGTTTGTAATTTATCGGTAGATTGGTTTAAGTTGGTGTCATTATTTAATCTGGTAGTTGAGTTATGGCTGTTAATAGATTCATGAAGATTTGGGGGTTTTGATACTGTGCAGCTATAGATTATATTTTTAATTTTGCATGAGCCTTACACATTTATTTTTTCTTAAACAGTCACAGTCTGATATATTTTGTATACTTGTATTTTGTAGCTTATTAATTTTCTTACTATTAGAGCTAATTATTTTTTGATGAAGGTTAGGCATAGTAGAGTAAGAGACTTAAATTGTATTCTTATTGAAAATTTTATTATATCTATGGGGGCATTAAAGTTTTTATCTAATATTTAAAAAAAATGATCTGGCTATGTTTGTCTCTAGGTTTTTGGAATATGGAGGGTTTAACCATATGGTCCCTTTATGTATATTCGTACGTTTAGGAGTTTGGGTTTGTTGTTTATTTGTATTATTATCTAGTATTTGTGGTTTGGTTTTATCTTTTGTTGTCTTTTGGTCATTTTTCTTAACTCGCATACGGGAAGACATTGCCATATTATATGGTATTACGCTCTTAATAGGTTTATTTTCAATGCAGTTTATGTTTCTATCATTTGTATTTATGAATTTAATTTGTGAATTATATCTTAATTTAAAAATTAAGATGTTTAAATTCAACGTTATTTCACGCGGTTAATGGAAGCCGAATTGATTAGGTCTTCAGAGATCTCTCGTGTTGCGGGGTTCAAATCGTTCGACTTGTATTAATCGTGACACCCTGCACTGAAGATTACTGAAAGGATGAAACACTAGTGTCTGTTGGTATTTAATTATTATAGTAAAACTTAATTATATATCTATATATATATATATATATATAATGTTTGTGTTTACAAAAAGGTTCACTTTACGATGCTACACAATCAATTTCGCACAATTTAAAAATAGAAGCGTATAAGTTAAACTAAATCAATAATTCAATAAAAAATTATAGAATATGGACACTTTATAAATGAAAATTTATATATGAAAATTAGCTGCGAATCCTTTCAAAAAATATGTCTGATTAAGAAAAAAAATGTCCCTATTATAACTTATAAATTTATAAATGAATGTTTAAATATCAATGGCAGTGCGACAAACCCTCAACTCCATCTCTCTCTTTCTCTCTCCCCCCTCTCTCTCTCTCTCTCTCTCTTCAACATTTACATTCATTCCAATGACGACTTTTTATTCTAATATTGCAGGCCATTCTATTACATATTACATATTACTGTCTTTCAGTAAAATACTTTCATAGCTGAAAGATTCCCAATCAACGTGGCACTTACCTGTCCCGTCTGCTCGTTCCACGTTTTTCGACTATGACTCCTGACGAAGTCTTAACTCTGATTAGGTATATTTCCAAAATATCTTGTTCCGTAATTAACCACAAGTGATCAAAGACATAAAGAGAATGATTTAACTTTGTCGCATATTTTGTTTATGTTCTTAAATTATTTTCTATTAATCTATACTTTTTGTTTTTATCTAAAATTCTTTCTTGTTATTGTTTATATAGAGCTAAGTAAAGTTATTATCTGTTCATGCTATTTAACTATGTATTTCCTTGCGTTGCATTTTTCTCTTTAAAACAAATATAACTTAATCTACACGATAATAACTATAAATTACCGGTTTGCAAACCTACATTGCTTAAGGAGTAGATAGGTCCTGCCTATCGCCCGGCTTCCATACTCCTTCTTTGCCTATTAGTCAGGCGCAGAGATACTATCACAGTGATTCGACAGAAACACCCATTGGTAGATCTTGTTTCTTGTCTAGGGCAATGAACGCCGTTTCCCCACTCCCGACACCCCCCTAAAGCTGGGCACTTGAGAATGTTGAGTACCACATATGCCTGAGCAATTAGATTGGGTTGACCTTCCTCTGATGGGTTGAGGGTACCGGATTGACAGTTACTGACTGCTGTTTCCGACTGGTAGTGCAGGTGCCCTAACTCTTTGGTAGCGCTTAGAGCGGCTGCTCCATCAACAGTTGAATAATATCGGGATGTTGCAGTGCCATGGCGTGCATGGAAAGGGACCCTGCACTCATCCCCGGTGAGCTTTCCTGAGGCCACAGTCCTAGTTGATGGAGGGTCAGCTGATGGTCTACTTGTGATGCATGTGTGATATTCTGCATAACCTCCTGTTCGGCTTCCCCTAAACCGACTGAAACTCGTTAAAAAACATGATGACAGTACAATCTAAAAATAAGCTTACACCAGGCTTAGGGTCAAACAAATCCAACTTGCCTCCTCCCTTGAGGCTTGCATTCACCAATATCCGTCGGCTTAGAACTAATTTAGCTGATGTTGAAGCATTTCTCCTAACAAATACCCCGGATATCTTAGCACTAAGTGAGACTAACCTACACTTCTCCATCCCCTCTAACTACTTTAACATGCCTGGATATCTCCGACTCTGCCGTAAGGACTCTGACAGACATATGCACGGACTTGGAGTTTACATTCGTAATACCCTTCCCTTGACTAGAGAAACAGACCTAGAAACGGACGATCAAGCCTTTATGTGCTTTAGACTAATCATGCAACACAACATTAGCTACTTTTACTTTCTCTACCGCTCTCCCTCGACCCAAGACTGCACCATAATAAACAAAGTAACTGACAGCATAGACACAGCACTCTCCTTCGGCACTAGCGCCCAAGTACATGTATTTGGCGACTTTAATGTCAATCACAAAAACTGGCTTGGATTCTCTACTTACACAGATGCAGCAGGCAGCGCAATTCATAGCTTCTCTGTATCTCACTCTCTATCGCAAATTGTTACGTTTCCGCTTCCCTGCTCAGAAAGAACAACACGCATCACTATAAGATCTGTTTTTGACCACAGTCCCTGATGATTGTGCAACGAAAGCCGACAGCCTACTTGGGAACGCTGATCATGCGGTGATAATGGTTGAAATCGCCCTAAACTCTAGACCCAAAACTGAAGAGTCAGTGCTCAAAACAACGAGATATTATAAAAAGGCTGACTGGTAAGCTATCAGAGATCTTATCAGAGACGCCCCATGGGGAAATATTTTTATCTTCCTGCTTAACAGTGTGCAACCGAGACCACTGAATGGTTCAAAACTGCAATCGAAGCGCATGTTCACATGCGGAAATCCTATAGCTAGCCCCACTCTACCCAATGGTTTACTTCGACTTGCGCAACTGCCATTGCTCAATGGCAGCATGCATTCCGCAGGTTTAATCGACATAAGGAATTTACGGAAACCACTAAAAAACGTATCGAAGCACAAAAACTAGGAACTCGTGACTTCTGGAAAATCTACAACTGTGTAGTAAATAATGGGCAATCAACAATTCCCCCACTAACCAACAATCACGAGGTTCTTTGCTCAGCAACCGAGAAGGCTAACATGCTTGCCAGTCGGTTTGCCTCAAACTCCACCCTGGACCCTCTAAACAACCCCCTACCTCAATTTCCTATGCGGACAGACGCCACGCTAGACGATCTGATAATCACCCCTGCTCAGGTTCATGCTATCATAAAAAACCTTGACACTTCCAAAGCATGTGGACCCGACCTCATCCCAGCTGTGCTATTAAAAAAAGTGCTCAGCCGAAGTAGCTCCAGTTCTCTCTAAACTCTACAACAAATGCCTTAATGAATCTTGCTTTCCGAGCTGTTGGAAAACTGCTTCTGTGGTACCAGTATTCAAGAATTCTGGCGAAAGAACTGACCCATTAAATTATCGCCCTATTAGCCTCCTCCCACTTTTTGCCAAAATATTTGAGACCTTAATTAACCATGCTCTAGTCCAGCACCTTACAGATGCTAAACTTCTTACCGACCATCAATATGGATTTAGACAAGCCCATTCCACGGCAGACATCCTCACTGTAATCTCTGAACGCATATACCATTCACTGGACAAAGCGGGAGAGGGCAGAGCGGTAGCTCTAGATATATCTAAGGCTTTTGACAGGGTATGGCATGAGGGTCTCCTCAGGAAGATTAGTTCTTACGGTATCACTGATAGAATACTTAACATAATTAAATTCTTCTTAGATAAGAGAAAAATCCAGGTTGTCCTCGACGGTCGTACATCTAAACAATATGATATAAATGCGGGAGTGCCCCAGGGATCTATCCTTGGACCTCTGCTGTTCCTGATATTCATAAATGACCTCTGAGATGGGTATATATGCTGATGACACCACACTCTATAGCAGGCACGACAGGAAAACAAATGAACATATATCTAAAGTAATGGCAGAAACACGAGAGGATGACCTCCAATCAGTCGTTGAATGGGGACAAAAATGGATGGTAACGTTCAATGCCACCAAGACAAAACTGGTTTCCTTCAATAATTACAAGAAACCTTCTCTACGACCAATAGCAATGGCCAACGACTCTTTATCTGAGAGTACGTCTCTCAAGCTCCTTTGCCTAACGTTCACAGAAAACATGAGTTGGAACAATTTCATCGAGGGCATTGCCAGGGCCGCTGCTAGGAATGTGGGCTCTCTCTACCGTGCTAGAAAACTTCTAACACCCGAAAGTATCTTGTACCTCTATAAGCCCACTATTCGCCCATGTATGGAGTATTGCTCTCATATTTGCGCTGGTGCATCGGCTACTAGTCTCTCGCTCCTTGACAGGGTTCAAAAGAGAGTCGCAAATCCGATAGGCCCTAAACTG
>NC_136508.1:27084754-27087254 GCF_053919585.1 Euprymna scolopes | reverse complement strand
AAATCTGAAAATATGCAAAAAAAAGAAGAAAAAGAAAAGAAATATTTCCTTCCAAATTTGACATCTACATTACATTCTATATCCTGTCCTCATTGCATCTTATTATCATTAGAGCTCTGAAAGTTTCCGGGCCAAGTTTGGCTCGCTCTGGGGTATAAAAATTACCAGCCTTGCTGAAAAGTCTTTCAGATGGTGCCGATGTTGCACAGCACCCTAGTATATTTCTGGCGAAAGGCTTCAAAATGTTGAAGCTCCTGTTTTCCTGCCAGTACCTCAGTGGGTTGACGTCAAAAGCCAGAACACGTTCTTCTAAGTAAGAATCGAGTTCTGCCTTTACCGCTGTAGTGTCGCTTGTTAATGGACTTACATTAAGCTTCCCAGCTGATATTTTATTTTCCTCAATCATAATTATACTTCTGAGGAAGTCCCAGGAAATGGGAACAAAACGTTAATAATTTTCTACAAAAGTTAAAGGTTTTCTTTTCTAATTTTTCCAACGATGTTTGTAGGTTCGATCCACGGCTGGGGATATGTGCTTGTCTAGTCGCACTGAGGAGTTGTGATAGAAAGAAACAGTAATTCGTGTGAATGAAACTATATATATATATATATATATATATATATATATATATATATATATGTGTGTGTGTGTGTGTGTGTGTGTGTGTATGTACTAATGATAAAGTATAGCTTTTATTTTGCTGAAGTATGTTCCTATTCTCATTATTAGGATACTACTTCCTTTAAAATAATTCGTTTGGCTTGATGCATGCTAGGATCCCCTATATAATAGTATACTTTGTAAAATATCATTCACATCGCTAAATTAAACTATTAAAATATAATAAATATAAACGTTGAGCATTTCAGTAAGACACTTGTGTAGCTTTTTTCATTTAAAAAGAGATGAGATAATGTGCAAACATATGTATGCATTGTAAACAGTGGTGCGCACAATACGCAGCTCTTCATCATACAAATGGGAAAATAAATAAACTTTAATAAAAGAAATAAATGGTTGGAACAAGTTACAGAAATACAATTTGCACAAGCAAGCGCAGTTTGACAATAGGATCTTCATATAACATAAAAGCTACAAAAAGATACACAAATCTAAAATGTACTGCGCCGTATTTATCAATGTTTTGCCTGTCAATGTGTTCATCCCTGTTTCGTTTATATGCTCGATTAGTTTTGTCTTAGCAACGTTCATCTCATCGGATTCTCGTTTGCTTAGTATTGTCTTTCGGCGATAATTTAGTGCAGAATAATAAAGATGGAGAATACAGGTAAAAGAAAAACAGATGCATATGCTAAAAAGAAAAGGGATTAACAATTGCGAGCCACATGCATTGCAATTTCCTATCACCTCTCTGCTAAATGTATCGCAGATTGACAGAAGAATGTATAAAGCAAATAAGAAAAGCCATTTCATAGATGTGCCAATCCTCATTCGCTTTGAGTAATAAGGTAAGCAGGAAGATATAAGCACGCCTGACGTTTTCGACACTATATTATAAAAAGGGAACGTTGGGTTTACGTCAGGCAAACTTGCAACTCCCGTTTGCCTTATCTTGCATTTTAATGCTGACATGCCCTAGGCCATGATTTTCGAAAAGGATGACAATTCCGGTTTTTTGGACAGGAATATATCAATTACACACTTATAATTTGCTTGACTTTTACCATCATATAGTATTTCTAGCTCTTAATGTAACAGGGTGTTACAATTAGCTAGTGAGTAGGCTGGCTAAACAATATGCAAGTTTGCACATTTGAACTGGATGTACTTGTGAAAACAATAATTTTAAAATGCAATGCAAATTTCAATAAGCAATTTTAAAAACGGTAACAGTCGGAACCAATTAAGTTATAAATAATAGACAATGGCAAACATCTGGACTGATTTAAAATATTAAGGATTACACAATTGAATTACTGAAATGGCCCTGTATTAGAAACAAATGGACATTTTATTATATTATCTTACTGTTGAATGCAAGCAGGCTGGTTTTATTCAGTTACTACGATTTACATAAAACATGATTCTCAACTAATAATCTGTTAGGCCATTGTAACTACAATCTAAACTTTAGACAAATGGACGAATATCGATTTAAACTTGGATAACTGACCATCTACTGAGAAAATAAATCATGACACATTTTTCTTGACCTTTCTTTTTAATGTGTCTCTTTAATCTGTGGTTTACGAGTAACACACCATCATTTTTATATTTCAAAGATATTAGGTGTCTTTGTACAGGGCTTTGCAGGACAACCTGGAATAAAGACATTTCCCCCTCCAAGAAAACCATGGCTAAATATTTGAATAACCCCACAAGGAAATAGAACCCCAAATATAATCTCGTCTTTTGGGCCAGCTTGTACCGGCTTATGCAAAGATTAGTACAACTTCTCTAATGTTTATTAGTAACAACATCAGGCAATATATTCCACCAGACTAAATGAATTCTTGTCCCGGGGCTTTGTAAGACCAA
>NC_136508.1:26999754-27079754 GCF_053919585.1 Euprymna scolopes | reverse complement strand
ACGCTGACCCCACAATTTTATTAGGCCATCCCTATGTAAGTGAAAACATACTTATCAAAGTATTATTATGTACATCTATATCAAAAACACTTGTAAACATTTTTATTTGTAAATTATTTATTTCGATATTTTGTGCGCATGCAGACCCCACAATTTTAATGAACCGGATCAAACATACCAATTTCTGTGTCTCAATACATCTTCTATCATAATATGTAATCATTTTTTTTTAAATAGTCCACGATATAGGAGCCTATTCGTGACCATACATACCCCCCCACACACAGACATTAATCTATACACACACACATGCACACACACACACACACACATATATGTACATGTTTCCTCGTGTCTCTGGTCTTGGTAAAACATCTGGGCAACACCGAGATGAAATGCTAGTACGTATATATTTTTGTTAAACAAATCTATCTATCTATCTATCTATCTATACTCCTATAAATTCTTTTTTTTGTGTGTGTACATTGATATTCATATTAAAAACCCTCCTTTATATTTATTTAAAAAGAAAATACAATTTTCTTATATATTGGTTGAGGAAATGCATTCACTAGCAAAAGATCTAGCTAATGTGCATATTCTTTTAAACATTCATTTTAATTAATTCCCTGTCAGTTTATTTTCGATTTTCTCATGGGATGATCATCTAAAGTTAACTATTAGGTGTAATTACATTCATGCAGATATTCTACATGATTTATACTTGCATAATATTGGCGTAAAATATTTATAGTAAACAAAAAATTGTTTCCATATATATTTATGCATACGTATATATTTTTGTTTAATCAATTAGTCTATCTATCCATCTATATTTCTATTTATATATATAAAAGTGAAAGTGTATGTATGTGTGCGTATGTGTATCTGTGTGCCTGTGTGTGTACATTTCTTGCGCAATAACTCTGTCAATTTTAAGTCTACAGACAAGAAATTTGATATACACGATACTGAGATTTGGAAAAACTGATCTGATAGGTTTTCGGCCAGAAAATTAGCGATTAAAGGGTCAAAGTTCAACGAGTAGACCTTTGAGAACTCTACCAAACTCCTCCGAGAATTTTGGGTCTAAAGCCTTGGCATTTTGGATATACTTGGACGTGGATCTAACTTAATAACTCGATTTGAGCCCAAAACAATAAATATTATGTGGTCATAATAGGAGTCAATTTTTTAAAAAAATTACCAATTTTTTTTTTTTTTGCTCAACATACATATCCAAAAACCCGGGCAACGCTTGGCACCCATGCTAGTATATCTATAAAAGTGAAAGTTTCTGTCTGTCTGTGCACATTTCCCTACGCAATAATTCTGTCAATTTTAAGTCTACAGACTTTGGTATACAGGGTACTGAGATTTTGGAAAACCGATGTAATTAGCTTTCAGCCAGACATTTTACTGTTAAGGGGTCAAAGTTCAACGATTTAACCTTTTAGAACTCTACCAAACTCCTCCGACAATATTTGATCTAAAAACTTGGAAATTTTAGATATAGGCTCCTTGGACATGGATCTAATTTAATAACTTTATTTGAGCACAAATCAAGAAATGTTAAAGTGTCATAATAGGGGTCAAAGTTAAAAAAAGTAACCTCTACGATCTCTACCAAATGACACAGATAATTTCTTGTGTAAACATTTGAAATTCGACATAAAGGGTATTCAGAGATAGGGCAAGCTTTTTCATCGGTTTGGTTCGAATTGTTTTAGTTAGCAATATATAACTGTATGCATGTATGTAGGTATGTATGTATTTTGGCAAGTCTGCCCAACACTTTCCACAGAGGTGACGGATTTTCTCAAGATCAGTATCGTTTTGAAGTTCGCCTTTTTCAGACGACAAATATCGAAAAAATGGATAAAACATTAATATCTTCACCTTAAACTGGGTACTTTTCTACAGGGAGTCGCTTTTTTCGCCGATATTTTTTAAAGTCATCCTCTCCTTTCGATTTTTTCTCCATTCTTTTCATCCTTTGCGGTACGGGTTCGAGCCTGCCTTCCTACTACCACTTTTTTTTGGCTCAACATGCACCTCAAAACACTCGGGCAACGCCGGGCTGAAATGCTAGTCAACACTATAGGGAAAATCATGATTGATATGTACCTTCTTTATATTTTTTAAAATATTTCACTCAGTAATGCTTTATCAGTGGATGAGATCTGTTTTGACGGTTTAATAAATGTATTTATTATTATGACTAGCTAGTACCGTTTTAACCTCTTTAAGGTCGCGTGGCTGTAATTTATGTTGGTTGTTTTTTTGTATAAAGGTGTGTTTAAATTATTATTGAACGTATCAATAAGTACGTCATGTAATGGATTTTTCTCGGTTATTCAGTTTCTCTACCCTGCAACCTCTCGCCAACAGAAGAAACGATGCCAGCCTATCTTTATTTTATCGTTATTTCCATGGCAGGTGCTCGTCTGAGCACCAATCTCTAGTCCCCCCTCGCCAATCTTTTACGAAAAACACTGGTCTAGATGAAACCACTGACAAAAATTTTCCCAACTCTTTATGTATGCCTAAATCAAAACGTAGATAACATGAACAACGCTTCTTTCTTAGAACTGCACGCCTGTGGAACTCTGTTCCGTCTGCCTGCTTCCCACCTGACTACAACCCGGATGTCTTCAAGTCCAACGTAAACAAATTACTGATGCACCGCCCCTTTAAGTAGACACTTCTATTAAATCCCCACACTAATGTACTGTATATGCAATAACCCTTATGCCTGAGTGGCTTCCGGGCCTTGATAAGTGGTGATCCCCTTGTAAATAAAAAGCTGTGTGTTCCGTTTTCGGCCATAAATTTCACTGTTAATGGGTCAAAGTTCAACGATTTGAGAACTCTACTAAACTCCCTCAACAATTTGGAGTCTAAACACTTGAAATTTTAGATATCAGTTTCGTAGGCATGGATCAAACTTAATAACTAAAGTTGAGCCCAAAATAGTAGATGTATCTTGGTCATGGATCTAACTTAATAACTTCATTTGAACCCAAAACTATAAATTTTAAGGGGTCATAATAGGGGGATAAATATTTTTAAAAAATTGACCTCTGCGGTCTCTTCCAAATTACTCAGGCAATTTCTTGTCTAAATATTTGAAATTTTACATAAGGGGGATTCAGAGATAGGCCAAGCTATTTCATCATTTTGGGTCGAAAATTTTTAGTTACGAATATATACATGTATGTATGTCTGTTTGTATGCCTCCCTTGAACTTTCAAGAGAGGCGACGGATTTTACCGAGCTCAGTATCGTTTTAAAGTTCGACCGTTCATACGACAAATATCGAAAAATTGGCTAAAAACATTAATATCTTCCCTTTCAACTAGGCACATTTCTACAGGGGGAGGTCACTTTTTTCGCCAATATTTTTAGAAAGTTATCCTCTCCTTTAGATTGTCTAGACTTAATTTTTAAAAAAGTTGTCGCTTCCGGTTTGGCAGTGATCATAACAGCATAGACGTTAGGTTTTTACCCCGTTCTTTTCCTCCTTCCCGGTACGGGTTAGAGCCTGTCTTCCTACTACCACTTTTTTTTTTTTGCTCAACATACACATCCAAACACCCGGGCAACGCCCGTCTGAAATGCTAGTATATCTATAAAAGTGAACGTGTCTGTGTGTATGTGTCTGTGTGTGTATGTGTGTGTATGTGCACATATCCCCACGCAATAACTCTGTCAATTTTTAGTCTACAGACTCGAAATTAGATATACAGGGTTCTGAGATTTGGGAAATCGATGTGATCCGTTTTCGGCCAGAAATTTGGCGATTAAGAGGTCAAAGTTACATGATTTGGACCTTTGAGAACTCTACTCCTCCGATAATTTTGGGTGTACGCACATAAAATTTTAGATATAGGTTCATTTGACATCTTTATTAGAGCCCAAAAACAATAAATTTTAAGGGGTCATAATAGGGGTCAGTTTTTTAAAAATTGACCGCTTATTTTTTTTTTTGCTCAGCATACACTTCCAAATACCAGGGCAACGCCGGGTACCCATGCTAGTATATCTATAAAAGTGAACATGCGTGTGTGTGTGTGTGTGGGTGTGTGTGTGGATGTGTGTGTGTGTGTACATTTCCCTACGGAATAATTCTTTCGATTTTCAGTCTGAAGACTCAAAATTTGATGTAAAGGGTTCTGAGATGTGGGGAAATCTTTTTGATTGGTTTTCGGCCAGAAATTTGGCGGTTAACGGGTTAAGTTTCAACGTTTTGACCTTTGAGAACTCTACCAAACTCCTCTGACAGTTTTGGGTATAAAAACTTGAAAATTTAGATATAGATTCCTTGGACATGGATCTTACTTAAAAACTTGATTTGAGCCCAAAACAATAAATGGTAAAGGGTCATAATAGCGATCAAAATTAAAAAAAAATGTCCTCTGCAAAATACTCAGACAATTTCTGGTCTAAACATTTGAAATTTGACATAAAGAGTATTCAGAGATGATCGGTTTTGGTCGAAAAGTTTTAGTTACGAATATATAAATGTATGTATATGTGTATGTTTGCATGTCCGCCTAAAACTTTCTACACATGCTACATATTTTACCGAGGTCATTATCGTTTTAAAGTCCGACCTTTCAGACGACAATATCGAAAAATTGACTAAAGGCATTAACATCTTCACCTTCAACTGGGAAGTTTTCTACAGGAACGGGGGCGCTTTTATCGCCGATATTTTTGAAAGTCATCCTCTCCTTTCGATTGCTTAGCCTCAATTTAATAAAATATCACTTCCAGTTTGGCGTCGGTCGTAACACCATAGGCGTAAGTTTTTTTCCCGTTCCTTTCCTCCTTCGCAGTGCGGGTGCGAGCTTGCCTTCCTACTACCACTTCTTTTGTTCAACAGACACATCCAAACACCCTGGCAATACCGGGCTGAAATGCAAGTTTACGATAAAAGAAAAAAAAGTACCATTTAAAATCGTCGCACATAATTACCTCTACGTAGGACAAATGTGTTCAAACATTATTTCTTATGGAACATCTTAATATAAATACTTTTATATGTAAATATTTATTTTGTCTTAATAGCATTCTACCTTAGAAATATTATAAAGTTTATAATAATACTCGACTAGCAAACCATCGGTATTGTCCTGCTAATATTTAACATTATATATAGGGTAATAAATTACTAAATCCTATTTACGAGTAGTCTCTTCAAATAGGCCATTATGAATCGTTCTATGATATTTAGTAGTGCCAAGTCGATAGTATGTGTTATACATCTACATCCTACGGAAAATGTTAGTTTTTTTCTGTTGTAACTTAGAGAATAACAGATATTTTAAATTCACATTATTATTTTTATAGTTGTTTTCATCAATCATGAAATCATCAAAATAAATCCCTGATACCGTGGAATATCTGCCACCATTACATCTCTGCATAATAATCTTAAATATTTGTGTTGCTTACAATGATATCCGTACATTCAGTGAATAGAGCAATAAGTAAGACAGTTAATAATTTTTTTGTATATAAAGGTAGAATATCATTTATATTAAAAATAATTAAGTATATTTAACAAGTAATCTTCTTTTATTAAAAAAATAGTTACTTCTCTATGTCAGAGATTTGGAAAAGAAAGGTGTCTCTCGCTACTTGACAATGTTCAAAAGAGTGTCGCCAATCTGATAGGCCCTGAACTGGCATCTAAACTTCAGCCTCTGTTCCATCGTCGAAACGTTGCATCCCTCTGCCTGTTCTACAAGTATTTTTATGGTGAATGCTCTAACGAACTGCAAGCACTTGTGCCCCCACGAGGTGAACACGCTCGATAGACCCGACAGGCTGAAAAATCCCACTCCCACACTGTAGAGATCACTAAATGTAAAAGATCTTTCTACTCCAGTAGTTTCTTCCACAGAACTGCTAGACTTTGGAATTCCATTCCAGGTCCTTGCTTCCCCAACTGTACTGACGTGCAGAAGTTCAAGTGCAACGTGAACCGACATCTTGCTGCCAAAATCTCTACATAGTGCCCCAGTAATTGTTGCCCCTGATAGTACCCCTTACACCAAAGTGGCAATATGCCTTGTTTGGGGTGAAAATGTAATTAAAAAAAAATTAAAAATAACAGAAAAAATAATGACACCAAATTCCCGGATGTATGTTTTATTTATTAGTACAAATAATACCTGTGTTAGAATTATCTAAAGCAAATATATTAAGAGTCGTATAGTAAATGAGTTTATAAGAGGGATTCATACTTTACTTCATTGATATTAATAGTACAAGTTAATCGATGTATATTGTTTTAGTAATTTGGATGAAGATATTTCGGATGCGCATATCTTATTATTAAATGAATGAACGTATTGTATCATGGACGGATATTAGAGAATCTGGTTCTCGGGTCGAATCCTGCGAATACCTGAATGCTTATATTTGGATCGATGATTAAACAAATATCTATCTAACTTTCTATCAATCAATCTATCTATCTATCTATCTATCCATCTATCTATACATATATATACGTATATATATATATACATACAAATATATGTATATATATGTATATCGATATATATGCATATATGTATTTATATATGTATGTGTGTGTGAATGTTAATATTCATAAATATAGATATACATATCTATATATCTATAAAAGTGAACGTGTGTGTGTGGTTGTATGTCTGTCTGTGTACATTTCCCTACACAATAACTCTGTCAATTTTTAGTCTACAGACCCGAAATTTGATATAGAGGGTACTAAGTTTCGGGAAAATCGATGTGATCGGATTTCGGCCAGAATTTTCGCTGTTAAGGGGTCAAAGTTCAACGATTTGACCGTTGAGAACTTTACCAAAATTCCCCGACAATTTTTGGTCTAAACACTTGAAATTTTATATAAAGGTTCCTTGGATATGGATTTAACTTAATAACTTGATTTAGTCCCAAAACAATAAATTTAAAAGGGCAATAATAGGGGCCAAATTTGTAAAAAAATACCTCTTTTTTTTTCGCAGCATACACCTCCAAACACCCGGGCAAGCATTGTGATGATAGGGATTTTTTAACACAGAAATTTGTTTTTTATAAATTTTGGAAAACTATATATATACGTGTGAAAGTAAAGAAGTTACAACTCCACAGTTTCCTTTCTTTTATTATTGATGTCATCGCCAATATACTCCAATGGGGAGATAACAGAAGTAGTTGAAGCAAACAAAACAAAATAATAATAAAAGGTGAAGGCGAAATTATTGAGCGACAAACATTGAAAAAGAAATAATGAAAGATATCAAGATTAAAAGCATAAAAATAAGAAAGAAAAATACAACTCAAATCTATTAAACTGAATTTGTTAAAAATCAGCAAGTAAAAAGCAGAATCATCAGAATTCAAACATAATAAACAAAATATCAACCATTTTTAAATAATAATTTTAATAAAATCTGACATTTCGATAATGGTCTGTCATTGATTGGCAATGTTATATTCATATTTGTTTTTGTTTTACTGAACTGAAATGTTTTGATATTTATTTTATGTTGATGGGAAACTGAGGCAGAACATTCTAGTATTCCTTCTTCCCAAAATTTGGAATATAATTGTTTCTTCCCTAACGACATTGAATGTATAATTTTTTTTAATCCATCCATTGAATACGTTAAATCAAAATGATTTTCTGACATTATGATTTATAATAAAGCATAACTGATATAAAAGAAAATGCATGAATTCAATGCCGCATCTCTTCTTTTGCCGCACATTCGTGACTGAAGTTGCCTTTTTATAGTCTCGCATCATTTATATCTGCGTCAATAGAGAAAACATTCTGGCATGAATGCATAAGTGTAGTCATCATAACTATACTATCTGCAATCTTTTCTGATTCCTGCGGACGATGCAAAACAACTCCCATCGTAATAAAAATGCAAGCAGATAAAAAGGAAACGCAAAAGAGAACTTCTGCTGCCCGATTGGCAATCTGCTTGATGACACAATAGAAATGACTCATGGAATAATATATTTTCTCTAGCCACATGGGAAATCTATATCTAAACATCTATTACAAAACTGAAATATCCGCAGGCAAATGAGGACCATTTAATATGACACACACAAAAATAAACTTTAATTCTCAAAAATAAAGAATAGTGTCATTAATAATAACAACAACAATGACAATTAACAAATTCCTTCATTATCCAACCATGATGACGTTTCCTGCACGACAACCAGGAAGGTTAAAGTTTTACACTGACTCCAACTCAAGAATAGACCTTACAAACCTGGCATCTTCAGATTTAGCTCTCAGGACTAAAGGTGAACGCTATACTTTAATAATTGTGGCGGGTTGGCTTGCTCTTCACATCTGCATTAAAAAACAAGTTCTGCTTTTATACTTCATAACAACGACCCACTTATGCATCGTAATCTATACACAATACAAAGCCGTATCAACTTATCATTCAAACACGGTAGTTTTAGTTATTTAGAACTGGTTTAAAGCTTCACCTCTCGCTCCCATTTCGACCAAATTGAAAACAATCATTACAGTTTATAAATTACCTTAAGCTATATCGTGAAAAACATTTCGATTTTCGTTCAGAAAAACAAAAGGTGTGATGAATTCCCTGGTGTTCAAAATCGTAAAAATGTGTAACAAAGTGAGCGACAGATTTTATGACTGATTTCTTAGTAACCACGTCCCCGCAGCGAGTAATATTGCTACTAATTCACGTCTATCGCGAAAAGAGTAAGACTAAGTAAAACGAAGGAAATCAAAGAATTAAATGCAGATAATGATGTCGAATTAATTGAAAGCAGACTATTGCCGTAACTGGTTAATGCATATGTGTTTATGGGGGCGATATTATGAGACTTAAATTAAACGAAAAACAAGTGAATTTATTGGAAGCCTGAAAAAAACATGGATTACAATAGAAAAATGGGAGCATGAAAAGAAGTATGGTTCATCTCAAACATGGAAAAGTAAATGTCTACTTGTTAAAACTGGAAAAGCATTAATGTATTATAAAGATTTTTTTAATTCAATTTATAGCATGTTATAATCAACAGTTAATGCTGCAATATTTAAAGTCATAAATTTATTATATATTTTACTAGAATATCTTGTCCTTTTCTTTTCCAGTTTTAACAACTAGTTATTTACTTTTCCATATGTAAGCTTAACCATATTACTTTTCATGCTCCCATTTTTCTAGTGTAATGATATCATACGATATAAGTGAAACCTTACGGATATATGTGTATGTGTGTGTGTGTGTCTGAATATATCCATAGGATGTGTGTGTGTGTGAATATATACGTGCATGTGATGTCAACTAAATAAACACATTCGACTAGGCATTTAGAATTTGATAAAATAGAAAACCATTTTACTTGACTGTTTCTTGATCAAACCTACATACAAATGTATGTGGCATTCAACACTGACTAGCCTCCCGGGTAGAACGTGTCCATCTATATTAAATAATTAAGCAAAAGGCTGGACCGACTCCGATCTACGTTTTTTATAATAATGGAAAATCGACGGGACATCGGCGTATCGTTTTATTTCGCTGCATTACTTATCTGCATTTTATTAGTTTATACGGTTAAAATAAGATTGCTCATGCGATTTTGCAATACCAGTACTGAAAATATATATATTCTGCTTTGTATGTGTTTTTAAATGTGCGTGTATAAATTTGTCCATGTCGGTTTCATTGTAGCTGATTGCCTTTAGATGGGCTTTGTTATAACGGCCTAAGAGCAGCTGGATTTGTTTTGTGTTTCTTTGTTACTGTTACAAGTAACTACTCTTGTAAGTCTGGTATGTGAGTAATCTGCCATTCGTTTAAGAGAAAGAGTTATTAACCTTGGGTCATGCATCTTACCTAGGTGAGAATAATAAGGCTAGCACTTAAAGGCGAAATTAATCGAAAATCTGAATATGGAACATATATTTAAACCTTAGCCGAAAAGGTTGCTTGGGGTTGAGCTTTACTACGATGTTAATTTCTTTATATATATTCATAATATATATATATATATATATATATATATATATATATATATATATATATATATATATATGCGTGTGTGTGTGTGTGTGTGTGATTAAAATAATATGAAAATCCTAGGATATGATAAAAGCAAGGATGGAAAGACCTAAATACTCAACAATGTTTCAAATTTAGTGCGGGCGTTTTTCTCGTATATATATTTAGCTGAACCCTGCCCCGCGTTGCTTTGGGTCAATTTAGTGTAATGGAAAATTCTAATAAAAAGAGAAAAGGCATGTTTCTTATAGTGTTAGAACAGCAATCGACGCCAAAAAAAAAGTATCTATTGGTCTGATTTTTTAGTGTGTTTATTTAATGTAAAATGGATGTATTTGGAGAAAACAAGTGGTCGCGGACTTTGTTGAATATGTTAGCTTTGGGTAAATAAGCTCAAAACTATATAAAACAGTGTCAGAGTTTTTTTAGTTTGAACTAACTTTCCCGAACGTAACGTAATCAACAGTGTACGCCAGCAGTTGTATGTTTGAAATATACAGATAAACACTGTGTTTCAAGCCGACAAAACGGAACATTAAATAGAAAGGGGTGTCTTACTAAACACAGATACGAAAAAGTTGTGTTAAACAAAATATATAGCAATAGTTAATGAAGAAAAAGCATTCATAAATGTTAATTTAAACACGTTCAGATTTCCTTAGTAAAGAAAAGGAAATAGTAATTTTATGATCTTTATCGGACATTTATCGGGTTCTGTATTTTGTTTTTGTGTTTTCAATTGGAATTCAAGTAATTTCACGATATAAATATGTAAATAATAAATTTAGAGTTGTCCAAACCGGAAGTAAACACCGAGTAGTCGCGCAGTATATTTTTATTTTTTTTGTTTTTGAATTTCAGGTGTAACGCAAGTAATTTCACGATATCCTTGCGTTGTAATAGTAATATGTAATAAATGAAATGTTTGTTTAAAAAATGTGTAGCTGAAAGCACTAATGAATTAAGCTCGTTCCTCAGTTGGAGCTGTAAAAACCGGCAGTAAAAACCGAGTAGTCTCGAAGTGTACGTGTTAAAGTAAAAAGAAAGATAATGTTAATCGGACCCTACTCGTTTTAATTTTTATTTGTTTAAAATATTTTTTATGGAAGAAAAATTGAAAAAATTGAAAAAAGAGAAAAAAAGGAAAATAACATAAATAAACCTTTACGATTCGAAACCGGTGTTTATTCGTACTGTTCCTTGTGGACGAATTCTTAGCGATGTTAAGTGGTAGCAGGAGTAGTAGAGATTTATTAGAGAGAAAGATTTTACAACTTCAATTAATTCTAACCGATATTGGAAGTGAACCCCCAACCGGATAAATATAGGAATGTATAGTTATCGAGCAAGCGTAAGGATAATAGGCCTTTAGCATATCTCAGATCCTGTGCTGTAATTTGTGCACATTACATTTGCATGTAAGGTCTTGGTTTTTAATCCTATTAAGGTCAAACTCACACGGGAAAAATGAGTTCATTTTATTTATCTTATTAGCATGAAATGCAAGTAATTTCACGATATCGTAAGTAAGAAATTGTTTGTTTATTTACTAATAACTGTTTAGTGGGAAGCATTACCATTTATTATCATTTACTCACATAAATTAATATACGAAAGTATAAATTTATGCGTAAACAAAGTATTTACTTCAGCAGTGCTAAAATAGTAGGTAGAGCTAGTTAGTAAGTTTAAAATATATATGTCGATTAAGCTACCCTGAATATTCCGTGCTTCATCCACTCTAGGATTCTTCAGACTTAAGCATAAGCCTGATGAATCCTAGAGTGGATGAAACGTGGAGTATTCAGTGTAGCTTAATCGCCATATATATCTTGGACCTTATATTATATATATATATATATATATATATATATATATATATATATATACTTAAATCATTTGTTTACATCTATGCTGATGACACGACAATCTACGGCAACATATTAAAGGCTGTAAATGACAAGTTCTCTCTGATTCTCTCTCCTCTGATCTCGAGCGCGTGGTTCAGTGGGGGAGTACGTGGCTGGTTATCTTTAATACATTTAAAACCAAACTCCTATCCTTACATAATCAACGTATTGATCCCTATCTGGCATCAATTGTGATGGATGGCTCTCGTCTGGGAGAGGCCCCGTGTTTTGACAAGCTTCTGGGGTTGACCTTTACTCTTGATCTGAAATGAAACACGTACATCAAGTCTGTTGCCAAGGTCGCTCGAAAGATGGTGGGATGCTTCTGCCGCTCCAGAAAATATCTCACTACTGATGTAGTTCTCTATCTATATAAAAGCCAAGTACGTCCAAGTATGGAATACTGCTGCCATATTTGGACAGGAGCTACTAAAAACAGCCTATCCTGCCTTGACATAGTACTAAATATACTTCGTGGCTTAGTGGGGGATGCCTTTTTCTCTACCCTGCAAACTCTCTCCCACAGAAGAGACGTTGTGAGCCTATCCTTGTTTTATCGTTATTTCCATGGCAGGTGCTCCTCTGAACTCCAATCTCTGGTTCCCCCTCGCCAATCTTTCACGAAAAACACCCGTCTAGCTAAATCCACTGTGAAAAACTTCCCCCACTCTTTATCTGTGCCTAAATCAAAACGTTGATTCCAGGAATAAAGCTTCTTTCTTAGAACTGCACGCTTGTGGAACTCTGTTCCGTCTGCCTGCTTCCCACCGGACTACAACTTGGATGTCTTCAAGTCCAACGTTAACAAATTCCTAATGAACCGCCCCTTACGTAAACACTTCATCAAATATCCACACTAACGTAATGTATTTCAATAACTCTTATCCCTGAGTGGCTTCCGGGCCTTGATAAGTGGTGACCACTGTGTAATATATATATATATATATATATATATATATATATATATATGTGTGTATATATATATATATATATAATGAATAAATTACAAAATACTATATTCCACAGTGCATGATGTTGACCATTTCATAATTTATTCCTTTACTTCAGTTGATATTTACAATTTGGAATATTTAACTTTCCTTTTAGGACAGACCAGGATGATTACTGTGGAAGCGAATCCCCGTATACTTTGTAATTCACCAGAAGTGACGTCTCCGGGGCATGTATACAATATATAAACTCTGTTTACATAATATACAAATAGTTTTAAAGAATTTAAAAACAAAACATTTTTCTACAATAAATCAGAAATAACATATCCCTGCCATTTTTTGATGGTGAAACTATGTTACATTAAATAAAGTAGTGGAAAACGAAATAATTTTTATTGTGTTTGCATTAACAGCGATCCCAAATAGGCATTTCTTATATTCCACTCTCATTTTGAGGGATGGTCAAGATAATAACGGTCGAAGCAACTACAGGTATCAATATAATAATAATAATAATAATAATAATAATAATAATAATAATAATAATAATAATAATAATAACAATAATAATAACAATAATAATAATAATAAACTGGGAATCTCAAATTATATCATATAATAATAAACTGTTGGTGTTAAATAAAATCGTATAATGATAATGATAAATTGCCAATCTTAAAAACTATGTACTATGATCGTAGAATGGTTTATGCGATAAGCTATGTCATAAAATATTAAGTTCTAAATTAAGAAATGCATTGACTGTGTAGTAAAGATAAGATGAAATAATAATTTGGAAAAGTCGATCCATAGAAAAAAAAGAATTGTATTATTACAAGATTCCTAAAAGCTAAGCCCTTAATTTCCGAAAGATTGGAAAAATGAAGCACGTAAAAGGGAGACAATTAATGTCTGTTTGCTACGAAAAAATATTGTGCAGCAAGTTTGTTTTAATTTAAACTGCGGATTAACTTTTATTTAAATCCATTATATACGTGTTGTAGATTAGAGAAATGAATATTCGCTGTGTTAATAAGAATTATTCGTTAATTCATCAAACAATTGACAAATCATTATAAATCTGAAAGTGACCCGGCATTTGAACTGGTTTGATATATACAGCTAGTTATGTAATAATTGTAATAATTGTAAACGTACATGTCGTCATGAGGAACCAATAATCACAGTAGTTATATTCAAATATATTTTTAAACGTTTAATTACATAACGTAGAACGTGGCTACAGTTTTGTTCATGTCCGCAACTTGTCTTGACCGGTTTTCATCTTTTGCTGTTATGTTTAGAGGTAAAATTCCAAGGAATATTGAAGCCTTTTACTGTTGAATCAAAAGTTGTATTTCTGGAGGAAGCCTGAAGATAATCAGAAGCACGACTTAACAGCTGCACGTAAGAAACGGTAAAACGGAAGAGATCAAAAGAAAAAGGACGATAAAGCAAAGGAAACGTTTAAGAATATAAGTCAGTAGAAGAAAATATGAAAAACAGAACACTAAGAATACGGAAAGAAGAAGAAATGAAAAGCAGAAGAAAAGGCTAAATCAGAAGTAAAAAGAAGAAAAGTTAAATGAAGACCAAGTGGACGACGTAAACGCGAAGAAAAAAAGAAGACGGATCAATAAAAGAAGAAAGAAAATTGTGAAAGATGTGAAAGAAAAAAAAGACGAAGAAAAAAAGGAAAAAAGGAAAAACAGAAAGAAGGAACAAAAGGAAAAAGAAATAGAAGTAAATTATAAGTCGAAAACAAACAACAGGAAAAAAACATTTAGACGTGTAGAAAGAAGGAGAAAAAAATAAAGAAACGTGAAGATTGATACACGCAGAATTTAGAAGTAGACGAAAATAAAATAAGAAAACGTTAGAACATAAAAGATGGAAAGTAACACAGAAAAAGAAGACAAAGAAGAAAGAGAATGTGTTACAATAAAGCAGAAAAAAGCAATGCCAGTGCACAAAGTAGCACAAGCTACTTGCTGACGAATAGTTATAAACAACGCGTGTATTTACTTACTCGCCGTGGCGAAGGATAATAATGATTACGCTGTATTAACACAAATCATATTCGCGAATATGATTTAAAAAAGTATAACCGAAACAATTAGGGAACACCTGTTAAAACGATAGCTTATATATTTTATGCTCTGAGTAAAGCTATTGTTTAGCGTCACCAGTTTGATTGCGATGCTGTGAAGTATTTTTACGTATCTCGAAATATAATACGTTTAATCGAAGAACCACTGCTTCTTATGATAATATGTTTGTCGGAGTGCTTTTCGTGATTCCGCTGAACTAAAATTCAAAGGCTACGTTCCGTTTTCTGTAAAGTTATAGCAACATAAGATCTATGAAACTAATGTAAGAGAAATTATTACCTTGTGTCTTCTAGATATTTATTTAAGGAACTGGTGATTAAACGTTTTGTATGATAACTAAAATAAAGACGAAATATGTTTGCTACTTCCGTAGTGAGATGAAATTGTTGGAAAATGAGTAAGTGAGGAGAAAATATCACATTTTTGGAAAGATAAGGATAATGTGTGTGTTCGCGTACGATAACATGCTGTAGCATGGTTAAGATGTGGTGAGTGCCGAAGCTTTGCATATGGGTTTCTCTCGGAATTTGCAATGGAAAATTACTTATCATTTTATTATAAATAAGGGTGGCACAAAGTATAGATACATAAATGGTGTCCACAAAGTCTGGCTGCAAAATCCACAGAGTGTCCACAAAGTCTGGCTACATAATCTAAAGAGTGTTCACAAAGTCTGGATTCATAATCTAAAGGGGGTCCACAAAGTCTGTCTACATAATCTACAGGGTGTCCACAAAGTCTGACTACATTAAGTAGCCAGACTTTGTGGACACCCTCTCTCTCTCTCTCTCTCTCTCTCTCTATATATATATATATATATATATATATATATATATATATATATATAAATGCACACACACACGCGCACGCACAGATAAAGACTCGCAAACATACACACACACGCATATATATATATATATACATATATATATATATATATATATATATATATATATATATATATATATATATATATATATAATAAAGATTACAATTGATCCAAGATGGTAAAACTAAAGTATATTATAAATATTAAAGAATTAATATTTATAAAGTAATCCCAAATAGATGTAAAAGCTCGATAAAACCAAATAGGAGATAGAGCTTATAATACGTGCAAATCGTTAATAAAACATGTTAAAAAATACTTTGATATAGAGTTAAAAACATATTTAATCTGAAACGAAAACCCAGAAGTGGATAGTCCTTAATCCGTGAAGTTTCGTAGAAATACTTTCCTTCTCATCAAAGGGTAGGGATTAGCAAAATGCGCGATCGGATTTTTCATACAAAAGTATTTGATGAAACTGCAAGTAAGTCAAAGATCTTACTTGATAACAAAAAAAAGTGAAGCAGTGTGGTGAGGAAAAAGGTTATTTCACGTGAATGGACAGTCTGGTATAAGATAAAGTATAGAATGGCGGTAAAATCAAAAAAATAAATCCAAAAAAGTTAATTAAATTTCCATTTGCACAAGTAAAATCTAACGAAATCACGTAATTTGAAGATAGTCCAAAATAATCCAAAAGGCCGAAATCCGTGGAATAATTCACAAATTTGTACAAAGAAAAGGGGAAAAATTACAATAATATTAATAAAAGATAAATAAGATATGCGTTTAAAACGGCTGCCGAGACTAAGTGTAATTAAGAAAAATCAATGAAGAAGAGGAGAAAATTAAATGTTGATAGAATTAAATAGAAAATAGAAAAACCAATGTCCATATGACCCAGACAAGATCATGTTAAAAAGCGCGAAAAATATAAGGCAAAAAAAGAGGTCAACTGAAATGTACAGGTTATTACTTAAGTGTTTCCTTTTCAGATTAAATATGTTTTTAACTCTTTTTCAATGTGTTTTAACATGTTTTATTAACTTTTTGCTTATATATATATATATATATATATATATATATATATATATATATATATTCAAATATCTTATTATTTATTGTATAAAGTAAATGTATCGGAAAAGTCTCTGTCGCACGACGATGTTCGCTCTACACAGGTCTCAACATTTCTTCCTTAGAACTACCTCCCATGGAACACTGTACTGTTCGCTTGCTTCTTGACCGACTCCAATATCGTTGCCTTCAAGTTCAATGGAAACAAGTTCGGAAAAGACAGAAGATGTTCACTCAATACAGGTTAGAATGCTTCTTTCGTAGAACTGCCCGCCTATGGAACACTGTTCTGCTGGCTTGCTTCTTGACCGACTATAATATCTTTGCCTTCAAGTCCAATGTTCGGAAAAGTCTGACGATGTTCACTGTATACAGGTCTGAAAGCTTCTGCCTTCTCGCCCAGCAACCTGCTTTCATTGTGCCAAGACACACCTACAAATCACGTGTGAGACGAGATTTTTCGAGAACTGTTCCAGAACAGTTATATTTAAAGACCATGGTCAGCATCTTGATTCTTTACCGACTACATTATCGTTGCCTTCAAGTCCCATGTAACCAAGTTCGGAAAAGTCTGCCGATGTTCACTCTGCAGAGATCTGAACGCTTTTTTCGTAGAACTGTTCGAGACAGTTGACATTAAATGACCACGGTCACTATCTTCCTCCTTAACCGACTACAATATCGTTGCCTAAAAGAAAATAAAAGTTGCATTCAAGTAAAAAAACTGACAGAGACTTGTGCATGCGAATATTATCTTTTTCTAAACAGTTCACTTCCTGTAAGTAATAAAATACTCCAGCTGAGATCGAAACAAAAATCTTAAGACAGTACATCAAGTACGATAACTAGTAGTCCAGTTTGACACGTCTTTAACGAACATTTTCACTCCTACTCATTCCTAACATAAGTAATCTTCTTTTAATATTATATTTTTACCCCAAACAAGGCACATTGCCACTTAAGTGTAGGGGGCTACTATAAGGGTCAACAGCTACTAGGGTACTATGTAGGGAGTTGGGCAGCAAGATGGCGGTTCACGTTACACTAGAACTTCTACATGTCAGTACAGTTGGGGAAGAAGGGGCATGGAATGGAATTCCATAGTCTAGCGGTTTTGCGGAGGAAACTACTGGAGTAGAAAGATCTTTCACATCTCTACTGTGTGGGGGTGGGATTTAGCTGCTTGTCGAGTTTGTCAAGAGTGTTTACCTTGTGGGACACAAGTGCCTGCAGTTCGTCAGAGCATTCACCATTAAAATATCTGTAGGAGAGGCAGTGGGATGTAACATTTCCTCGATGGGGCAGAGGCTGAAGCCTAGATGACAGTTCAGGATCTATCAGATTGGCGACTCTCTCTTGAAACTTGTCTAGAAGCGAGATAGTAGCAGATGCAGCAGGCCAAACATGACAACAATACTCCACACATGGGCGTATGGTGGCCTTATAGATGTACAGGATACTTTCGGGTGTTAGTAGTTTTCTAGCACGGTAGAGAGAGCGTCCCTTCTTCACAGCGGTCCTGGTAGTGCTTTCATTGTAATTGTTATAACTCATGTTTCCTGTGAATGTAAGAGCAAGGAGTTTGAAAGATGTACTTTCACATAGAGTAATTGACCATTGCTACTGGCGGTAGAGATGGTTTCTTGTAATTATTAAAGGAAACAAGTTTAGTCTTAGCAGCATTGAATATGACCATCCATTTTGTCCCCATTCCACTACAGATTGGAGGTCATCCTCTAGTGTTTCTGCCATTTCTTTAGATGTGTGATCTTTGTTTTTCTGGCGTGCCTGTTATAGAGTGCAGTGTGATAAGCATATATTCCAATCTCAGAGGCATTTTCATCGGGGAGGTCGTTTATGAATACGAGGAATAATAGAGGCTCAAGGAAAGGCCCTTGGGACACTCCGACATTTATATCATAGTGTTTAGATGTACGACTGTCGAGGACAACCTGGCTTTTTCTCTTATCTAAGAAGGATTTAATCATGTTAAGTATTCTTCCGGTGATACCGTATGATCTAATTTTTCTGATCAGATCCTCATGTTATACCTGTCAAAAGCCTTAGATATATCTAGATCTATCGCTTTACCCTCCCCCGCTTTGTCTAGTGAATGGCATATACGTTCAGAGATTACAGTTAGAATGTCTGCTGTGGAACGGGCTTGTCTAAATCCATGTTGTTTGTCAGTCAGAAGTTTATCATCTGTAAGGTGATGGACTAGAGCTTTTAAACTTTCATGTAAACGCATTTGTTAAACAACAAACAAATAATAAAAACTGATTCCTTCACATACCAAGTGTTTAATTTGTATCACTTTTCAACCCTCTTATTCCGGATGAATATCGATTACAAAAACTGTTCTACATGCTTGAATCCTCAATATACCAAATGTCAATTTAGTAGATCAATAAGTCATTAAGGTTAAAAATTGTCCTCTCTCTCTCACACACACTATCTCACGTTTATCCATATAGAGATTATTAGCCGATCTAATATTTAAAAAATCGCATCTTATTTAATGAACGGTGTTTAATAACCACAACATACATGAGTCCCTCTATTATACCGACTATATAAAATTGATTCTTGTGTCTGTGATTTTCTCTTATCAGTGAAATTAGCTAAATTGTGTTGAGAAAAAAATTCTGTTGTGAAACTTGTAAAATAATAATGCGATTAACCATATAACAGGTAATCGCATAGAGAACTTGATCTGTAAAGATTATTCATCTGTCTCTTCTACTGGCGTCACCAGTATACTGTTTAACACGATCACGTTTTTTTTTAATTGTTGGTTAGATTATCACGAAATCATTTACTGTAATAATTATTAAATAGCTACAGGAAAAAAAGTGTTTCATCTTTTTCGGTATCATCAGTGCAGCGTGTCACGATTAAAACCGGTGGACAGATTTGAACCTAAAAACAAAGCCATCTTTGAGTCCATTAGCAAGGACCAAATCAATTCGCCCACAGTTAACTGCGATGGATATTGTCCAAATTTAAACATTTATTTTTAAACTTTAAAGTTCTAAACGATAATTAATGAGTTTCTTAAAGAGGTTATATTATTATTTAGTATATGATGGGCCCAGCGTTTCCTCGTATTAAACATAATTTTTAGCTCCGTAAAAATAGAGTAACAAAACGGAAAGAGATATGTGCATGCGAGTATTATTTATTTTCTGGACAATTCAGTTATTGTAAGAAAATTAAAGACCCGAGTTTATATCGAAACCAAACACAATAACGAAAATGAGTCAAGTACAATAACCATTAAGCAAAGTTGACACGCCCTAAAATAATTATTTTCAAACCTACTTTATTTTAATATGATAAATTTGTAAAGTGAACCAATCACGCCTACACATCCGGAAACAGTAGTCATAAAACTCCAATGATCCCGAACTACAAGTAAAAACAATTGACACCTTAGCAGCGCTTTATTCTGGATGTAACCCGGTTATAAAATTGTCGAAATGTTTGAATATCCTATAATCGGAACTTCAAAACTGAAGATCAAATATGCTTAGATTAGAGGTTGAAAATTTTCATCGTTGAAAAATAACACGGATTTGTAAACTATTCTCGTATAAAATAGCTTTTGATTATCTGTCGCGTGAATTTCATAAAAAATCTGTGGAATATTTTAAGAAGAATATAGAGATTCTAAGAAAAAGCAATTTTACAGCATGTGTGACCTCTGAAAGTAAGTTAAAATTGCTGCAAAAAAGAATCAGCAACTAAACCTAGCATAAGATGTTCACAATAGACTGCTTAGTCTTATTGGAAAACTATTTTTAAAAAATCTGTTCTGC
Organism: Euprymna scolopes; assembly: GCF_053919585.1. NCBI lineage: Eukaryota > Metazoa > Mollusca > Cephalopoda > Sepiida > Sepiolidae > Euprymna > Euprymna scolopes. Next base: position 27,058,989 of record NC_136508.1, on the reverse strand, counting down.
AATAAATTTATAGAGGTGTTTGTTATTTGTTGTTAATATATATTTTTAAAAATATTTTTTTAAATATTAACCTTTAGGATATTGACGAATTAGATCTACAATTTTTTAATATAATGTATTTACTTTATTCATTTTAATAATGTAAAAATATCCAAATAAATAGTTACAAATAAACAACTGACAATAAAATGTTTGTTTTGTGTATTTATTTCTTCAACCCAAAACTATGATTTACTTTATAACTATATATTGTACTTGTATATCAGAATGTACACAACATCATAATCGAACTTTCAACATGAAGGCGTAACGCTTTATGCAAATTTCTTACTTGCATATGCTCTATACATACACTTTATATATAAATACTAGCAGTTCCTCCAGGCTTTGCTCGGGCCCTATGTACTGCTCATAACTTCATGTGCATACGTATATATTAAAAAAGGTGAATATGTACGGTAATGCTTTCTATATAATAGGTTTCCTTAACTACAATAGAGAAAAGTTGGTAGATACTCCACACGTCAAGTTTTTAAAACTTTGATCCTAGTTTTGACTCCTTAGCATGTATTGGTTTAGGCTCAAATAAAATTAAAATTTTAGCCTATGTCCAAGTAACCTACATCTCAAATTTCAAGTGTTTCGACCCAAAATTGGCGGAGCAGTTTGGTAGAGTCTGTAAAGGGCTACTCTGTAAACTTTGACCTCCTGCCAGTAAAGTTTTCGTAATAAAATGGATTAAAAATGGTCCTGCATGTCTGAATACCCTTTATGTAAAATTTCGAATGTTTACAGCAACGATTGGCTTAATAGTTTGCTAGAGACCGCAAAAGCCAACTCTTTTGAACTTTGACCCCTTGGAAGTTAAATCTTCGGAAAAAAAAACTATTTATATCGTGCCCTATATCTGAACAGAATTTATGTAAAATTTAATATATTTAGACCAGAAATCGCCTGAGTAATTTGTTAGAACCGCAGAGGTAAGTTATTTTAAATTCTACCCCAATAATGACTACTTAACATTTATTGTGTTGGGCTCAAAACAAACTATAGAGTTATATATATGACCAAGAAAACTATATCTACAATTTCAATTGTTTAGACTTTAAAATTAGTAGAAGAGTTTCGTCCAGTGCTAAAAGGTCAAATCATTGATCTTTGAAAACTCATTAAAAAGATTTCAAAAATCTCAATACCCCTTACTTCAAATCTCGAGTCGGTAGACGGAAAATTGACAGTTATTTGGTAAGGAAGAGAGCACACATAGACATTTTCACTTTTATAAATATATAAATACTAATATTTGAGCATGGCTTTTCACGGATGTTTAGGGGTGTATGTTGAGCAAAAAAAAAGTGGAAGTAGGAAGTCAGGGTCGAACCCGTAGAGCAAAGGAGGAAAAGAACGGGAAAAAGCAAGACATCTTTGCTGTTACGACCACCGCCAAACCGGAACTGACGTAGATTTTTATTATGGATAGACAATCGAGAAGAGGAGAAGGCTTTCGAAAATATCGGCGAAAAAGCGACCCCCCCTGTAGAAAATTGGCAATTGAAGGTGAAGATACTAATGTTTTAAAACCAATTCTTCGATATTTGTCGTCTTAGAGGACGGACTCAAAACAATACTGATCTTGTAAAAATCCGTCGCCTTTGTCGAAAGTTTTAGGTAGACATGAAAACATACATACATACATTTATATATTGGTAACTTAAATTTTCGACCCAAACCGATTAAAAAGCTTGTCCTATCTCTGAAAAATCTTTATGTAAAATCTTAAATGTTTAGACCGGAAATCGTTTGAGTAATTTGGTAGAGACCGAAGCGATCAATTTTTTTAAAACGATTTGGCACCTATTATGCCCCCTTAACATTTTTTTGCTTTGGGCTCACAACAAGTTAATAAGTTAAACTCATGTCCAAGGAACCTATATCTAAAATTTCAAGTGTTTAAACCCAAAATTGGCGGAGGAGTTTGATAAAGTTCTCACAGGTCAAATCGTTGAACTTTGACCCCTTAACAGCCAAATTTCTGGCCGAACACAGATTAAAATGGTCTTCCCACATCTCACTCGCCTGTATATCAAATTTGGAGTCTGTAGACTTAAAATTGACAGTGTTGTTTTGTAGGGAAATGTACAATGACAGACAGACACACACACAGGCACTTTCACTTTATAGATATAAAGATAAACACAAATAGATGATTCTTAAAATATTTATTAATGAATATCTTTACTATTATATGCAAGGCATTTTGTGTGTCCGTCTTTGCGAGTTCGTTTCCTATGGACTCGAAAACGGCTGGACCAATTTTATCAACTTGTATACGATACTTATATAATAATATAGTGGAATGTCTACGAGAAGTTTAAATAATCCATAATAGAAATAATCCAATAAAAAGGAACATGTGTTATTTTACTCATGCAACCGAACTACAAAAGTGCCTTGGAGAAGTTTAATTACCGCACCAGCAGAAATGTTGGTGTATATGATCTAGGGTCACACAAGCTGTTTGATAAGGGTCGCGTTTTAAAGCATAATTGAAGCAGAATTCTGTTTTTTTTTTTAATAATTTCAACTTATATTTAACCTATTATATATATAAAAATAATTTTATAGAATGAAATGGAATTCTCAACTGTGCAATGTACTGATAGTCACTGCTAGATTGAAAAGCAGTGTGCCCCCAACTGAAGCAGGGAGTCAATAGATTTGATTGAAAAAATGGGCTATTTCACAGATTTTGATGGCAATGATTAAAGGGGTGCGTGATACAGTGGTTGATCATCATTCAATACTGAGAAACGCCGGGTCTCTAGGATATATATATCTATATATATGTGTGTGTGTGTGTGTGTGTGCGCGTGTATGTGTATGCGTGCGTGTGTTTGTGTCTGTGTGCGTGTGTTACTGTGTTTGTTCTAATATCGGAGTGTGTCGGTATGAAGGTATAGATGGATGAAATTTAAAATAAAATAATGTATCGCAGAAATATTGAAATCGAATTTTATAACCCAGCATGCATGCGGATCCATTTATGTTTTAGCTAAACCGGCCAGGCCAATATAAATGAAGCTTTTGTCGAAAGGAAATTGAAGAGCTGTATTTTCTTGTATTTTTTTTTTGTATTCAATACTGTATATCTGTACGAAGCAAACGTTTATCGAATGTCGACAATGGACTCAGTTTGTGGCAGGAAATTAAAGAAGCGTGTTCGCCCTCAACTTTCAGATTTGATGTCTCAATCAACTGCTTTGAGGAACGTACACTCATAGATTCAGGATTAGAAGTGAGAGAAGGAGAGGCAGTAAGAAAAAGGAGAGAGAAAGCGACAAAGTAATAAAATAGGAGTGAGAAAGAGGGTATAAGGAAAACAATAATCGAGACTCGAAACTCGGATTTTCAGCCGTGACGTTGATATTATGATTTGAAACGTAACGTCGTAAATGTTGTTTAAAATATACTTACAAAAATCCTAGGCATTAGGTCGACAAAATCATATTTCAATATACAACCTGTCAGATAAACGATTCAATCAATTATATGCAACTTTAGGACATAGTAGAGAAAGTTTATTTTTATGAAGTCGCCAAGGTCATATATCAATATATATATATATATATATATATATATATATATATATATATATATATATATATTGAGATATAATAAAGAAGTACATATTTTACGTTACTTTACAAGAGTTTACAAATATATAGAAAGAATAAGTCAAAAAATCTTCCCATTAACCTCTTATATATAGAAATATATTGTAACTATTTTCTGCTTATATGTACATATATATGCGTGTATATATATATATATATATATATATGTGTGTGTGTGTGTGTGTGTGTGTGTGTGTGTGTGGGTGGATGTGTTTGTGGGTGTGTGTATTGACGCCAATATGCTCATCAGTCCTCAATGTGTACTGATGCGTCAATTGAAATAAAGGTCTGGAATATCCAAGGTCTAGTCCGTCAGGTGTTCAGGGCTTGCACCGGGTCATATGCAGATGTACAGGACTGTAAAAGGTTCATAGAAGTGACCGTCCGTCACGTGCTCCTAGTGGCGCTGATGCCTGCCTCATTTGAGCCAGAGACGTATTAAGTAATAGCAATACTTGAGAATGAGTTTGCTGCCATCATATAATATATATAAATATATATATATATATATATATATATATATATATATATATATATATATATATATATACATATATTAAACTGTCTTAGTGGTTTCTAGAGATATTTATTTATCTGTATGTATTTCTGCCTGTTTGGCTTCCTCTCTCCCTATATATATGTACATATGCATGATACCCTTTTTAGCTTTTGTTTATATGTGTGTATATATATATATATATATATATACGTATTATATATATACATATACACTTGTGCCCGATATTATTCATACCCCTCGGATCTTTGAGATTTCTATAAGAATATTGCTCAAACCAGAAGGTAGACAATATTAAAGGGGTTTCAAACAATAAATCAAGCATAAGCATTTAATTTAAACTCAACAAATAAATAAATTATGCAAGTTTGAAACATTATACAAAGAAAAACAATAATGGCACTAGTTCAAAATTATTCATACCTCTCTTACTAATAGTCAATAGCATGCCCTTTATTCTTAATAACTGCCTGTAACCGTTTGGGATATTTATCAACAAGGTTTTTACAAGCATCAACACTGATTTCTGACCATTCTTCAATGCAGTAGTACTCCAAATCCCTCAAATTTCTAGGTGTCTGCTTTTTAACCTCAGTTTTCAATATGTGCCAGAGGTTTTCGATAGGGTTCAGGTCGGGACTCTGGCTAGGCCATTCCAAAACATTAATTTGATTATCCTCAAACCATTTCTTGACTATTTTGGCAGTATGTTTTGGATCATTATCCTGTTGAAGGACCCAGTTTGGTCCTAAATGGAGCTTCGCCGCATCCTGTCTAATGTTTTTCTGGAGTATCTCCAAATATTGCTCCTTCTACATGGTTCCATCTATCTTGATCAAACTACCTGGACCACTAGCCGAAAAGGAGCCCCAAAACATTAGGCTACCACCACCATGTTTCACCGTGGGTATGGTGTTCTTTGGGTTGTAAGCTTCTCCTTTCTTCCTCCAAACGTAAGAAGCATCCATATGGCCAAACAATTCAATTTTTGTTTCGTCAGTCCACAAAATACTTGAGAAAACGGACTCTGGAGAATTCACATAGGTCCTAGCAAACTTTAGACGTGCTGCAAGGTGTTTTTCGGTGTGCAATGGAGTCCTTCGTGGTCTTCTTCCTTTCAGACCATTTTCATGCAGAGTCCTTTGCAATGTTTGCCTTGATATTTTTATGCCAGAAGACTCCAGATTTTCTAAAATGTCCTTAGTAGTGGTGGTTGGATTTGCATTAACACTTCTTACAATATTCCTGGTGGCTCTAGCAGACAGTTTCCTTTTCCTTCCTCTACCAATCAAGTTGTTTGTTGTGTGGTGGCTCTGGAATTTTTTGATGATGCTCTGTACTGTTGCTGTAGGGACCTCAAATTTCTTGGAAATTGACTTGTAACCTAAACCATCCTTATGTGAATTCACAATTTTAGTCCTAAGATCATTACTAAGCTCTTTTTTCTTCCCCATTCTAATAAATTTTATTCTTTTATTGGTTTTCAGTTGATATCATTTTAATTTCTGAAAAATGCAAAAAACGAAATGAAATTAATCAAAGGTTGTATAAAAGCATTCAAAATAAGAATCAAACAAGAAACAAACAGTCAGAAACTCGATTAATACTGAAAAAATAAGGGGGTATGATTATTTTTGAACATTGCAGATTTTATAAATAGCTGTATATTTCTTTTATTACAAGTATCCTGAGATTCTAAAATGACGAAAATGATCAGAAGAGGTTTATTAAGAATATGTATCAATATGGACGTAAACAATAAATTCTTACAAAGTTACACCTAATAAACTCAATTTTCAAGGGGGGGTATGAATAATATCGGGCACAAGTGTATATGCATGTATATATATGTATATATATATATATATATATATATATATCGATCTATCTACATACCTATTCATCTACCTGTCTAGCTTTCTACATATGTATTTACATATCTATGTACATATCCATCTATGTACATATCCATATATCTACATATTTATGTCTGTCTTTTTATATATCTCTCTTTCTATATATCTATCTTCCTACATATCTTTATATCTATTCGTCTATATATTTATCTACCTGTATATATATATATATATATATATATATATATATATACATATATATATATATATATATTTATGTCTCGGCAGTAGAGTGAAAAGCATATCTTATTTTTCTTTTATTTATATGATTGGAATGTTTTCCTTTATTCCATGGATTTCTGCTTTTGGATCATTATGGACCATCTTCTTCCAATTACGGGATTTCCTTGGATTTTACTTGTGCAAATGGAAATTTAATTTACTTTCTTGAAGTTAAATATTTGGATTTTACCGTTACTAGATTATTTATCTTCCACAAGACTTTCAATTCATGTGTAATTACCTTTTTCTTCACAATATTCCCTCTGCTTCTCTTTTTTTCGTTATCAAGTAAAATCTTTGTCTTACTTGTTGTTTCATCAAATACTTTTGCATGCAAAATCTGATCCCGCATTTTGCTAATTCCTACCTTCTCATGAGAAGGAAATATTTCTTCGAAACTCCGCGGATTAAGGACTATCCACTTATCTAGTGTTTCCTTTTCAGATTAAATATACTTTTAACTCATTTCAAAGTGTTTTTAACGTTTTATTAACTGTTTGACTGTATATATAATACGTTACATATGAGTAGTATGCAGTTCAAATTTGCTAAGACATTTTTCAACGGTACTCCAATTTTGTAAATGCGGGTCAAAGCAGTTTGTTTAAAGTTCAACTGTCAATCATTGTAACAATTTGCGTCAACGTCGGATGTACTTTTAAAAACTTGTGTTACTAAAAAAAAAGAATAAGATACGGTATTGTCGAAAAGAAAACTGCAGAAATGTGAAACGATTGAACTTTGCAGTTTTTTTTAATGTGCGTTTTAATTGTTTGTCTTTGAAGAAAAGGGAAAATTTATTTGTGTAACGGACTTTGAAATGTATAATGTAACGGATTTTTTAATGCTTTTATATTGCAAAATGTCTTAAATGTATGTAAATGTAATTTTTTTTGCGACAGGAATTCAAAGCCATTATTAGATATATACATTAGAATTAAAATGATCTAGAAGAAAATAAGATTAAGAATGGTTGGCTTAAAAATCAGTTAAACTTTTAAGAGTGGGACAAAATAAATTACGTAAACGGGTATTTAGAGAGTTTTTAGATTTGATAAGCCGTAAGAAAGATGTTTTTTTTAGCATTTGGTATGGTTGTTTTTTTAGAGATCCTATAATTTTTCTCCAAGAAAAGTGACTTGGTAGGGATTGATATGCACAAGATGTGCCCCTATTCGGAAAATTTGGGAACCTGTGTTAATTAAGTGCTTAAAATAAGCTGGTTGCAAGTAACGACTCCAAGCAAGTGGTAAAACTTGGCTTAATTAATAAACAGGCGTTGGAAAGAATACGAAAATTCTTAAGGGGACCAGTAAACCGATGATAGGTAGTCCCGAGGTAATCACATATAGCTTAATGAAGTAAGAGGCAGGCAAAAATATGCCGTAGATTACGTAAGAAAGATATAACCTTGTATTTCTTAGAGACGCGTGAATGTGGGATATATCTGCTGGATCTTGGAAGCTCTGGTGAGAGAAAAGAAAAATCACAAAAAAATCGGGCAATTATATGGAATTTAGTGCGCAATTAAGGTGTTGGGCGCAAAAGGTGTTAGTTAGTTAGGGGTAATATTTCTAAATCCTCATCGAAGTTTCAAGAATCCAAGCAAGGAAATCCGAGTGAATCCGTATGAGAGAAAAAAAGGTATATCTTACTTCTGAAGCCAACCACAAAGATTTACGTATATGAGCTTTGGTATGTCCCGTATAAGATAGTTATAGAATAAAAAACAAAGTCGTACTTTATGAGACGAACCATGCGGAAAGAGACGATCAGGACACTTTTGGGACGAACGGAGTCGTCCATTTCGAGGGAGGTGGAAACCTCTAATCCGCGGCATATGGGTGGCTGGAAAGTACCTGATGTGAATCATAGGTAAAGACCCTACACCCAAAAAGTAAATGCCAAGAAGATCAGAAATGTTCTGATCTTATAAAAATAAATAATTGTGAAGTCGGCCGTGGAGGGCTGACTGAAAGAGATTTTGTTTTTGTTTTTTTAGACTGATCCTTCCTAGCCGTGTGGTTGTGTAAATGTAGAGAAAAATGTACTAAAATTAAAAATGCATACATTTTTTGTGAAATGTGGAAAGGAGGGATGCTACATGATAAGGGCTGTCCCCTTTTCATGCAATTATAAAAATAGAGAGATCTACTTAAAATGAAAATAAAATGAGAGAAAGCAGAAATCGACCCCTGGAAATTAGTTTTAAAGAACAATAGGTTTAAATGGAATGCCCAGTAAATTGTTAATTTTGATGAAATAAATAATAAATAAACTATTCATTGTTAAAAGAATGTGGATAATAAAATATGGGTTAAATGAATTAGATATTTAGGTTGAATTCCTTTGTGAAAACAACAATGAAAAATAGGTTATTGGGAATCAGAATGTTCGGAAACGTGCAGGTCGCGCATGTTGATGGCACGTGAATGTGGTCACGTTGGCCGGACATGCATGGATTTCTTAATATAGGAAGAGAGAGTTAGTTAGTTAGTTAGTTAGTTAGTTAGTCAGTGAAGTCAGAAGAGGGGAGTCTGAGAGACAGACGATAGTCTTGGTCCAGACATGGGAATTCGAACTCTAGAAACGAGACAGTCACTTAAAACTTAATATGTGAAGCTTTTAATTCCTGAACGTAAAGCCACCAGCCGGTCAGTGAAAGAATAAATGTTCATCATGTTTTTATAACTGCCGTCTCCTGTGGCCATCATTACATGAAAAAGGTATTGTCTATTTATGTGTACAAACTATTTGAAATTCATCATCTAAAAAAAGTATATGTGTCTATTTATGTTATACAAACACTCTCGTTCATACGAACTGTCCAAGCAAAAATTGCAACCTGTCAATCCATCGGCATTAATGCAAACCTCTCAATTATCGGTCTGTCTATCTAGATATCGAATCACCTCTCAAAGTTTATTTATATGTACACTCTATCTTTATATATACGTGTTAATGTCTCCATATCTCACAACATGATCACACACATATGACTCAAAGATCGCTTACTTCCAAGCAAGTGGTAAGACTCTTATCATATCTTTACTAATAAGAACTCACGTAACATACGCGCACAAGTGGTACCTTTGTCTAATAATAATAACACCCTTATATACACCGCGTGTTTTGAAAGGAAGACAGTATCATCATATTTTGAGCGAACAATTTGTAAAAACAATACTTTCATCGGCGAGTGCATTACAGTGAGAGCAGGGATCGACGTGTACATCATATTCTACTAGGATCATCTTCTTTTGACTCAAATTCAGAAGATATTGACAAAACAAGAAAGCACATAAAGAAATAGAATATTATTTTTTATTAAAACCGTCTATCTTTATACGACGCCTGTATATCAAAATTTGATTTTGCTTGGGCATATTTCTAATCATAATATTAAGAAGGAAACCCGTAACAAAAAACTTACCAATTATTATTAACGCGATGGCAAACAAACCCTTATATTTTCCACTACTTAGGGAAATAGACTCGAAGATTTGATTGGATTATATATTTGGGTGACGGAAAGTTTGATACAACATCTGAGCTTTTTCTGCCTTCGGCTTCTCATTCAAACCAGTCTCTGTAGAAAAAGATCGTGCTCTTTGTTCTTGTATAAGCGCACGATATGGCAACCTGCATGTACATATATTTTTACAAGATCCGCGGGGATAAAGAAAGGACGACGTGTGCGACAATTCCTTCTTGTCAGACTTGTAAAGATATTCGCGTCTGCAACCGGAAATTGCAAGTTTGAAGGCAAAGACCTCGTCTGTAAAGAAATGTAAATCATTAATCACTTAACCGACTCCAAAAGTCCCTTTGTAATAGGTAGACGACGTAAATCATATTTCCGAGTCATGCCTTATTGGAGAGTCAAAGTTATATTCGTAAATTATGTGTGACTGACTGAATAAAATATTTATAACTCACGCTTTGCGGTCGGTCGTTTATATAATTGCCAACTCTAATTTTGTCACTGGTCTTCGAAATATAATATGTATATTGACAGCGAGAAAAGCACAACACAGCTGATCTATGGATATCTTTCCACCGAAAATCGGGGTTAGATTTACATTTTTGACGGGTGTTTTGACACAGGTGAAAGCGAGTGGTGATTGTGTGGATGATGCCGGTGACAACAATATGGCAGGTACTTGGAATATTGTAGAGCAAGAATTGAAGCGAAAATATTTAATGTTCCAGACTTAGTTGCAAACATTGAGCTATCGAGATATTAATAAGAAAACGTCTAAAATTAAGAATATTGAACGTATAAATGTTCATTTGCGCATGCGAAGAAGTCATGTCTTTGTCGACTTAATGCTGCTAAATTATTTTTTTTCAATCTTTCTATCTCAGCAGCTATTGTAATGGCATAACCCAAACTAGGCTTTATCTTCTAGACTCAAATCATATATATATATATATATATATATATATATATATATATATATATATATATATATAGACATCCACATACAGCACTGTTTCGCTTTTTAACAGCTCATCAGTGCGGCTACATTAAGCCATGATCGAAAACCGATCGCCCAAACGACAGTGGGAGGTTTTCATCGTTGCGCTATACCGATGCTTCTATGCTGTCGGTGAATTAACAATGATATATCCTTGAAAAAGTGTGTCCTAGTAAACAAGTGATGATTCCTATCAGAACACTGGTACTATGGGTTTTTTTAATGTAAATATAACCACTAAGCGATACGGGGAGGTAATTAACTTACTGACAAAATGTGGCACACCGTAAGACATTTTTAATAATTTTAAAGGTTTTAAGGAAACCTCCAACTCTCTCTCTCTGTCTTTATATATATATATATACATATATATGCGTATGCTACAAATATTTCATCTAAAATTGTAGGCAACTATGCACACAATATTCAACATATGAATAAATAGAAATAAGCGTAATTGTTAAATAAAACTAATCATCCAATGAGAAACCATAAAACTTAATAATTAATTTAGGATCGGTCACTTTTTTAATATGCCATTTAGTAACCCGTTTTGAAGTGCTCGCATATCCATGAAGTGTATAATATGACGTTCATTTTTATATTGTAAAAATAAATGTAACATAGTTTATATAAACTTCCGTAACGTTGTCGACTATTTTCTCTAATAGACAAAACACGCTGTATGAAGTGGCATGACTTTTCTTTGTCAAGGAGAAATGTATTTATTTTTTTTTCATTTCACGTAAGTAAAACAGCAACTGGCTCTCAGTACAAGGTACCGGAAAAGACACCTCCTAAATCAGACTCGCACAATGACTATTCTCCAACATTTAGAATGGAAGGAAAAGGAGATGGCATACACCCGGGTTCACCAAACACAAGGAGCCAACTTTAAGATAAGGAGCCCACTTCGTTAGTTTCCTTTTTTTCGGCTCTTTCGTCTTTGATTCTTATTCTTTCGTAAGCTTTCTTTCTCTTTCGATAAAAATCCGTATATATATATATATACATATATATATATATATATATATATATATATATATATATATATGAGTACGAAAAGTAATGCGAACTCCATGCACTGACGCGAACATATTACAAAAGTAGGCATTTAATATCAATATCAGTACGACAAACGCTCAACTTTATGTGCATATATAAATATACGTATATAGATGTATATGCGTGTGCTAAAACATTTTGATTGTAAATACTACGCAATAATGTTAAACGTATGAAAATGCATAAAAATAAGCGTAGTAGTAAAATCACATGGGTTGTTTACTAACAAACAAACAAATGAATAAATAATTAACAGGCGTTTCTTTTTCAAAGTAATATGATAAATACTTAACTCTTACGAAGTCGCTCGTTTATCGATGATCAAGTATATTAAAAAAATAGTGTATAACTTTTTAATTAAAATATTACGATTTTATTCAATGTAAGGGCGACAAACTCCCAACAGTTTATGTGTATATAAGATATATATATATGTATATATATATATATATATATATATATATATATATATATATATATATGTATATATATTATTATTATTGAGTTCTTTCAAAATATGTATATATATATATATATATATATATATATATATATATATATATATATATATACTGTTGGAACAAAAACGAAGACTTCAAAAAATGGGTTGATAGCAACAAAAAAGTGTATTTCATTGTAAGTTAAACTTGTTTAAAGACCATGTGGACAAATTAAAACAATATGCGTTTGAAAATATTCACAAGAACAGCCTTCCTTCAGATTTATTAATTTTTTATTTTTTATATATATATATATATTTTTACATTTTCACCCCAAACAAGGCACATTGCCACTTTGGTGTAGGGGGCAGCAACTACTGGGGCACTATTTTGGAATTTGGGCAGCAAGATGTCGGTTCACGTTACACTTGAACTTCTGCATGTCAGTACAGGGAAGCAGGGAGTTCCAGAGTCTAGCGGTTCGAAGAAACTACTGGAATAGAAAGATCTTTTACCTCTAGGGATCTCTACTGTGTGGGAATGGGATTTAGCTGCCTGACGGGTTTGTCGAGGGTGTCTACGTCGTGGGGCACAAGTGTCTGCAGTTCGTCAGAGCATTCGCCATTAAAATACTTGTAGAACAGGCAGAGGGATGCAACGTTTCGTCGATGGGATAGAGGTTGAAGCTTATATGTCAGTTCAGATTGGCGACTCTCTTTTGAACCTTGTCTAGGAGCGAGAGACTATCAGCAGATTAACCATCCCAAATGTGATAATACTCCATACATGGGCGAATGGTGGCCTTATAGAGATGCAGGATACTTTCAGGTGTTAGTAGTTTCTAGCACGGTAGAGAGAACCTACCTTTTTCGCAGCGGCCCTGGCAATGTTTTCAATATAATTGTTCCAACTCATGTTTCCTGTGAACGTTAGGCCAAGCAGTTTGAAAGATGTACTCTCAGACAGGGAGTCACTGGCCATTGCAATGGGTGACAGAGAAGGTTTCTTGCAATTATTAAAGGGAAAAAGTTTAGTCTTCGCAGCATTAAATGTGACCATCCGTTTATGTCCCCATTTCACTACAGATTGGAGGTCATCCTCTAGTGTTTTGCCATTTATCTAGTTATGTGTTCATTTGTTTTCCTGTCATGCCTGTTATAGAGCGTGGTGTCATCAGCATATATACCCATCTCAGAGGCAGTTTTGTCGGGGAGGTCATTAATACATATTAGGAACAATAGAGGTCCAAGGATAGACGCCAGAGGCACTCCCGCATTTATATCACACTGTTTAAATGTACGACCGTCGATGACAACCTGGATTTTTCTCTTATCTAAGAAGGATTTAATAAATAAAACCACTTTAACAATAAAATATTCAGGAGAAGAAAATCTTTAAAAAAATACTTTGCAAAGATGCTACGCAAGTAAAGTGTTTCGCTTGTTTTCTTTTCCTTATAAAGGAAATGTTTCTTTTCCTGAATGTTTTATTGTTAAAGTTTTTTTTTTATTTAATAAATCTGAAAAAAGGCTGTTCTAGTTAAACTTTTCAAGCGACATATTGTTTGAATTTGTCCAAATGGTCTTGAAACAATTGTAACTTACAATGAAATACACTTTTTGTTTTTGCTATCTTGAAGTGTACGTTTTTGTTAAAACAGTATATGAATGCTAAATTATGATATATGATTATTTTGTAGCTTACTTTTAATATCAGCTCTACTTTTTTGGCTTAAATTTATTGTTATATGAACAATTACTGAAACCCGATATAAATCGAAATACTACAAATTAGTATACGTATGTATGTATATATATATATGTATACATTAATATAAAATGTATATATTAATATATATATTAATACAAGCGTTCTTTTTTAATTCACGCCCCCCCATTTTCAAGTGTCTAGTAAAAAGTAAATAATTAATTTACTCACCAAAGTTTTATATATCACAAATTGAAGAGAAAAGGACAATAAGTAATATATTCAAATTTAAAACACAAAAGTAGTGTTTTTTTTTAGAAATTTACCTGTAAAGTTCGAAGTTTAAAACCTTTTTTTTAAACCACGGGTTTTTCTTTTTTTTATGAAACCTTGGTCCTTGCTCTTTTAATTGAAAACAAAATTAGGGCTTCAATTACATTTTTCGAGTAGTTATAAGCTTGGAAAGACAGGGGGTAGAATAATTCACGCCTCACATTTTGAAATGTCTATTAAGAAGTAAATAATTTATTCACCAAAGTGTTATATATCACAAATTGAAGAGAAAAGGTAAATAAATAATATATTCAAATTTAAAAGAAAAAAGTAGTGTTTTTTTTAGAAATTTACCTGTAAAGTCCGAAGTTAAAACCTTTTTTTTTTTTAAACATGTCGTTTGTTTTTTTTTTTTTGCTTTTTTTTTTGTTTTAATGAAACCTTGGTCCTTGCTCCTTTAATTGGAAAAAAAATTAGGGCTTGATTTAGATTTTTCGAGGAGTTATAAGCTTGGAAAGACGGGGTGGAATTATTCACTATTTTTCACGAAATTTCCGACAAACCTACCAATCTACCCATGTTAAGAACGGCTTTCGGAATAGACACCCCTAACCTTGCCAGAATACCCGAAAAGCTATAAAAGTTGACGCGTCGAATGTGAACGATGAGTTGGACGTAATGTAAAAATGTACCGAATTTAAAAGGGAACAAAATTCAAATTTCCATTCCATTTTTACAACCGTGAAGCAGAGCATTCTATGCAAATTTTACCTAACTTACTTTATTAATGCTATTTATTTTTAAGCAAAAAAAAAAAATTAGGTTTGGCTATAAATTCCTAAATTCATTTCACCCTAAATAATTTAGGTGACTGAAATAGGAATCTAATTGAATCTTTAATTTCCTGAATAGTATGCGAGAAATCATTTTTCTTCGAGTTATATCGAATTCATTAATACGGACTTTAGGGTCTTTTTTCGTAATGTTACTGTAAAAATTATTTTTTATTGTTACAAATTACGATGCTTTATTTATATAAAAAAAGCAAAAATAAATTCTTGCGTTTTTATTTACTACTGAAAACCATAACTTTAGTACACGTATTTTTTGTTTAAACAAAATAAAGCATTTTAACTAAGAGTTAAGTAAAAATAATTAGTTCATTATATTCTGCGATCATTATTTGAAAAATACTGCAATTTTCATTAGAATTCGTTAATTTCATGATTTTTGGTGAATTTTTAGTAAGGGGAGGAGTCAAAATGTTTATACACTTTGAGCGTCGGCATTCATTTTGTGTGTACCTACCATTTTTCGATGAATATTTGATAGCAAAGCGACCACGTGTGTGTGGTTAATTTAAATTAAATTTCAATCACATAGTTACATTATCAATAATCATGTGATTAAACCCATTGAAAATTTACCGATATTGTAAACACATTCTGTTTACATTAAGCCTGTAGTGTTTTTTTAGTGATGCAATGTTGGCAACTGAGATTTTAAAAAAATCCGCGAGATCAGGAGAAAAAATCTCCAGGAAATCGCTAGATTTTTAACTTTTATCGTCTGAAATTTTCAAAAATCGCTAATCCCCCCCCCAACTCCATATTTTAACTTCCTACCATAAAAAATTATAAATATAGTGTATTAAATATATAAAATGTTCCGTGTTTTCTCACTATATGTTTCTGGAATTATATTGAAGCGGTTAGCTCCCCAGAAGGCTTACATATTTTATCAGCTAGTTTTGCCTAGTTTTTTCAGAGAGGGTATTTTTTTTTTGGTAGGAAACAAATCATAAACTCAAACTTTTTAAACTGCAAATTAAACATCACAATGATGGTGCAACATTGAAATTAGAAAAATAAAAAACAAAAAAATTTGTTTTAGCATATTAAAAGTATTTAGGTTGGTAGATAATTAAATTATACTGTATTGGTATAAGTTTTTTTTTTGCTGTTGTTTCTTGCTTTTTACAATTTTCGATTTAATACTTCTAAATAAAGCAGGGTTGCTTAGATCGTATTTTAAACTAAACTTCGGAGGTTGGAATGCTCCCCCACCTAAAATGTACTTGGAAAAATAGATTTTATAGCGAGATTTAAGAATGGTTAGTCGAAAAAAGGTGAAAAACAAAACAAATAATCAATAAATTATTGTTACCAAAGGCAATAAACGCTACTTTTTTTTAGTTACTTGAATGAGTTTATTTTATGTTTTAAAGAATGTTCAAGCGCTTTTCTTTATTTTGTAATCTAAAATTGAGGATGTGTGGGTGCCAAATATCTCCAGATTTTCTAGAATTCCCCGCTACATTGCAAACGAAATATCCAGATCTTGCAGGAAAACCGCTAAATTGTAACACTGGTCACGTGACAGGGAGCGGTAATAAATTATTGTCCCTAAATAAAAAATGGCGTATCGGTACAAAGAAAAACGCCTATTTATCATAGAAAAATTAAGTATAATGCTATAATTAAACAGAAATATATAAAAACACACATGGATATAGTAAACATATTATACCAAAACGTGGAAGCCATCCGTCCAGTGGTTTTTTAGACTATTAATTCCGAACAAACCAACAGTTTCATTTATATATATATATATATATATATATATATATATATATATATATATTATATATATATATATATTCGTTGTGAGTTCTTTTAAAATATTGTTTTTTTTAATAAATTTGATCTTATTTATATTAGATAAGATCTGGATACACAAACGCATATATATGATACAGTAATACGTCCAGCTTTCAGATTTATTATTATACAGTCAATTTTCTATATAATATTATATTTTACCAAACATAATGTAGTGGTTTCGAAGTAAGCACAAATTTGTCGGTGTGATGTTATCGACTAGATTCAAACAAAAAAAATATAATTCTTCAGTCTTAACTGTTTGATTATGAGCCGTGTCCAAGCGCATGTATATATTTCGAAAATAACACTCTTTAACATATCGAGATCTGTGCATGCAAGCAAGTTTGCTCAAGTTTTCTCTCCAAATTCAACTGTTTTGCTTTGCATTTTAACACCTTAGACGATATTTATGATGGCTTAACCTAAAAACAAAGCTTTAAATCTGTAGAACAAATATTCAGAGATGATATTTGCAGAGACGTTTCGCAAACACAGAGATAAATCACTTTATATATATATATATATATATATATATATATATATATAAGATAATAAAAATAAATAATTAATTAATTAACGCGGGTGTTATCAAAATAAGATGCAAATTTGAAGTCCCTCGCATACCCAGTACTGAGTTTATTTAGATATTTGTCTAATAATTTTATATAGAAAATGTATTATTTTAATTTCAATATCAGACCAAAAGCACACTACAAATTTATATGTATCTACACATTCACATAAACACATATATATATATATATATATATATATATATATATATATGTGTGTGTGTGTGTGTGTGTGTGTGTGTGTACACGCACATATGAAATGTTATGACCCTTTAGGCTGTGATCATAGCGTAGTATCTGTTAACTGTGGCAAACGGGGTCAAGGGTCAAAACATTATTATTATTATTGTTGTTATTTTATTGTTATTGATTGATTTGAGCGACGGATGGTTGCTGGATCAGTTACTATGATTAGAAGAAGAAACCATTAAATTGGGGAAGAAATGATTGACGTGTGAATCGCAAAAGGAATGTGAAAATAGAAAATAGATGCAAAAATTATTTTGGGGTTTAGAATAAACAAATAACTAGTTGTGGACATTAGGTTGGTCTGAGACACGTAATTAGGTGACGTAAGAGAACACGTGATGTAGTTAGTTTTGGAGAGATTGAGAGAGTGGAGAATTACCACCAGAGCGGACAGACGTCTAGACAGGGGTGGACAGATAGCTAGGGAGCGAGCTGTAAGAATATAACCGTTAGACGAACTGCAGATCCTGTGAAAACCATTTGAGACCACTGTAATAAATTTATATTATAAAAATATAAAAAGGTGTTTTATGGTTTCACAAATAAGAACGGATGTATCAATCGGATGGTGCTGATCGTTTCATGGTTCGTCATGGAGCAGCAGGACGTTAAAAGAACTCTTCAAGAAAAAGGTATGAAGCATATATTCGTTTTCTTATATATGAACTGTAAAAATATCCCATGTGATAAGTCTGATCCAATATGCCTCGGTTTACACGTCAATATCACGTCCTCCTGGCTAAACAACATACATACGATTTATACGTCTATTATCTGTCTGTTAAAAGAACAATATCTTACATCCAATGGATAACACTTGACACGTTTTAGTATATCATCTCCTGTCAAATATAACCCAATATACAACATATATCTATGTGTGTATATATTATTATTGCTTTGTAATAATGGATCAAAACTCCAATGCAGAACATAATCTGGTTTCTTGGCAACACTGATTCAAGAGAAAAAAATGTTAACAACATAAGAAACAATCATTAGTGCAGCCTTAAAATAAACTGGTATAGTACACAAAAGCAAAGCTACGCTTCTTAGCGAGATGGGCACGGAGATTTAATTAGATTCTTGATGACGCAAAAAGTGATGCAACACCTACCTTCTAAATCTTCTCTTTGTTATACGATTTAGGCTTGTCACTGAAAGTACATATTGTACAAGGAGAGTCTGAGCTACGTTCCTATTCAAACGCATGACATGGTCATCAACATGTACAGATATTCTTACGAGGCCGACGGCTATGAAGAGAGTTCTACGTGTGCCCGCAGGTCGTGTAAAATCCTTGTGTCCGGAAATTGCAATATTGAAGGTCCGACCCTCTCTTTTTTTAGAAATGTCAATCAAACACCATCAATCAAGAGAATATAATCAAGGTAATAGGAGGACGTAAATCACATGTCTAACCCACGTCTTACATGGCAGAAAAATTAATATTGGAGAATTATGTGTGGCAGATAGACTAACACCACATTTCTACCTTATGCGTGAGAATCCGCTCTACATGGAATATTTCACTCATATTATGCCTAAAGTAAGCTGAACTTACGAGAGAAATTGTATATAACATTTTCAAGCTACAAGCCACCACGAATTATATTTCTAACTCATGCGTTAAAGACTGACGTGAGCGATATGTTTCATTTATGCGTGATCGACTAGCTGAAATGGTATTTGTATGTTACGTATTACAACCTGACGTCAATGCGTAACGAAAATGATATTTGTTACTTAAGCGTGAGGAATTGGTGAGAATGAGTTTTCAAAATTATGTGTGACGGATCGATGCAAATAATAGTTCGAACTGAAACTTATAACAGTAATATGTATAAACTTCATAATGGCATGACAAATAATGGTGTTTAAAATAAATATTGAAGATTAACCATTTCTGATATATCTGCTACACACACACATACACGTGCGTGTGCGTGTGTGTGCGTGTGTGTGTGTGTGTGAGAGAGATAATATGTTAATTCTATTATATTTCACCTTTTATTTTAACCAATGCATTTATTTATGAAGTTCGGTGCATGTTAAATCTGAATACATAGCATATAAAAATGCATGACAAAAAGCGTGTATTCTAAATTTGAACACGCTGTTCATCTTACCGTTTATTTCCTTCCTGGTGTGAACATGTACAGTTCTTGTTTGTGACACAAAAACGATCATATAATTAGCCCAATTTTTTTTCAATAATTTCCGCACAGGACACAATAAGAACTAGTTAGCTTTTAAAATATTTTTATATACGTGTGTCTGTGTGTGTACGCGTGTGCGTGTGCGTGTGTATATGTGTGCTTGTGTGTGTGCGTGTGAATGTGTGTGTGTGAGTGAGTGCGTGTGTGTGTGTGTGTATTACATACTTGTCGAGGAGTTTTGATTTTTTATGCTTCAGGGGGTCCACTGGAAAATGTATCATGGGCGGTTACGTAAGTTTTTGAAGCAGCGACTTTTGTATCTTTATAATGCAGTGATGATATTGACTATATCAAGATTTGAATCACTTTTAAGACATATTGAGGCATTATCGTTTATTTCCTTCCCGGTGTGAACATGTACAGTTCTTGTTTGTGACACAAAAACGATCATATAATTAGGCCATTTTTTTTTTCAATAATTTCCACACAGGACACAATAAGAACTAGTTAGCTTTTAATATATATATATATATATATATATATACACTTGTGCCCGATATTATTCATACCCCTCCTTGAAAATTGAGTTTATTAGGTGTAACTTTGTAAGAATTTATTGTTTACGTCCATATTGATACATATTCTTAATAAACCTCTTCTGATCATTTTCGTCATTTTCAAATTTCGGGATACTTGTAATAAAAGAAATATACAGCTATTTATAAAATCTGCAATGTTCAAAAATAATCATACCCCCTTTTTTTCAGTATTAATCGAGTTTCTGACTGTTTGTTTCCTGTTTGATTCTTATTTTAATGCTTTTATACAACCTTTGATTAATTTCATTTTGTTTTTTGCATTTTTCAGAAATTAAAATGATATCAACTGAAAACCAATAAAAGAATAACAATTATTAGAATGGGGAAGAAAAAAGAGCTTAGTAATGATCTTAGGACTAAAATTGTGAATTCATATAAGGATGGTTTAGGTTACAAGTCAATTTCAAAGAAATTTGAGGTCCCTAAAGCAACAGTACAGAGCATCATCAAAAAATTCCGGAGCCACCACACAACAAACAACTTGATTGGTAGAGGAAGGAAAAGGAAACTGTCTGCTAGAGCCACCAGGAATATTGTAAGTAGTGTTAATGCAAATCCAACCGCCACTACTAAGGACATTTTAGAAAATCTGGAGTCTTCTGGCATAAAAATATCAAGGCAAACATTGCAAAGGACTCTGCATGAAAATGGTCTGAAAGGAAGAAGACCAAGAAGGACTCCATTGCACACCGGAAAACACCTTGCAGCACGTCTAAAGTTTGCTAGGACCCATGTGAATTCTCCAGAGTCCGTTTTCGCAAGTATTTTGTGCATTGACGAAACAAAAATTGAATTGTTGGCCATATGGATGCTTCTTACGTTTGGAGGAAGAAAGGAGAAGTTTACAACCCAAAGAACACCATACCCACGGTGAAACATGGTGGTGGTAGCCTAATGTTTTGGGGCTCCTTTTCGGCTAGTGGTCCAGGTAGTTTAGTCAAGATAGATGGAACCATGAAGAAGGAGCAATATTTTGAGATACTCCAGAAAAACATTAGACAGGATGCGGAGAAGCTCCATTTAGGACCAAACTGGGTCCTTCAACAGGATAATGATCCAAAACATACTGCCAAAATAGTCAAGAAATGGTTTGAGGATAATCAAATTAATGTTTTGGAATGGCATAGCCAGAGTCCCGACCTGAACCCTATCGAAAACCTCTGGCACATATTGAAAACTGAGGTTAAAAAGCGGAAACCTAGAAATTTGAGGGATTTGGAGAACTACTGCATTGAAGAATGGTCAAAAATCAGTGTTGATGCTTGTAAAAACCTTGTTGATAAATATCCAAAACGGTTACAGGCAGTTATTAAGAATAAAGGGCATGCTATTGACTATTAGTAAGAGAGGTATGAATAATTTTGAACTAGTGCTTTTATTGTTTTTCTTTGTATAATGTTTCAAACTTGTATAATTTATTTATTTGTTGAGTTTAAATTAAATGCTTATGCTTGATTTATTGTTTGAAATCCCTTTAATATTGTCTACCTTCTGGTTTGAGCAATATTCTTATAGAAATCTCAAAGATCCGAGGGGTATGAATAATATCGGGCACAAGTGTATATATACGTGTGTCTGTGTGTGTGTACGCGTGTGCGTGTGCGTGTGTGTGCGTCAGTGAGTGTGTGTGTGTATGTGTGTGTGCGTGTGTATTATATACCTGTCGAGGAGTTTTGATTTTTATGCTTCAGGGGATCCACTGGAAAATGTATCATGGGCGATTACGTAAGTTTTTGAAGCAGCGACTTTTGTATCTTTATAATGCAGTGATGATATTGACTATATCCAGATTTGAATCACCTTTAAGACATATTGAGGAATTATACGGGCGTAAAAATCGTTTCACATGGCTTTTTGCACGTTTATTTGTTATGCGACTGATTTTACGTCAGGAGAAGAAAAAATAACAAAATAATTCGCAAAGCGCAAGGTTCAGGCCAAAATAAACAAAAAAAAAACAAACTTAGGCCACACACGCAAAAAGTATTTCCTTGTAAGACTAATAAATGCTCCCTTAGTCGAAATGCGTACAACATCGAAGCCGATGCGTATTTATTTCGCTTGAGGGGTCACTCGTATACGTCAGCCAGATATGCTTCTTATATAGAGAAATTATCGTCTTATTTCACTCATTTTTAATAGGATGTTCAAGTTTTAGGAGTTTTGTTTGTTTGTGGTTTTTTTTATGAAATTGCCGATCGGGGGAGGGGGGGGGCTCAGCTGTTCGTTGATGCAGTCGAGTTTCAAACTATTTTTTATTACAAATTGCCATTTTAAGGTGGATGATGTTGCTTTATGCGTAGTACAGAATAATTACAAAATATTCTGCTACTTCTACAGTTTGTCGCCGAAAAACGAAACTCCATTTTTATTCGGGCACTTGTCGTTGGAATCAGTGAGTAATCAGTATGGCCAAAGTAGGAAATAAATAACAAAAAATTAAACTAGATATTAATTACTTCCGGAGAGAACCATGCAAAAAGTTAATAAAGAAAGTGAGAGAACATATATCGGCAATTGTTTAATTGGAAATGTTTCGATTTAATTCATGAAAACAGAAAAGTTTTTCAAGAAATGTATATATAGTTTTATTATTAAAAACAGAAAATGAAAACGACATATAATTGTTTCAACTGGGCGACCGTTATTCGAAGACCAAAGCATTTATTGTATAAAAATGTATCAAAATATAATTGTAAAGGGTATTTATTGAAAAAGTCCGAAATTAAATATAATTTTGATAAAACACTTGTATTTTTTCCTACTTCGACCATAGTTTAAAGTACTGATTTCGCCCTCTGATTTTAGCGACAGGTGCCCGAATGAATGGCGTCTCCGTTTCGGCGATAAACTGTAGAAGTACAATATCCTTCCCTCCTAATCTAGGTTCCTGAATTGTTAGTTATTGTTTCAACAGTGTAACGTCTCTGCATAAGTACCGGAAGACAAAAGTAAAATATATATTTGTTTTGGAAGGAAACGTGTTATTGTTGGTTGGGGTTTGTATTACTATGCATATGGATTCGAGGGAGTTGTCAAGGAACAAATATATAACAAAATGTTTATTTTTTCTACCATAGAAATCGGAAGAACTTTATTTAAGTAATATACTTAATATCTACAATTACCATATGCTCGTTTGTATTAATAAAGAAGCCTCGTTGATATCTCTACCAAACCACTGGATATAGTTTATAATTAACTGTTACTATAATTGTAACTGAAATCTACAGTGATTTTAGCTGCGTCACTAGGACCATTTTCTGTATTGATGCAATGTTTTGTCCCTGACCCTAATGACTGCCTATAAATACGAATTCCGAATCACCATGTAATAATTGTTTCTCTTTAAGTCCAAGACGACAGCTTTTGAGTAACATGCATGCTAAATAGGGAAAAAGAAGAAAAAAGATGTTTTTTCGGTTTCCCAAGCTAAAACATTACTTGAAACTCTAAATCCTAATGAAACTCTACTGTATTCTGTAAGTTAATAACCCCGTTGCTTGAAAGCTAACAATCTGCTGCCACCACCTCTAGCTGCCACTAAAACTCTGCATTACACACACCTTAGTAGTTGAATCCTTAGCCTCCAGCTCCTAACCTTCACATGCTAATCGCCTAACAGTCATCACTAAACATCTATACATTTCTACCTCTAAGGAATGCACTGGAGTTCATTCTTATTCAGTTTGGTACTTACCAGCCAACGTATCCACACAGATGCAAGGCGATCTTTATTACATAACAATGCCTCTTCGTAGATGGTTTTGCAACGATAAATACAAAACCAAATCCGATACTCCCTGTTATGCAAACCGCTCGATGACTCTTAAATAAAAACTGAAATTATCTCCCTTTAATAGTAGAAACACACTAACACTTACAACTTCTATCTATTCGTATCTACTGAAAATTTGCCCAAATATCTATTTACTTATTTATACATACGGAATACGCCATGACTCAAAATTTACCTCCAGTTATACCCGTACTGTACTGTATCCACATTTAAACCCTCCTGTAATGTAAAAGTTACATTTACGGGGCCAAATAATTAGCTCAATTCCTAATACCTACTCACACTGTAACGTTATCCTGTACCTAAGCTAACATATAAATTAATTTTTTTTTAAATGTAAAAATATAAAAGTAAAAGTCTTAATCCACACTAATGACATTCTAACAAGCCTCCTCACATAGTTGCTTCCGCTGCATGATTTGTTCTCCTTAGTAACAATGAAATAGCAATATCCCTAAATCACTTCGAGGGGTGTAACTATTCATTAGATATATAACCTCTACAAACTAACCCTGTAAGATTAACTAACCAAGCGAGGTCGCAAAAATACCTGGATTAGGACCCAGGCGCGGAGCAAGCCCACTCAGAGCTGATTGACCCAGTAGATCTTCCCAAATCATCCGTCTATGGGAAGGGAAACTCTGAAACTAAACCTAAGGGGATGGAGGCTTCTCCAATCATGGATGACAACCTTCCTAGAGCTGGTGACTCAAACAAATTACCGGTCTGCAAACCTAAACTGCTTAAGGATTAGATAGGCACTGTCTATCGCCCGGCTTCCATACTCCTTCTTTGCTATTGGTCAGGCGCACAGACGCTATCAAGGTGATTTGAGAAAACACTCAGTGGTAGATCTTGTTTCTTGTCTATGGCAATGAACGCCATTTTTCCCATTCCCGACACATCCCACCCTTCAAAACTGGGCATTTGGGAGTGCTTGAGTAGCACATATGCCTGTGCAATTAGGTTGAGCTTCTTCTGATGGATTGAGGGTACTGGATTGGCAGTTCCTGGCTGCTCTTTCCGACTGGCAGTGCAGGTGCCCTAATTCTTTGGTAGCGTTTACACCTGATCCTCCATCAACATTTATATTATATCGGGAGGGTTGTAGTGCAATGTCGCGCATGGAAATGGAACCCTGCACTCATCCCCGATGGGAATTTCTGAGGCCAAAGTTCTAGTTGAAGAATGGGCAGCTGATGGTTTACTTGTGTTGCATAACCTCTTGTTCAGCTCCCCCTTACCTAACCTAAACTCTTTAAAAACATGATGAAAGTACAATGAAAATAAGCCTAAACCAGGCTTAGGGACAAGCAAATCCAACTTGCCTCCTCCCTTGAGGCTCGCATTCACGAACATCATTGGGCTTCGAACTAATTTAGCTGATATTGAAGCATTTCTCCTAACAAATACCCCAGATATCTTAGCATTAGGCGAGACTAACCTACACTCCTTAATCCCCTCTAACTACTTTAACATGCCTGGCTATCTCCCACTCTGCCGTAAGGACTCTGACAGACATATACACGGACTTGGAGTCTTTCGAAACACCCTCCTCTTGACTAGAGAAACACACCTAGAATCGGAAGATGAAGGCTTTATGTGCTTTACACTAAACATACAATATAACATTAGCTACTTTTATTTTCTCTACCGCTCTCCCTCGACCCAGGACTTCACAATAATAAACAAAGTCTCTGACAGCATAGACACAGCACTCTCCCTCGACACTAGCGTAAGTACATGTATTTGGTGACTTTAATGTCCACCACAAAAACTGGCTTGGATTCTCTACTTACACAGATGCAACGTTCTGTACCACACATAGCTTCGCTATATCTGACTCCCTATCACAAATAATTGTGTTTTCAACCAGTTTCCCTTACCAGCAAGAACAATACGCATCACTTCTACACCCGTATCTGACTACAGTTCCTGATGATTGTATAACAAATGCTGAAAGCCCACTCGGGATGCTGATCATGCAATGATAATGGTTGAAATCGCCCTAAATTCAAGACCCAAATCTGAAGAGCCAGTGCTCAAAACAACGAGATATTATAAAAAGGCTGACTGGGAAGCCAGCAGAGATCTTATCAGAGATGGCCCATGGGGAAATATATTTTCTCTTCCTGCTGGACAGGGGACAAATGAGACCACTGAATGGTTCAAAACGCAATTGAAGCACATGTTCCCAGCGGAAATTTTATAGCAAGTCCCAATGGTGTACTACTACTTTCGCAACTGCCATTGCTCAATTAACCATGCTCTAGTCCATCACGTTACTGATGCTAAACTTCTAACTGACCTACAATATCGTTTTAGACAAGCCCGTTCCACAGCAGACATCCTCATTGTAATTTCTGAACGTATATACCATTAACTGGAAAAAGCCGGGAAGGGCAGAGCGGTAGTTCAAGATATATAGTTTGTTTTTATACATGGATTTCACCAATTATCAAGGTCCAATGGCGACTCGGGGATAAGGGTTATTGTGTGTACAGTACTCAATGGGATAGTGTAGCAATAGTATTGGAGAATTGATAAGGTGTCATTACTAAGTGGGGGGGTCATCAGGAATTTGTTTGTGTTGGACTTGAAGACATTCAGGTTGAAGTCGGGAGGGAAACAGGCAAGCGGAACAGAGTTCCACAGGCGTGCAGTTCTAAGAAAGAAGCTTTGTTCGTTGAACCTACGTTTTGATTTAGGCACAGATAAGGAGTGGGGAAATTATTGACGGTGGTTTCAGCGAGTCGAGTGTTTTTTGAACAAGATTAGTGAAGGGGGACCAGAGAATGGAGCTCAGACGAGCACTTACCATGGAAGTAACGATAGAACAATGGCAGGCTCGCTACGTCTCTTCTGTGGGAAAGAGGTGGCAGGGAAGAGAAAAGGGCATCCCCCACTAAGCCACGAAGTCTATTTTGTACTCTGTCAAGGCAGGATAGGCTTTTTTAGCAGCTCCTGCCCAGATGTGGCAGCAGTACTCCATCTGTGGACGTACTTGGCTCTTATATAGATAGAGAATTGCATCAGTAGTGAGATATCTTCTGGAGCGGTAGAAGGATCCCACCATTTTCTCAGCGACCTTGGCCACAGACTTGATGTATGTGTTCCATTTAAGATCAAGAGTAAAGGTCAAACCCAGAAGCTTATCAAAACATGGGGCCTTCCCTAGACGACAGCCATCCATTTCAATTGATGCCAGATAGGGATCAGAGCGTGTATGATGTAGAGATAGGAGCTTGGTCTTAGATGCATTAAAGGTAACCAGCCACCACTTTCCCCACTGTACCACGCGCTCAGATTAGAGGAGAGAGAACATCATCATTTACGGCCTTTGATGTGTTGCCATAGATAATCGTGTCATCAGCATAGATGTCAAGGAAGGATTTAAGTGTGTGTTTTGGGAGATCATTGATGTAGATCAGGAAGAGGGTTGGGCCCAGTATGGACCCCTGAGGCGCACCAGCATTAATACTGTGGGGCTCTGATTTCTGCCCATCAACCACTATTATGAGCATATCAGAGGGAAAGGATTTAATAATCGAGAAAACATTTCCAGATATACCGTAGTTTGAAATCTTGTGTAGTAGGCCTTTATGCCAGACCGTATCGAAGGCCTTTGATATGTCGAGAGCAATTGCCCTAGAAAGGAACCCTTTGTCGAGAGATTCGCTTATGTAGAGCTAGCAGAGCGGAAACCATACTGCGTGTCGCTAAGAAGGTTATTTCTCCTGAGGTGGTTGACTACTTCTCTATTTATTGTGGATTCCAGCAACTTACTCATGACACACAGGAGACTTGTTGGTATGTACTGAGAGGGAGATTACTTATCATCTTAACTCTTAAATACAAGGCATACTGATGAGGTTTTCCATGGTGGTGGGAAGCACTTCTCCTTAAAGCAACGCTTAAAGAGCTTGGTAAGTATGGGGGCAAGTCCCGGTTGTAATATTTTTAACATTATAACTGGAATACCGTCAGGACCAGTTGCTTTACTGGAATCAATGTTCTTGATTAGCTTGGCGACCTCACGCACAGATATTTGTATGTTGCATAGCGTGTTGTCTGTTATAGGAGGGGATACGGGGAGTTGATTGGCTTCGTCGCACAGGGAAGAATTTGCCCCAAAGTTTTTGGCAAATAGTTTGGCCTTGTCGACTGCTGTCGAGATGACCTCTGGTCTATTGATAATGGTTGGGATAGAACGCACGTTTCTGTTCAAGATCCTATTTGCTATTTGCCAGAACTGGTGGAACCAAACCGCTGCTCAGCTACTTTGGATGTAACGGACTGAGCATATAGTTCTCTGGCATTTTGTATTACTCTTTTACAGTGGTTGCTGGAGGTCCTGAAAGCAGCTTTAGTCTCAGTGCATCTATTACGTTTGTAGCTATGGAAAAAGTGATTTCTGTGTGCGATTGCAGCAGCACATTCTGGGGAGACCCATGGGTGGCTGTTAGGTTTTTGTTGGAATTTTTTAGATGGTATGAATTGGTCTATGCCTACAAGTAAGGAGTCAGTCAGGTCTGATACTCTAGAGGACACATCCTTTTTAAACATTGGAATGGAGAGGTAGATCAGATATGAATGTACGGAAGCTATCCCAGTCCGCCATAGAGTATCGGTATACAGTACGGTGGAGATGTACATCTGTAGATGTATTATATTTCATTTTTATCTTAACTGATACGACGCAGTGGACGGAGTATCCCAGAGGAGATAGAACGGAACATGAGCCTAGATCAGTGGAAGTGGATAGAAAAATGGCTAGAAGGCTTTCGTACTGACCGGTAGTATCGGGCACACGGCTGGGCTCGCGAACAATCTGAGTGAGGTCATAGACATTGAAGTTGCCGCAAATTTGAATGTTATCGGAGGGATGAGCAGACAGGATGTGGTCAATTTTCTCTGATATATTCTTAAAGACAGTAACTCCGCTGTTGTGGGGGCGATAGAGGGCAAATATAAATGCGGTGGTGTAAGCATATGTAACCGTGAAGCACATATAAGGTAGATTAGGGTCATCTCAGGAGATATCTCTGCCACAAGGGAAGCCATCTTTAATGTAGGCAAATATTCCATGCCTGTGGCGATTTGGGGTCAGATTTAGATGTTAGGTTAGAGTATCCTTTAATTATGAACTCATCTAGGGAGGTGGTCGGCCCTATTCCAGTTTCGCTTCGAAATAATATGTCAGGTTTCGTCTTCTGTGATTGGGTTTCAACCTCTGGAAGGTTAGAACATAGACCCCTGATGTTGGAGAAGGATATATGGTAGTAGGAGTCTACGTAGGAGGATGCGGTTCTAGGTTTATTCGTGTTTTCTTTTTTGAGATATTTCATGTTGAGGATTTTGGGGTTTGTGGAACAGGTCAGCATACTTGGTTAGAGTAGAACAGAGAGAGAAAGTAAGAGAGGAAAGAAAGGAATTTTTTTGTAGCATATGATAAGGTAAAGCCGTAACAATTACCCACTAGTATGGCATCGAGAGGCCCCACCAGAGACTACCTCATGGTCCAGAATCCATTCACCAAATGGCAATACAGCAGCCCGAGTACTTTGCACCTGCTGATGGGACAGCCTCCTTAGTTGTTATTCCAAGTTTCGGGTCCCTGACTATCAGGCGGTTAACGCTAGCCCAGATGAAAACGTTTACCTCCAGCACGCTTACTAGTTACATGGTCGTAAGGATAGACATAGAGACAGAAAATTTCATACATCTCAGACTACTGTTCACGAAGTACTACCGACCTGGGAAGCCGTTTTTTCTTCACCCTTTGTCAGAAACATCACCCATTAGAAATGAGAACCGAGGGACAAAAAAGGGGAAGCGAGAGTTACTGGAGCTGCCGATAACACATACACTGCATTATCTATTCTCCATTTAAAAAAATTTTTTTTTTAAAATGTAAAAAAAAAATGGTGAGAAGGGCTTATTTATATCTACTTAGTATAAGTCCTTTGTCCGTTCCTAGTTTAGAATAGAATTTGAAGATATTCTCCTTTCCCACATTAATCCGTGGACGTTGTTTTTTATTGCTTTAGGTACCTCGCGAAAGGACCTTCGAGATTCACCTAATTACGTTTCAATAATGTGGCATCTTATTTAAAGGCTGGTAAAGGGTAATACCAGGAGTATTTCATAAAAAAAGTTTAAAACACGAGTAATAAGACATGATAAGTAATGTTAAGGTGTTTCAATTTTAGTAAGACTGAAATAAGAGAACAAAGATGAATAATATATATATATGTATATATATATACACATATATATATATATATATATACATATATACATATATATTAATACACAAAAATGTCCAAATTAAGACAAGATACATTTCAACAGTTATGGGTAAAGATTTTAACTTAGCTCTGAAGGCACCGACCCTTTCTTCTGACGTCATCTCGAAAACTGACTAGTAGCTAGCAGACGTGGGTTTTGGCAGGGTATGGCATGAGAGTCTCCTCAGGAAAATTAGATCATACGGTATCATTGGTAGAATACTAAACATAATTAAATCCTTCTTATATAAGAGAAAAATCAAGGTTGTCCTCAATGGTCGTCCATCTAAACAACATGATATAAATGCAGGAGTGCCTCAGGTGTCTATCCTTGAACCTCTATTTTTTCTAATATTTATTAATGACCTCTCGACAAAATTGCCTCTGATATGCTTATATATGCTGATGACCTCCAATCTGCAGTGGAATGGGGACAAAAATGGATGGTCACATTCAATGCTGCCAAGACTAAACTGGTTTCCTTCAATAATTACAAGATACCTTCTCTGCCACCAATAGCAATGACCAGTGACTCTTTATCTTAGAGTACATCTTTCAAACTGCTGGGCCTAACGTTCACAGGAAACATGAGTTGGAAGAATTACATTGAAAGCATTGCAAGGGCCGCTGCGATGAAGGTAGGTTCTATCTACCGTGCTAGAAAACTACTAACACCCGAAAGGTTCCTGTACTTCTATAAGGCCACCATTCGCCCATTTATGGAGTATTGCTGTCACATTTGGGCTGGGTCATCTGCTACTAGTCTCTCGCTCCTAGACAAGGTTCAAAACAGAGTCGCCAATCTGATATGCCCTGAACTGGCATCTTAGCAACAGCCTCTGTCCCATCGACGAAATGTTGCCTTCCTTTGCTTGTTCTACAAGTATTTTAATGGTGAATGCTCTGCCGAACTGCAGACACTTGTGCCCCTACAACGTAGACGCGCTCGACAAACCCGACAGGCAGCTAAATCCCACCCTACACAGTAGAGATCCCTAGATGTAAAAGATCTTTCTATTCTAGTTCTTTCTCTCCCAGAACCGCTAGACTCTGGAATTCCATTCCAGATCCCTGCTTCCCCAATTGTACTGACATGCAGAAGTTCAAGTGTAACGTGAACCGACATATTACTGCTCAAATCTCAGCATAGTACCCCAGCAGTTGTTATCCCTGATAGTAGCCCCCTACACCAATGTGGCAATGTGTCTTGTTTGGGGTGAAAATGTAATTAAAACAAAAGTACTCGATTATAATTGTTTTAAATCCATTTGTATATAGATGCATATACTATTTGAAACTAAAGCGCAACAGATCGACTAAGTAAGATACATATTTTTCTAACTAATCTGACGACGGATGTGACCAGCAGTGTCTTTACAATTGGCAATCTGTATAGTGATGTGATATGTTTTAAATAAAAGATGAAATAAAAATCCATGTAATTGTGTGGTCCATAATTGTGGTGTTCCATTGTTTTGACCAATCCGTTCAGCCATTTTTTACATAAACTAAAAGAAAAAAGAAACAAAAATGAACGTAATCTATAAACTTCTGATTAATCAAGTACCTGAACCAAAAATAGACGATACGCATGTGGTGTAGCCGGCGCGTGTATACAGAAGCGTGTATTTAATAGATGTCGCTTTATCGTTGTTATATATACAGTGTGTCTTCTAGTGATTACATTGTACGTGCATATATATAATTGTTAGTCATGTGTGTATATACGTGTGTTTGTCTATGACTGTCTAGAATTGAGTTTGTTTTGTGTGTAGGCACATTTAAATAGAGTACCTAGCGGGATAATGATATAAATAATACCTTTAAAAGCTTAAGGACAACTTATACTTATTTGCGAATTTTACATCTGGTTTATCAATGACATATCTGATCTATCTTTGGTCTTGTTTGACAGCAAGCTGCAATGAAAATTCTTAAAACAAGACAGAGCATCAGCTTTTGTTTTCGTCAACTCTTTATGCCAGAGGTTTTTTCTCCTTTTGATTAGTTGTAGTGATAATTCAGACTATCGCAATGTCTGACCCGTCTAGTCCGAGAAATCGCTATCTGTAAACCGTCTCTGACTCACATTTTTAACTAATTTCACGTATCTTAGAATACACCATCTTCAAAATTGCCATATCTGAGAAGTATGGTTGGGAATTGTGCAAATTTAGCCTCACAATTTTACGCGCGGCTATCATTACAAACAGGGGCATTGTATTTGAGACTGGACGAAAGCGTTGATCGAATCAGTACACCAGCGCAACAGCGTTTATATTGAAAACAATTGTCGAGCAGGATTTAATACAGATTAAATAAATAACGTAAATAACGTGACTTAAATAAAATATTTTATCTAAGTAGAAGACATTTAAAAGAAGTTCCTCAAACAAATTGAGATAGACAAATGTTCGCTATTTTATTTTCATGAAATTCATTTATTGTCAATGACAAAATGTAACACGTCTAATTTAATCTGCTCATTCTATTTTTAAAATTAGATTTTTTTTTATTTAACTATCAAACTGAACGCACATTTGTTAGCGGTAATAATGTAATTATTTATTCGAAATTGTTTTCTTCGCAATACATTCAACCTGGAATAATCTTCGCTACTGTTAAGATGTTTTATATCATCGTTACGATATGCGTTTATTAAGTTTCCAGAATTGTTTTTTTGTAAATGCATGTTAAAATGTCGTAGACGTTTGAAAATTTAGGATTCTTTTGAAAGACATCTTATAAGACTGCTAACCAATTTTTGTGATTCCAATTCCGCAATACAAGGGTGGGTCCACACTCCCCAAAGCCTGCAAGTTGGGGCCTCACCATCGGATATATTTGGGGGCATATCCAGGACCGCATATAATATATATATATATATATATATATATATATATATATATATATATATATATGTGTGTGTGTGTGTATATATATATATAAATAAATTATATATATATATATATATATATATATATATATATGGGGTGTCATTAGCTAGAATCGACACTGATACTTAAGTTTCACATCCTGTCGTACTACCAACTAGACTCATATTCGAGATTTGTCTATGTATTTACATATATTGATTAGAACTGAACAAGATTATGTTCATGCGCAGATGGCAGTAGATCGCACACAATAACTTATTAGACATTTATAATCCATGGAATCGATTTTCCTCTACATTTTAAATATAATAAATATAATACATCAAGGTGAATGTCAATAATGAAGCCCACACTGTTTTGTGTTTTGTTTAGCATGTTTTAGTGTAAAAAAACGTACATTCACAGCGACATTTATCCTTTATAGACTTGAAATCTGATTCTTGCAATATATACACTTACTATCCGTTATGTTCTCTTTAGTTGGCTATTTCCGACTAATATACTAGATTTCAAAGCAAATCGTGTAGAGATTAGAGGAATCCTGACATGGTAGACATTACCTGCAATTGTCAGATGGTGAGAAAGTTTAGTATCGGTGCTGTTTACATGACATTCTGCCAGATATGAATTTTCATTGTGTTTGGATGTTTAATAAAAAAGGTGTCCCAACTCATGGCACAACAATTACAGGAATTATATTATCTGTGGTTCATATTTCACTGTCTTTTAAAAAAAAAATACCAGAGTTTTTGTTGTTTGCCATATTTTGTTTTTGTTTTTGTTTTTTGTTTTTTGTTGTTGTTTGTCATACGTTCATTATGCATGTGTTACTCTTTTGTTATGAAACATTGTTAGAAAAAGAACCTTCTAAGAAGTAGCAGTCATTCACTGGCAATTCTGTAGAGGTTGTGTTATAATGATACTATCTTCGTGGTCAGTTGCACTCCTCAAAAAAAAATAGGTCGTACAAAAGGGGCCAGGTTACCAGAACACTTATGCTATAAAACATATTCAAAGCGAAGATTGGCATTTTTTGTTTCTAATAACGAATAACGGGTGTAATACGTATATAAACTCCTCGATAAGTTTCACCTGGCAATTCAACATTACATGTTCGGTTATTATGATAGCGACCTCAGGGATTTTAAAGATAGAATCGAAATTTTACAAATTTCATCCCCAAAATACATAATTGCGTTTTTTCATACGAAGGAACCATTCAATTTATCTGGATCTCATCATCTAATTCATCTTTATTTAAACAAATTTTGTGCCGTTTT
Source organism: Euprymna scolopes (assembly GCF_053919585.1). NCBI lineage: Eukaryota > Metazoa > Mollusca > Cephalopoda > Sepiida > Sepiolidae > Euprymna > Euprymna scolopes. Next base: position 27,024,186 of record NC_136508.1, on the reverse strand, counting down.
TTAAAGAAAATTAATAGTCTATCAACAAAAAACCCCGCATAGTTTTAAAAAGCACGCAACAAATTACCATACACAATTATACTGGAATGAGGGACTGTTCACTTTAGTGTAATTCTTTAACTACCCATGATTAACTTTCCCATATCTTCAACATATCTTGGAACGTTCCGTTTTTACATATTTTAAATGGAAAATAAAAGAAAGTGTATACATACACTTTTCCATATCTATGACCTACTAAAGTGGCATGTCGAAATATTTAAAATCGTAGGGTGCTTTGTTAATTAAAGATAGTTTAAACCTATAAATTTCAGGTGAACACATTATTACCTACTTAAGAGTCATGTCGATATAAGTAAATAAAATTAGGGGTCTTTAATATCTACGCATTTCAGGTGAAAACAGTATTACTTACTTACATACTATGTTGAAATGGATAAAAATTCGAAAGCATTAAAGATGAAAGCATAATTACCTACTTAAGAGTTATGTAAAACTAAGTAAAATCATAGATGATTTTGTGGATTACAGATATTTTGAACTCACCTATTTCAGGTGAATACATTATTACGTAATTATAGTGCAAAGCAATTAGTACAAAGCAATTAGTACAAAGCAATTTGTACAAAGTAATTAGTACAAAGCAATTAGTACAAAATAATTAGTACAAAGCAAAGAGTACAAAGCAATTAGTACAAAGCAATTAGTACAAAGCAGTTAGCACAAAGCAATTAGAACAAGCAATTAGTACAAAGCATATAGTACAAAGCAGTTATTGGAAAGCAATTAGTACAAAACAATTAGTGCAAAGCAATTAGTACAAAGCAATTAGTACAAAGCAGTTAGTAAAAAGCAATTAGTGCAATGCAATTAGTACAAAGCAATTAGTACAAACAAATTTTTACAAAACAGTTAGTTGAAAGCAATTAGTACAAAGCAATTAGTACAAACAAATTTTTACAAAACAGTTAGTACAAAGCAATTACTACAAAGCAATTAGTACAAAGCAGTTAGTAAAAAGCAATTAGTACAAAGCAGTTAGTGAAAAGCAGTTAGTACAAAGAAATACGTCCAAAGCAGTTAGTACAAAGCAATTCGTACAATGCAATTAGTACAAAGCTATAAGTACAAATCAATTAGTAAAACGTAATTAGAAAAAAAACAATCAGTGGAAAGCAATTTGTAAAAATTTGTGTACAAAGCAATGATTACAAAAATTTAGTGAAAAGCAATTAGTACAAATCACTTAGTACAAAGCAATTATTACCCAGTAATAAGTACAAAGCAGTAAGGACAAAACAGTTAGTACAAATCAATTAGTGCAAAGCAATTAATACAAAGCAATTAGTAAAAGCCGGTTAGTACAAGGCAATTAGTACAAAGCAATTAGTGTAAAGCAGTTAGAACAAAGTATTTAGCACGTGACAATTAATAAACTACAAGTAGTACAAAGCAGTTTCTACAAAGCAATTGGTACAAAGAAATTAGTAAAAAGCAATTAGTACAAAGCAGTTAGTACAAAGCAATTAGTACAAAGCAGTTAGTACAAAGCATTTAGTACAAAGCAATTTGTACAAAGCTATTAGTATAAAGCAATTAGTGCAAAGCAAATAGTACAAAGCACTTAGTACAAAGCAATTAGTGCAAAGCAATTTGCACAAAGCAATTACTACAAAGCAGTTGATGCAAAGCAATTAATACAAAGCAAAAAGTACAAAGCAATCAGTACAAAGCAGTTAGTACAAAGCAATTATTACACAGTAGTTAGTACGAATCAGTTAGGACAAAGAAGTTTGTACAAATCAATAAGTACAAAGGAATTTATACGAAGCAATTTGCAAACACCGCTTAGTACAAAGTAATTAGTACACAGAAATTTGTACAAAGCAATTAGTAACAAGTAATTAGTACAAAGCAATTAGTTCAAAGAAATTAGTAAAAAGCAATTAGTCCTAAGCAGTTAGTACAATGCAATTAGTACAAAGCAATAAGTACACAGCAAATAGTACAAAGAAGTTAATAGAAAGCATTTAGTACAAAGCGATTAGGGAAAAGAAATTAGTACAAGCAATCTGTACAAAACAGTAAGTACAACACAATTTGTACAAAGCAATAGGCACAAAACGATTAGTAAAAAGCAGTTAGTGGAAAGCAATTAGTAACAATCAATTAGTGCAAAGAAGTTATTAAAAATGCGTTAGTACAAAGCAATTAGTACAAAGTAGTTAGTACAAAGCAATTAGTACAAAGCAATTAGTACAAAGCAGTTAGTAAAACGCAATTAGTGCAAAGTTGTTAGTGTAAAGCAGTTAGTATAAAGCAATTAGTGCAAAGCAATTAGTACAAAGCTATTAGTACGAAGCTATTAGTACGAAGCAATTAGTACAAAGCTATTAGTACGAAGCTATTAGTACGAAGCAATTTGTACAAAGCAATTAGTACAAAGAAATTAATGCAAAGCTATTAGTACAAAGCAATAAGTAAGAAAGCAATTAGTACACAGCAATTGATACAAAGCAATTACGACAAATCAGTTAGTACAAAGCAATTATTACAAAGGAGTTAGTAATATGAAGTAAGGAAAAAGCAGTTAGCACAAATCATTTAGTGCAAAGCAATTAATAAAAAGCAATTAGTAAAAACATGGTAGTACAAAGGAATTAGTACAAAACAGTTAGTACAAAGCAATAATTGCAAATTACTTAGTAAACACCAAATAGTACAAAACAATTAGTATACATCAATTAGTACAAAGCAGTCACTACAAAGCAATAAGTACAAAGAAATCAGTAAAAAGAAATTAGTTCAAAACAGTTAGTACAATGCAATTAGTACAAAGCATTTAGTACAAAGCACTTATTACAAAGCCATTTGTACAAAGCAGTTAGTACAAATCAATTATTACACAGTAGTTAGTACGAAGCAGTTAGAACAAAGCAGTTAGTATAAAGCAATTAGTTCAAATCAATTAGTACAATACAATAAGTGCAAAGCAATTAGTACAAAGCAGTTAGTATAATGCACCTAGTACAGAGCAATTAGTACAAAGCAATTAGTGCAAAGAAAGTATTACAAAGCAGTTAGTACAAAGCAATTAGTGCAAAGCAGTTAGTACAAAGCATTTAGTAGAAAGCAATTAGTAAAAACACGTTCGTACAAAGACATTAGTACAAAGCAATTAGTACAAACCAAAGAGTACAAAGCAATTAGTGCAAAGCAGTTAGTAGAAAGCAATAAGTGCAAAGCAGTTAGTGCAAAGCTGTTAGTAAAAAGCAATTTGTGCAAAGCAGTTAGTACAAAGCAAATAGTACAATGCAATTTGTAAAAAGCAATTAGTACAATGCAATTAGTACAAAGCAATTATTAAAAAGCAATCAGTACAAAGCAATCAGTGCAAAGCAATTTGTACAAATCAATTAGTACAAACAGTTGTTGCACATAAATTAGAAGGAAGCAGTTAGTAAAAAAGCAATAAGTACAAAGAGATGTGCACAAAGCAATTAATACAAGGCAACTAGTACAAAGCAGTTAGTACAACGCAATTAGTACAAATCAATTAGTATAAATAAGTTCGTACGAAGCAATTAGTAAAAATTAGTTCGTACCAAGCAATTAGTGCAAAGCAATAAGTACAAAGGAATTAGTACAAAGCAATAAGTACAAAGAATGTAATACAAAGCAATAAGTACAAAGCAATTAGTTCAAAGCAATTAGTCCAAATCAGTTCGTAAAAAGCAATAAGTACAAAACCATTAGTATAAAGCAATTAGTTCAAATCAATTAGTACAAAGCAATTAGCGCAAAGCAATTACTACAAAGCAGTTAGTACAATGTAATTAGTACAAAGCAATTAGTACAAAGCAATTAGTGCAAAGAGATTATTACAAAGCAGTTAGTACAAATCAATTAGTGCAAAGCAGTTAGTACAAAGCAATTTGTACAAAGTAATTAGTACAAAGCAATATGTACAAAATAATTAGTTCAAAGCAATTAGTGCAAAGCAGTTAGTACAAATCATTTAGAGCAAAGCAATTAGTACAATGTAATTAGTACAAAGTAATTATTACAAAGCAGTTATTACAAATCAGTTAGTACAAAGCAATTAGAAACCACCGGTAAATACAAAGCAAATAGGACAAAGCAATTAGTACAAAGCAATTGGGGCAATGCAGTTAGAACAAAACAATTAGTACGAAGCAATTACTACAAAACAATTGTTACAAAACAGTTAGTACAAAGCAGTTAGTACAAAGCAATTAGAATAACCGGTAACTTCAAAGCAAATCGTTCAAAGCAATTAGGACAAAGCAGTTAGTACAAAGCAATTAGTACAATGCAATTAGAAAAGACCGGTAAGTACGCAGCAAATAGTAGAAAGCTAGTAGTACAAACAATTAGTGCAAAGCAGTTAGTACAAAACAATTAGTACAAATCAGTTACTACCAAGCAATTAGTATAAAGCAATTTGCACAAAGCAAGGTGTACAAAGCAGTAAGTAAAATACATTAGTACTAAGCAGTTAGTACAAAGCTATTTGTGCAAAGCAATTAGTACAAAGAAATTAATACAAATCAATTAGTACAAAGCAGTAAGTTAAAGACATTAGTTCAAAACAGTTAGCACAAAGCAATTTGGGCAAACAATTCGTACAAAGCAATTAGTACAAATCAATTAGTGCAAAGCAATTAGTACAAATCAGTTTTAAAAAAGCAATTAGTAAAAAGCAATTAGTACAAAGTCATTAGTACAAAGAAATGATTACAAAGCAGTTAGTACAAAGCAATTATTACAAATGCATTAGTACAAGCAATTAGTACAAAACAGTTAGTAAAAAGCAATTACAGCAAAGCAGTTACTGCTAAGCAGTTAGTACAAAGCAATTAGTGCCAAACAATTAGTACAAAGACATTAGTACAATGCAATTAGTGCAAAGCTATTAGTACAAAGCAATTAGTACAACGCAATTAGTACAAAGCTATTAGGACAAAGCTATTAGTACAAAGCAATTAGTACAAAGCAGTATGCAAAAAGATATTAGTACAAAGCAGTAAGCAAAAAGCAATTATTACAAAGCAATTAGTACAAAGCAGTTAGTACAAAGCAGTTAGTACAAAGCAATTAGTAACAAACAATTAATACAATGCATTTAGTACAAAGCTGTTACTACAAAGCAAATAGTACAATGAAATTAGTACAAAGCACTTAGTACAAGGCAGTTAGTACAAACAATTAGTACAACGCAATTAGCACAAAGCAGTTTGTACAAAGCAAATAGTGCAACGCAATTAGTACAAATCAGTTAGTAGAACGCCATTAGAACAAATCAATTAGTACAAAGCAAATATTACAAAGCAATTAGTACAAAGCCATTAGTGCAAATAAATTATTACAAAGCTGTTAGTACAAAGCACTTAGTGCAAAGCAGTTGTACAAAGCAATAAGTACAAAGACATTAGTAGAAAACATATAGTACACAGCAGTTAGTAAAACGGACGAGTCCAAAGCAGTTACTGCAAAGCAGTTAGTACAAAGCAATTAGTGCAAAGCAATTAGTACAAAGCAATTAGTAAAATGCAATTCGTACAAAGCAATTATTACAAAGCAGTAAGTACAAAGTTGTTAGTACAATGCAATTAGTATAAATCAATTAGTACAAATCAATAAGGAAAATCCGGTTAGTACAAAGCAAATAGTACAAAGCAATTAGTACAAAGCAGCTAGTACAAAGCAATAAGATCAAAGCAGTTAGTACAAAGCACTTAGTAAAACGGATTAGTGCAAAGTACTTAGTACAAAGCAATTAGTGCAAAGCAGTTAGTGCAAATCAATTAGTACAATGCAATTAGCACAAAGAAACTATTACAAATCAGTTTGTACAAAGCATTAAGTACAAAGCAATTAGTGCAACGCAGTTTGTACAAAACAATTAGTACAAAGAATTTAGTACAAATCAGTTACTAAAAAGCAATTAGTACAAAGCAATTTGTACAAATTAAGTAGTACAAAACAGTTAGTAAAAGCAATATTACAAAGCAGTTAGTACAAAGCAATTAGTACGACGCAGTTAGTACAAAGCAATTAGTACAAAGCAATTAGTACAAAGCAATTAGCACAAATCAGTTTGTACAAAGCAAATAGTGCAACACAATTAGTACAAACCAGTTAGTACAACGCCATTAGAACAAACCAATTAGTATAAAGCAAATAGTACAAAGCAATAAGTACAAAGCAATTAGTACACACCAATTAGTACAAAGCAATTAGTGCACAGATATTATTATAAAGCAGTAAGCACAAAGCACTTAGTGCAAAGCAGTTAGTACAACGCAATTAGTACAAATACATTAGTACAAAACATATAGTACACATCAGTTAGTAAAACGGATGAGTGCAAAGCAGTTAGCGCAAAGCAGTTAGTACAAAGCAATTAGTACAAAGCAATTTGTACAAAGTAAGTAGTACAAAACAGTTAGTAAAAGCAATTTTCCAAAGCAGTTAGTACAATGCAATTAGTACAAAGCAGTTTGTACAAAGCAATTAGTACAAAGCAATTACTACAAAGGAATTAGTGTTAAGCAATAAGTACAAAGCAATTAGTACAAAGCAGTTAGTACAACGCAATTAGTACAAAACAATTAGTACAAAGCAATTAGTACAAAGAAATTAGTACAAAGCAGTTAGTACAACGCAATTAGTAGAAAGCAATTAGTGCAAAGCAATTAGTACAAAGCAATTAGTACAAAGCAATTAGTACAAAGCAATTAGTACAAAGCAATTAGTACAAAGCAGTGTTATGAAAAAACGAAACCTTCATTTCTTACATAGACGTGCAATCCAAGATGACCTAAAATAGTAAACAACGTGGAACAATCAGAACTTACATAAAATCCACTTGACTTAACATCACGGGTGTATCATGCACATTTAGCTGAAGTGTGGAAAAGCATATCAGACACGCATATACTAAGCTTTCTATTTGCAAATGTTTATGTTATGGAATTAAAAAATATATATAGGGATACCACGCTGCCACACTGTTACACGCTCGTAATGTTGCGAGATCAGAGTTAGGTTAGAACAGTTCAAATTGATGCAATTGTCGGCAGAGACGCAAAACCCCTAAAATCAAGAACTTGGTCATTTATTTTAGTCTTTAATGTTACATGGTCCAACTTCAATGTAATTATTTGATTATGTGACAAGATGATTCCAAATGATGTGTGTGTGTTTTAAATTGTCAACTACTATCGGATGTTCACGGGTTCTGCTAGTAAAATGTAAGAGTTTATAATAATGTACATATTACAATATTATAACAACATTCGAAACTTACTATTAATATATTTATAAGACATTTCAAATGTTTTCTTCCGAATATTCATAAAAAGTCTCAGATAATTATGTTAGAAGATGAATACCTTGCTCAATTGCGCGATCGTCCTCCACATTGTGTACAGTGGATTTCTCTCGCTTGTCGTCTTCTCCTACTCAGGTCGTGTCGTTGGATCTCTTTTTTTTTACACAGTGATTACAACTTATCAAGGCCCGGAAGCCACTCAGGGATAAGGGTTATTGCAAGTACATAACGTTAGTTTGGAGATTTGATGAAGGATTTACTTAAGGGGGCGGTTCATTAGGAATTTGTTAACGTTGGACTTGAAGCCATCCAAGTTGTAGTCAGGTGGGAAGCAGGCAGACGGAACAGAGTTCAACATGCGTGCAGTTCTAAGAAAGAAGCTTTGTTCATAGAATCCGCGTTTTGATTTAGGCACCAATATAGAGTGGGGAAAATTTTTCACAGTGGATTCAGCTAGACGGGTGTTTTTCGTGAAAGATTGGCGAGGGGGGCAGAGATTGGAGTTCAGACGAGCACCTGCCATGGAAATAACGATAAAACAAGAATAGGCTTGCAACGTCTCTTTTGTGGGAGAGAGGTTGCAGGGTAGAGAAAAGGGCATCCCCCACTAAGCCACGAAGTCTATTTTGTACTCTGTCAAGGCAGAATAAGCTATTTTTAGCATCACCTGCCCAGATATGGCAGCAGTATTCCATCCTTGGACGTACTTGGCTTTTATATAGATAGATAATTGCATCAGTAGTGAGATATCTTCTGGAGCGGTAGAAGGATCCCACCATGTTTCCAGCGACCTTGGCAACAGACTTGATGTACGTGTTCCATTTCAGATCAGGAGTAAAGGTCGAAACCCAGAAGCTTGTCAAAACACGGGGCCTCACCCAGACGAGAGCCATCCATCACAATTGATGTCAGATGGGGATCAGAGCGTTGATGATGTAAGGATAGGAGTTTGGATTTGGATGCATTAAAGGTAACCAGCCACATCTTCCCCCACTGAACCATGCGCTCGAGATCAGAGGAGAGAGAATCAGAGAGAACTTTGTCATTTACAGCCTTTGATGTGTTGCCGTAGATGGTTGTGTCATCAGAATAGATGTCAACGAATGATTTAAGTATGTGTTTAGGGAGGTCTGTGATGTACATCAGGAAGAGAGTTGGGCACAGGATTGTCCTTTGAGGGACTCCAGCATTTATATTGCAGGCCTCTGATTTTTGTCCATCGACCACTACACTTATGAGCTTATCGGAGAGAAATGATTTAATGATTGAGAAAACATTCCCAGTTATACTGTAGGTGGAAATCTTGTGAAGTAGACCCTTATGCCATACCTTGTCGAAGGCCTTTGATATGTCACACGATAATTAGTATCCGCGAGGTGCTCATAAGAAAAAAAAATAAAGCCCCTTGAACAGAAACACATTTACTTCAACACGTGCAAGCATTAGCTGAATTTTTAATGTATCTGCGACATTACCGACCCTGTACACGCTGAGGCACACAGTTATAGCTACTGTCGAGGGTATGTTCGTCAGTAACAATCCGCCTTCGACTGCATGTAAAATATTAGGGCCCATTAAATGAAAAGAATCAGTATATTTGCTAGTTTGCATAGTTAGACAGGGAAAATATAGAGACCGCGTTAAGAAGTTAATTAAAAGGGCAATGTGTTTCATAATAAAAAGTTTAATAATTACATAGAGAAATTTACGATAGAATTTACTTAGCATGCGCCTATAATGATAGCCCTTTAATGTACAGCGTGTTCCAAATGTCTTGGGCACATTTCAAGTCCTCATATCTTCATAACTCTGAATATTAGAAAGATGAAAATGGTACCATTTTACAGCTAAATGCATTGTTTTTAGTAAGGCTTTTGGTATTTTTCATTTCTTTTTAGATCCAATATCTTAATGGTTCTTAAGATATTCAATGTGAAAATGTACCCAAGACTTTTGGAACACCCTGTACACTAAGCCTAGACGTATGACCTAAAGCGTATCTCTCTTGAAGAGGATGCAAGAATTGTAACCTTCATTGATAGAAGCCGTTATAAACCCGCATAGGATTGGTGGCGTTTACACCTCATTTTCCCGCATCGCTCCACCGAGCGATAATTATTGTTCTTTGAGCACGTGAGATCCATTCTGCCATTATAACGTTCTTTCTGCATCCAGCGCGTGATAACTAGAGAGATAACATTTGATCCACTGCTTTAATACGCTCAACCGCAGCTAGGTCTATCTTTATTTGCCGGTAGGTTAGACTAGCGTCTAATAATGGCATTATACTAAATATTTAAACTAGCTTACTTAACCGCTACCCATTAACATAAGATCCCAATATATAACACAAAGTGGGAGTCAGTATTATAATTTTTTCATAGTTCTTATACATTTTAACTTACTAATATTTTAAACTAAATGATTCTAAACAATGTGGGATATACGAGTTGCTTTCAATAGGCTTCTATATGTTTAAAAAAAACTTAAAATGTTCGTAGATTCTTGAAAATTCATTATGTTATTACTATACATCTTATGAGATGACAACTTGACAGATACAGAAAGAATGTAAATACACACTTCTGTAACCAGACTGTCACAGCTGGTGATTTTCAAAAATGCAATCTGAACGTGTGGATACTTTCGAAAAACAATATGCAGTACAAATCTGTTTTAAACTGGAATAAAATGCCACAGAAACGTATGGAATGCATTAGACTTATGTTAAACTATCTTGGATTACTCAAGCATCAGTTTTCGATTAGCATAAGAGATTCAAGGGAGGTAGCGATTCTGTGAGTGATAATGAGAGATGTGGAAAGAGTATGAAAGTCAGACCGATCAGAGGTAATTTGATAAGCAATAATGTCAAGGATAAGCGCTGTTGTGTGTCAATAGAAACAACAAGTGCACAGTTTAAGGGCAATGTTGAAACGGTACGAACAATTATTTTCGAGGAACTGAGAATTCAGAAGATTTGCGCAAATGCACCAGTCCAAAACTTGACCCTTGTCACAGACTATTTGACCAAGGTATGCAGAAAGTTCCTCATCCTCTCCATAGTCCAGACCTTGCTCAACTGTGACTTTAAATTATTCGCTCAGCTCAAGGAAAACTTCATGAAACAATTGACGAGTTGAAAGCGGCTGTGATCAGGGTAGTTGACAAGCTCATGCAAGATGACTTCTAACGTTGCTTTCCAGAATTGGTTGGATCAGTACAAGTGCATTGCAGCCGGAGGAGATTACATCATAGTTTGCTAGAGTTCCATGTGTGTACTATTAATAAAAGTGCTTATGCGAAAATTGTCTGGAAACTTAAATGAAGCACGTCGTATTTAAATGTACGTCGTATTTAAATGTACGTCGTATTTAAATGTACGTCGTATATAATATACGTCGTATATTATATACGTCGAATTTCATGTACCGTATAAAAATGAGTGTCACTTCTTTCTGTTAATATTGAGATTATGTTAATCTTTTTCTTCCAAAGATGAAGAATTGTTCAATGTTATGACGCCCCATTTCATACTGCTTCCTTGTAAGGAGTGTAATTCTTTATTCCATGTTTTATTTTTAGAAACACACATTTTAAAACTCTTATTCAATTGGACTTCAATTTGAAGATAAAAGCCACTTTGGCTTCTATCTTCGAATTCGAGAGAAGCATAAAAAGCTACATTGGCTTTTTATACTTCTCTCGAACGTAGAAAAGCATTTTGTTGGCAAACAACGAATCCTAAAGCACATTTTCAAATGAACGAAAATTCGTCAATAATAAAAACGTAATGATTCAAAAAATGCAAATAACAATTTATAATAAAAAATAAGTAAACTACAGTGGCGTGCAGATAAGTTTTTCAGTACATGCGCACAATCGCAATAAAAAAAGACGACAAAAATATAGTAATTAACATAAAGTCAACTCGACACGGTGACTCCGGTGCCTAAAATACATTCCTCTGAAAAGGGTGTTTTTAAAACAGGAGTCAAAGGAGCAGGTGGTCGGGCACACCTTGCATCCTCTGTAACGTGTCTGGTAAACAATACGAATAATATTAAACCATTCACTCTCTGCGTCTAACAAGTCAAATCCAAATAAACTGTTAACCATATCAACACAAGAATTATTGTACGCTTAAGCGAGTCACACAAGCGGAATGTAAGTTGTAAACTTCAGCTTAACATACCAATAAACATGTTGTTTATACCTGATGTCTAAAAGATAGGGGAGTATACTGTTCTGAATGTGATAGTGCCTGGAAAGATATATATCTGTTGTAAGTTATATCAAGTAATACAATCAGTAAGTCATTATTAGAAAAAAGATGTTCATAGTCATAATTGATAATATGTTTAAGCTTTGTAAAAATGTCGTTTTATTTAGCAACTACTTAAAACTGACTTCCTTCAGTCGTTTTCAGACATTTTCTGGTATGTCTCATTGAAAATCAAGAGTTTATTTTATTTTGGATAGACGTTTTATGCGCCAGTTTAATGTTGTTATACATCTCAGATAGACGGTGTTTGATTTTAACAATTCAAATGCTCCTTGCTAGAATGCATTACATACAATAAAAACATCCATATCTACATTGGACACATGATCAACACATTGATATACAAGCTCGATTTGCCAACACCTAAAAAACATGGATGCCCTGATTTCCAATTAAAAAAAAACTAGTTGAAAACACGAATATTTCCTATGGATCCAAATGTAAATGAAAAACATATAGGGATCCCTGTATATATAAGCAAAACATTAACAATGCAAATTTTTAAAACAATAATAATATTCATAAGTGCCTGGGTATGTAACTATCCAATATATATATATATATATATATATATATATATATATATATATATATATATAATTTGTTGTTGGCGTTTGTTTTTGGGATATTAACAACTTCCGCAGGCTGCTACTTTTATTTTGTTTTCAATCTTGGCGGTTTTTCAGAGCTATACCTTTTTCTGTTTGGGGCAAACACGTGTTATATATGTTATTGCACTAAAAGCTATATGGAACAAAGAACAATTGATCAAGGAAACTTACACGAGACTTATAACACAGAACAAGACATTTACTTTAATAAATGCTTAGAATGGAATTGCATTCCCCGTTGATTTCTTTAAAAGATCAATCCTTTTAGACATATTCTCAACCAAAGTGGAACACTGTGAAGAGAATATGTTATTCCATTTGCGTTGCATAGCTTCCCACAGTTTGTTATTGTTCGAAAAGTTTCTTCCATACAATGCACGAGATATTATAGACCAAATATTCTCGATTGGTTTTTAATCAGGGATTTGCCCTGGCCAAGATATCATATTAATTGAATTATCAGAAATTATTATTTTTACTTTAGCAGTGTGTGCAGGTTCATTATTGTGTTAAGAAATAATGTTCTTAGATATTTCCAGCTTCTGGACACTTGGTAAAACTCCTGTTTCTAATATTCGAATCTATTCCTTTTAATTGATTGACTTCTCACATCTAATAAGTTCCCCAACTCCTGCTGCACTAAAAGTTTCCCATACCATATTCTCTCCATTCTTGTGTTTAACTGTCGTGTTATGCAACTTGGTGAAAATCTTTCTCCGGTTCTTCGATTTCACCAGTCTACAGCATCGGGAGCATCAATAACAATTCATCTGACCAGAAACATTCCTGAACCAATCTTTATCTTTCTTGCCATAATACGAGAAAAATCTCTTTCTATCATTAATTTCCTTTTAAATAAATATAAAAATCTACTACCACTCATATATATAACTCTACATACGGCTCCCACCTAACACTTACCATTACAACCATAACCCATTAGAACAGATACACCACTGCACACAGCTCACAGCCCGCCTCACATTCCAAACAGGACATTACCACTACCTCCTCCCATATAAATAATACAAAAAAATAAATAAATAAACTAACAATAATATACTAAAAGAAACTTAATAAATAAAACAGCAGTATATATTTTTTAAAAAATTAATTAAAATTAAAAGTTACTTAAGTAATACAAACCAACTAAACTCAAAAGTTAAGGCAAACCAACTAAAATTAAAAGTTAGCTGAAGTAATACAAACCAATTAAAATAAAAAATAAATTAGTAAATATAAAAATCTACTACCACTCATGAAAATAAATAAATTAACAACTCCCAAGGAATGTCACGCCTATTCCCCTTCCCTTCCCCTCACCTGTCTTCCTACCGCCAGCAACACTAACCTAAACACCCAGCTGCCGACACCGACCTCTCCTCCTCTCTCACATCCCGCCCCTACAGTAGTCGACCGGACGCAGCCCAATAGCGATTCAAGTGACCCAGAAAAGCAGAGACACCCACACATCAGCAGAAAAAATAAATAAATAATAGTAATAATGATAAAGACAACATAACAGAGAACAATAAAAAAGCTCACGCTAAAACAAATTATACCCCCACCCCAAAAAAAATAAATAAAATAAAAATAAAGACAAATAAATAAAAATAAAAATAGCAAATTTATAAACATGTTAATTACCTAATCATACCTTACATAAATCCCCTACTCACATTTGCCCCGAGGCCTCACATAGCTACACAACTTCCGGTCCTCTATCCAGCATCCTTTGAATCGACCTGTTACGCACACAATTTGAAAAGGGAATTTTTTCCGAAATTAATAATGGAATACGTCGCATAGACTTACAAGTAAGACATTTTACCATAAAACTGAATATATATATATATATATATATATATATATATATATATATAATATATAATATATATATATATATCTATGTACTTATTGATTTGTAAATCGCCACTTGTTCTCGTCTCCTCTTACCAACAGCGACTATAATTCATTCCTCGCATTGTGACAGCCTTCTAAATCTCTTTTGCACACACACACACACGCACACACACCCATATATATACACGCACACACACATATATATATATATATATATATATATATATATATATATATATATATATACATGCGTCTGTTTGCGCACGCATGTGCACGCGAAAATTAATGAAATTCTTATGCTTTTAAAAGAAAAATCGGTGTAGGACCAAAGAAAATAAAACGAAGAGAACAAATGGCCACTAAAAAATTTCACTTGCACATCATACGCTTCGCCCAATTTTATGGTCCACTAAATTATTACTTACTAATATACTAACTTAATATTTTCGGTCGATTGTAAATCTGTCATCGGTCGAATAAAATAATGGTGTTCTGATGTTGTTATCACCTCATCCTTCTGAAACCGATAAGTATCTTAGGAGAAAGTAGAAATTTATATTGCATACACGTAGACATGGCCGTGTTTTGAATTTGATCTTGAAGATAAACACGTCTGTATCTTGGATAATATCTCGTCTGGAAGTGAGACAATAGAATTTACATAAAATATCGATGATCACAGGACTATCCACACACACCATATATATATATATATATATATACTTTTATATCATGCCGCCATACTGCGAAAAGGCAATCATTTTTCTGTTCATCTTATAGAGTTTATTTAATATACAAGGGCGCACCTGTTTTGGTCAAATCCTGGTATTTGTATATTTCGTAGCCTTCATATATTCTTATTATGTGTATATATGTAGACCGTTTATCAACGAAAAAAGAAAAGAGATAAAAATCTTACGATAAAACTCACACTGACACAGAGGTACTTCTTCTCACAGACATATTAATACATTTTAACTTTTTTTTACATCTGTTGTTTGCAAATTTTCTTTTAAAAAAATAAACTATGTATATATGCATATTAAATGTATCATGACACACCTGATGTAAATAATATTTCATAGCTTATATTTTATGATATTTTATGATAGTGCTACGAAAAATTAAGCACTAACACTATTAATCATTGTGTACGTTTCCAAAAGGTCTAATTCTAAGCATAGAACAATAACTAATATATGATTCTATTCATCGGTACAATATTTTTTGTAGATAGCACACAGGAAATACATAAGATAATTATTTGTTTTTACAAGGTAGTCATCAATTACCAAGGCCCGGAAGACACTCGGGGATAAGGGTTACAGCGTGTACATTTATCAATGGGGTAGTGTCGTAGTAATCGTTAGTATTGGAAAATTGATAGTGTCTTACTTAAGGAGACGGTTCATCAGGAATTTGTTTATGTTGGACTTGAAGACATCCAAGTTGTAGTCATGTGGGAAACAGCAAACGGAAGAGAGTTCCACAGGTGTGCACCCATTAAAGATTAAAACGTGGGATATATATGTATGTTTAACCATGGATTATTTTAATGAAGCAAGACAAGTATCACGATATTTTATAATATAGTTTTAATACATAAAGATTTTTTTAAAGCATTTTCATTTTTTTTCATTACATTTTCACCCAAACAAGGCACATGCCACTTTGGTGTCGGGAGCTACTATCAGGGATATAAGCTACTGGGCCCTATGTAGGGAGCTGGGCAGTAACATGTATGTTCACGTTACACTTGCACTTCTGCATGTCAGTACAGTTGCGGAAGCAGGGAGCCGGAATGGAATTCCAAAGTCTAGCGGTTCTGGGGAAAAAACTGCTGGAGTAGTCTATTGATCTCTACTGTAAAGGGTGGGATTTAGCTGCTTGTCGGGTTTGTCGAGGTTATTTACATCGTGGAGGCACAAGTTCTTGCAGTTCTTCAGAGAACTCACCATTAAAATACTTGTAGAACAGGCAGAGGAACACAATATTTCGTCGGTTGGAGAGAGGCTGGAGCTTAGATGACAGTTCAGGACCTATCAGGTTGGAGACTCTTTTGGACCTTTTCTAGATGCGAGAGACTAGTAGCAGATGAACCAGCCAAAATAGGACAGACTAAATTCCTCTGTCATATTCCAGCACATATATATTAGTGTTGGGATAATTAATCGGAACTTTTGGGTGTATCAGAAAAACTCGAGTCTAATTTCCGATTCTAAAAACGATTCTTTTATTTGCTTCATCATTAGTTGTAAAAGCACCAACATATGTTATCTATTAGCAGGAGACATTCAAATTATTATTATACACCTATATTATACTAATAAGAAATATTGTCACTTGGAACTTAATGAGTGGCCATGGGGGATCGTGACTTGCAGAATACTGCGGGAAATCGAGCAAAAAAATGTTTGTGCACATTAAATTTAAACTTTTTAGGTAAGTATAGCAAGGGGAGCAAGAAACATGGAGTGAATTCTAATATATTTCAATGGAAGTGAAGAAAATTATAAGGAAAATAACATTTTGGGCATCTAGAGACCTAATCAGTAAAAGTTTTTATAAACCCACGTTTACTTTTTATATGATCTTCCATGTTCCGAATTATATATATATATATATATATATATATATATATATATATATATATATATATATATATATATATTATTTAATTAATTGGAATTAATTATTTAGACGAGTATTATTTATCAATGTATTCATTTCGGACTTATTTAGTTGTTTTTTCAATAAATAAATGCATATATATATATATATATATATATATATATATATATATATATATATATATAAGCGAGATAAGACACTGATAGAATTTAGACGAAAAATCCTGATAGATATTACTTGAAGTAATACTTTCAAGGAGATCCTAGCCAAAAAGGAAAAGCTCAATATTTAAGAATAGAGCAATAAATATTAGCCATTGTTGAAAATCTATAGATTAAGGAAATTTTAATAATCCCTTATATATATATATTCCTTTTGTCAAACAATAAATTCTTAAATCGAATATATGTCTCTATATGTAATTTTTTTCAGAATTCAAAATTTAACCACGAAACTTGCAAAATATTCAATATCTTAGAAATGCTATCTTGTACCAAATTATAATACCAGACCAATATTATAGTCTAAGATATAATCAATGAGTTAATTTTTACAAAAATGAGTTTATTCCTATAATTGAACATTTGTAGCGATTATTTTATAATCTGTATATATATATATATATATATATATATATATATATATAAATATATACATATATATATGTATGTATAGTGTAAAATTTTGTGGAAAATTAAAAGACTCGCGTATTCTTTTTCATAACCTTCCTTTATTTCCTGAAGTTTTTCCATTACAGCTGTTTCATTAATGGGTACGATATTTCAAAAACAAACTTATATATATATATATATATATATATATATATATATATATATATATATATACATATATATATATATGTATGTATATATATGTGTGTGTGTACGTTAGGATATTTCCGTGCAATTCAACCCAGACTAAGTATTTAAATCACATAGTATTTACGACTCAAATAATATCCTCTCATACTTGCTTAGGCAAATCGGCTTTTACAAAGACTAGTGCACCTTCTCCCGGTTATATTACCTCTAGTAACTGCATACAGCTCGATACTCAACCAGATAAGGTGAAATCTGATTCTGTACCCCAGTAAAATCAAAAGACAACAAGAAAAAATATATGTGCATAGTGTCAACATTACTCTAAATATTAAAGTGTATTTATTTTAATTTATATATATGTGGGTGGGTGTGTAGTTGTGAGTGTATTTGTGCGTACGTGACTATTTCTGCGTGCGTGACTACGTCTGCGTATCTGCGTGTGTGTATACCTATGTGTATGTATCTAATTTGGATTATATTTTATAACGTTTTCGAACATCTCAATAGCGCTATCGGGAGTCATTCTGAAACTATCGTAAAATATTCGACGCAATTTTATTCTGAGGATAATACATTATAATTTCTAAAATATTACAATGCATATACGAATCAGAATATTTCACATGATTATCTTTTTATCGAACACGAACACCCGCAGCTATTTCTGATGATATGAAATACACGTTTTTTTTTTATATATATATATACTGAGCACAAGGCAAATACACTTAACTACGTCTCATTACTGCGGCACTTACTAACTATTATGTTTCCAAGTATCTTATACAAATATGTATTTATCCTCTATGGATCAGTTTTAGACACGATCGAAAAATGAACACATTTTCCCCTTAATTTTATTATTCTATCTATCAAAGATATATAATTTTCTTACCTCTTCTACATTAATTATTACGTTATATTTATTTTTATTGTCTTTCTTATATTCCGGGTACAATTCTTACAAGGTGTTGTTCGCTGCAGTAAGGTTCATGGATGTATTACTCGTGTGTATTGTTAGAGTAATATGTTTAAGTACTGAATAACTGACACAAACAGCCAAAAAAATTATATGCATACTTATATGTTAATATTAACTTGAAAAGAAAGTTCTTGCAATATTTTTCCGTTACTGGAAAAATTACACTTCTTTTGCGTTGGCAAAAGTGTTTTGATTCTGATGATGCTTCGACAAATTAACTTATATTTGAGTCGAGATATGTTTATCTGAATTTAAAAGTTAAAAAGCGCAATAAAGTTCTCACCATCCCAATACACACAGACACACAGACACACAGACACAGACACAGACACACACACATACACACACACATACACACACATATATTACTTTCAGAATGTGAGAGATTATATATAATAAATTCCACAGTCAAACAACGTCTCAGCACACAAGAACCATGACAGTCAATAAACCGGAACTAAAGTTTGGACTTCCCGTTCTTTGACTGTTATGGTTCTTGCGGGATGCGACGTCATGTGTCTGTGGAATGTATTATATATATATATATATATATATATATATATATATATATATATATGCATGCGGTTTCCAGGTAATGTCAGATCATCAAGAGAGGATACGTACTGTTTCGGAGCCAATATATATATATATATATATATATATATATATATATATATATATATATATATATAGACAGACAGACAATCCGAGAGAAAGAAAGAGAGGCAGACAGTGAGAGAAAGAAACAAATTCATAGCATTCCTTCTGAAGGGAAGCATGTGTCTCTTTGGACTTGTGGACCGGTGCCGATTCCTACTGACACACCTAGGGTCTTCCAGCGGCCACCTGATTGGATTACAGAATTACCACACTCTTCAACCCATCCAGGTATACTTTGGTATTTATTTAAAGCCGACTTCGAATACGTGATGTGCATAATGTGGCCTTTACTTGAAACCACACAAAAGGCCAATTCCGTGGCTGGAAACTCTGGCCACGTCACGTCCCTGTTATTCGTAGCAACTCAGCAATGCATTTTGAGGTGCTGCCAATGATCCTATTGTCATAAATTGGATCGATAAAGATCATGAGTTATACAGCATTGCATTTCTGATCCCAGTCGTTGAACATCGTGTTACTTTCGGATATTATTGAAAGCTGGCCAATTTGTATATTGTCATCACAAAGAATAAAACTTGTTTTCAGCAAATGGAAGTGGAATAATTTCGTTTCATACGCTCCATGCTAGAACGCTTAAGACTGTCGTCAGGGATGTTGTAGCGAGGATCCTAGGAACGTTCGTGTGTTGCAACATCAGTGTTAACTTCTCACGCAGACCCGACCAGTGGTGACCGGTCTCAAGTCCACTCTCCATGAGTGCGCTTTAAGACTCTGTTTAAATAATCTTCCTGGCTTCTTGGATTAGCTGAATTCAAATGGCGCGAGTTTAAGTATACGAATATTATAAAAGTAATGAGAAAAACAATATATATATATATACATATATATATATATAAACGAAATATATATATATATATATATAAACGAAATATATATATATATATATATATATATATATATATATATATATATATATATATATATATAAACGTACGCGATTCACATAAAAAAATCGGAAGCGTATTCTTGGGTAAACATTTTTGGATTAAATGATAGCGTTCTTAATTTTAGTGGCGTAATATCTAATTGGGCGATTGGACTAAAACTCAAAATGAACATTAATAAATTCTAATGTAATCGCTTGAGCAGTTGTCATACAGATCAGGAAATTGTATGAAATGGCTCCTTTAGCTTGAGACCATCCGTGTCTTTTGTGCGTATGATCGTTCTCGTGTGCTTTTATTAGATGATAAAATGTGTGGAGTTTGCGGTTTCTGGTACTCTATATTTTATTTATCTGATTTTCCCTTTTGGTGCGATGTTTGTGGTGGGTGTGTACAATGTTTCGTTGTTTAAGTGTTCTAGTGCGAAGGCGTCATGTCCATTTATATACACTTTGATGGATATAAACACCCGATATATCTGTGAGAAATACTGAAATTAGTGTCGAAAATTAAGACTTTATTTATATATTTAATGTTAAAATATTAATATCAGGAAAGACCTTATGAAATGCTTGCTTTGATAACAGAACCGGACTATATATTTTATTGTGTATCTTGAGATCGTTGTTCCCAAAAGAATCTAAGATTCTGTCATCATTTTTACCTCACTCTTATGTCCTTTAATACACTTCTATTTCGTTGTGCCGCATTTTTTATGGTTCATTTTTTCCTTCAATCGAAATATTCATCTTCTATTTCATCCGACTCGTCTGCTGCTTATTGCAATATTGAATTATCCCTCCTACACCACGTACCCCTGTTTCCTAGTGAATATCTCACACAATCCATCCATTTTATGTAGTTCTTATATATATATATATATTAACATTCTACTCTTCTGTTAAGCTTATTCTAATTTCTTTCTAGTGATCTCATCCACCATAAATTATAGCTCAATTTTTATTACCTTGCCTAAAGCCAACGAAGTCATTCACTGAATTAACGAGAAATTACTCGAAATATTCCTGAAAGGAATTGATATTAAACATAAAAGCTTATAGCATTATTACAAAAAATAAGATATCAGGAAAGGAAAGATAAATTATAAAAAAAAAAAAATAAGTTGCACAGCGTAAATATATATTTTTTAATAAAATCAACAAATTACAAAAAAAGCGCTTTTATTCGTTTTATATCGTTTTTTGTAATTTTTTGTAAGATTTCCCACTTTTTATTGATAAGTTGGTTGGTTGTTTTTGTTTTACGGCATATCAAACCTTTTCGGGTTATTTAATGCCGAATCCAATGATTTTGAAGAAAAAATATTTAATAGAATATATTTGTTGTTTTCAAGTCGGTTCCTATTAAACCCATAGTTGGGACACTAACAGGTACTGCCACTTCGGGTCAGAGTGGACCTGAGATCAATGGTAATTAAAGGATGGCTCCACACTCCCCAAAGCCCGCAAGCTGAGGCCTTACCACTTGATAGAGTTTAAGGTCATATCCAGGACATTTTATAGATAAATAACTACACACACACACACACACGTATATATATATATATATATATATATATATATATATATATATATATATATATATAAATATATATACACACACGTTGCATCGATTGGTTTCCTAAATGAAAATCCAATTAAAACCACGTGATTATTATAGACTATCAATGCAGAACAGAGTTGTTATATATTACAAATATTATTTGTGACATGTTCATACATGTTTCACTTGAGTTCACATTCAGGGACAACACTTCATCAGTAAGAGAAGAGAATCGGGTTTAAAACAGGTGTCAAGATTACTTTTGTTTGATAGATATTTGGCTGCGGTTTACATTCCGGAGAAAATTGGGCTGTATACTTTGTAAGTATAAGCAGTAGGATCTTTTTTTAGTTAAGTAAGTGGAAGAGGAAGAGGCGGTGGGTAGTGGCGTTTCCAGTTTTTAAGCTGACATTAGTTGCGAGATGTTTGGAGATTCTTTTAGTTTGGCGACTATTTATTGCCCTTGATTTGCACTTTTCCATATCTAAGGTTTTTATCCGTTACTTGTGTCGACTATAATGTCCTTTTGACAAGTGCTATTTTTATTTATTTACTTATTTATTTGTTTTACACAGTGATCACCACTTATGAATGCCCGGAAGCATAACGGTTATTGAAAGTACATTACGTAAGTGTGGAGATTTGATGAAGTGTTTACTTAAGGGGGCGGTTCATTAGGAATTTGTTAACGTTGGACATGAAGACATCCAAATTGTAGTCCGGTGGAAAGCAGGCAGACGGAACAGAGTTCCACAGGCCTGCAGTTCTAAGAAAGAAGCTTTATTCCTGGAATCCACGTTTTGATTTAGGCACATATATAGAGTGGGGGAAATTTTTCACAGTGGATTCAGCTAGACGGATATTTCTCGTGAAAGATTGGCGATTTATTTATTTTTATCTTTCGCTATATTATTCCTTTATTTTTTTAGTTTTATAGTTTCTGAGTAGGGGTGAGGCGGATGAAATCCGATTTCATGCGTTTAATCTTTGGTAGTTGAGAGGTATTAGTATTTACTTAGTCTGGCGATTGTTCTCTTTGATCTGGAGTACCTTTATATTCTTACAACTAACCTGGCCATAACGGTTTATATCTTATATATGAACAAAACTAATAAGTAAATAAACGCAAAAATAAATACAATGATCAATAAAATGTTGCCAACAGAAATGTAACAACAGTCATAAAAACAACCTAATATATAGATAGAATATAAATGTATTTAGAACGAGGCAATAAATAGCCGCCTGACTAATATAATTCTAATGCCTCCTAACTGTTAACAAATTAAACCTGTAAAACCAGGCTTCCACCTATTTCACTGCTACTCTGGAAACTAGAAAACTAAAAAAAAATAAAAAAATGAACAAGCGAGATTTAAAAATATAAAGAAATAAAAAATACACACATATATATATATATATATATATATATATATATATATATATATATATATATATAAAATAATACTTCTCCAAAGAAAATTAAAGTCGACATCAATGAATTATATACAACGATAAAAAAAAACCTAGTATATGGGTAATTTTAAGTCGAAGGCACTAAATAACCGTCAGGGTAATAAAAATCTCCAGAAACCTCACAATTAATGAAAGATTAACACGGGAAACGGCATTTCCCCACCCGTACCCCGTTACGGACAGAAGCTCAGTTCAAACAGACAGAAGTATAAAGAAGCTTGAAGTAAAGTTAAGAAAGAAGTAGCGACAGCTAAGAGAGAATTTACGGAAAACACTAAAAGCGCATCGAACACAAAAACTAGGAACTCGTGACTTCTGGAAAATATACAACAGTGTAGTAAATAATGGGCAATCAACAATTCCCCAACTAACCAACGATCACGAGATTGTTTCCTAACCAACCGAGAAGGCTAACATGCTTGCCAGTCGGTTTGCCTCAAGTTCCACACTGGACCCTTCCAACCACCCCTTACCTGACTTTCCTATGCGCACAGACGCCACGCTAGACGATCTTAAAATCACGCCTGCTCAGGTGCATGCTATCATAAAAAACCTTGACACTTAAAAAGCTTGTGGACACGATCTCATCCGAGCTGTGCTATTAAAAAAATGTTCAGCCGAAGTAGCTCTAGTTCTCTCCAAACTCTACGACAAATGCCTTAATAATTCTTGCTTTCCGGGCTGTTGGAAAACTTCTTCTCTGGTACCAGTATTCAAGAATTCTGGCGAAAGACTGACCCATCAAATTATTGCCCCATTAGCCTCCTCCCACTTTTTTGCCAACATATTTGAGACCTAATTAACCATGCTCTAGTCCATCAACTTTACAGATGCTAAACATCTGACTGACCAAAAATATGGATTTAGACAAGCCCGTTACACAGCTGACATCCTCACTGTAATCTCTGAACGTATATACCATTAACTGGACAAAGCGGGGGAGGGCAGAGCGGTAGCTCTTGGTATATTTAATGCTTTTGACAGGGTATGGCATGAGGGTCTCCTCAGGAAAACTAGATCATACGATATCACTGGTAGAATACTAAACATAATTAAACCCTTCTTAGATAAGAGAAAAATCCTAGACGGTCGTACATCTAAACAATATGATATAAATGCGGGAGTGCTCCAGGCGTCTATCCTTGGACCTCTATTGTTCCTGATATTCATAAATGACCTCCCCGACAAAATTGCCTCTGAGATAGGTGTATATGCTGATAACACCACACTCTATAACAGGCACGACAGGAAAACAAATGAACACAGTTCTAAAGAAAT